>NC_056732.1:573887984-574250484 GCF_019279795.1 Protopterus annectens
AGAAACAACTCTGGAACTCTGAATTTCACCCCTCAGACAAAAATGGGCATGGTCAGAAAGGCAAACCTGAAATGTAAACAAAGTCTGAATCAAAACAAAAAAATCCCTGGGATTGTCCCTTTAAATGTATGTTTGTTTGTAAGTTGAAGAAGGGTTTAGTAAACTCGTAAAAGCGCTCATCACTTTTGTTATTAAAGTTTGTGTTTTTTAGTTGTGGCAGTCATGGTACTTTATTTCGTTTACTTATTTTGCTGTACTTTCAAGTACCCGACCTTGGTGACCTTCCTTCTAGTTCTGCTTTACATATATATATATATATATATATATATATATATATAAAATGTGTGTGTGTGTGTGTGTATATATATATATATATATATATATATATATATATATATATATATATATATATATATATTTGTATATCTATAAAGCAGAACTAGAAGGAAGGTAACCAAGGAAATCACTTATTTTACAGATTTAGATACAGTAGAACTCTCACAACCATATGTTATTACTGGGAAATCAAGGTCTACATTAGTTCATCAAAACTCCAATTCCATGAATACCTATTCATCGAACGTCCTTTTATCAAACATTCATATCAGTGAACTTTTTCCCAGGGCACTGACTTAGTTGGCCAACATGTGGATATTTGCCCTTTTCCCTATTAGTGGGATCTCAGACTTGGTATATATAAGTAGGGGGGGTTTGGAGGCACAGCCCCCCACATTAGGAGTGTGTGGAGGTGTAGCCACCACTTTTGTGGGTTTGTTATACCGTGGTGTGTATCGGTTAGTATGTTAGCCTACTAAATTAATTACCTGGGAAAACCTTTTCTGATTCGTGCATCCAATAAAAGGGTAGTTTGCTGAATAGGGGTCAATGAGTAGGTATTCACGGAATTGGAGATTTCCTTCTATTCCTCTGTTGCAGTATTCTTTAATGAGGGAGTTGCCTGACACAACGACCCAACATCGACCAGTATGCAAAAGACTTTTACTACTTAGAGGTGCATGGTATGTTCATAGGTTGGTACAAGGCTATCGGCCCTAGGGCCTATATAAGCCTAGCCATAATAATTCCCTGGCTATTTCTTCCCACAATATTTACTTCCCTGGACCCCTGTCTAGCAGGGCGACTGGCATGATCCCCAGGGTAAATTTCCTATCTCCCATCCAGTCGTCAAGATTCCTTTTGGCTTGTTGGTATGTAGGCTGCTGTCAGATGTAGGCCATAAAACTAATGTAGACATGTACCATTCTCAGAACTTCTTTGCCACGAGTCTGAACATTTCACATGTATGTACGGTCTGCTCACCAGAGTGGTCGCTGTATCAGTGTTTCCAATAAGTGCCCTGTTGGGAAATTCTTTCTTTATCTTTTTTTATTGTGGTTAGGATTAATGTCATCCAAGAAAGGCAAATGTCAATGTGGACGTCAGATTCCTCGTAAATACACAGCACAGGACCCGGCAAAACCAAAGGGTATCCAACAAGCAACACCAAATGTAAAGTGTCAAGGTTTAATAAAGTACTTTGAAGCGCTTTTCGTCTGCAAAGTATGCAGACTTCCTCAGAAACATGTATAAAAGTTACAAACACTCCTTATAAAGGAGATCACAATTACTTGATTACTAAAGACGTCAATAAAACAATTAAACAATAAGTAATCATAGACATAGATATTCACTAGCAAGCATATATTGTATATGTAAAATGAATGATTCATGTTCAATTAGTAGTGTCCTAAAACTCAGAAGTCTGCAGAGATAGCCCAGTGATGGGCTTAATATTATAATGTCACAATATTTAATGTAATGGATTTTTGCATACAGTACAACTATAGTACTATACGTATAATTGAATGTAAATACTACCAGTATTAATATACATTCACAGAGCAACTCGTAGTACCAGCATATATAAATGATTTTTGTACTTACTATTTGTAAGTTAATATATGCTTGCTAATGAATTGTATTTGGTCTGTATCTGTAATACGTTTATACATTTTTTAGGATACATTTTTGTTAGTTTATTTATTTTGATGGTGATTTTATTGATTCTAATTTAGTAGATTTTATTTTAGTATATTTAATTTTTAGAATTTATACAGGAAAATATATATATTTTTTTTTTTGTGAGGCCTTTCTTGTGGAAGCCCTTAAACTTACAACTTTAGAGCTAGATATTGTAACTTACTTTATCATTTTTTAGGATGGTGGTGGAGTTAATTGGCTTGAGGGGTTATGTCCTGTGTTGTGTATTAGCAGTTTCTTGTTTTATCTGTATCGTTTGAAGATTCCTCATAAAGACAATCACCAGCCATGCCTTTCTTGTCTTGGGCCTAGCCTTGATCTTGTTCTCTCTGCCACGCCTTTGTGCTTAAAATATTGAGAAGTAGGTTAGCTTCCCTTTCTGTATATTTAGAGAATCAGCGCTTGAAACTGCTTGCAAAAATGCACTATGGGGGATTCCTCAGAGCCTGAGGCCAAGTCACTTGTGAAGTGGAAGGCCAAGAAGCCTAGGCCTGAAACTTCAGCTGCACCTCCTGCAACGGGTGTCTCTCCTGAGGCAGTTGCTGGCCTGGTGGAACGTTCAGTCCTTATGTCCGATTCACAGGCCGAGCCCATAATGGAGGTCACTTTGGAATCAGGATGACAGCACATCCTTGGAGGTACCATAGGTATCCAGTGCAGATGTTCAGTGGGAGCCTAGACTTGTGATTACCGAGGTCCCTAGGGGGATCTCCCAAATATTGGTTATGGAGGAAGTTGATTCCGACATTGTTGAAGCTAGGCCTGTGTGTGATCCTCCAACCTTACATAGGGCTGATCTACATGCTAAGAAGAAACAAAAGACTAAGCATTTGTCACCTTCCAATGATCCAAATAAAATGAACAAAAATGTAGAACACAGCACCACAGCAAACCAATGAAAAGCAAATGGTAAAGAGCATATAAAATCCAGACATGTATTCGAACACAGGTCAGTGCTTTTGAAATAAAATCACTTCTTCAGACCATACAAAAACAAACAACATCTCAGATATTTAAAATACAATCAATTAAATATCTACCAATAAAAAAACATGCAAATACAATAGTCATAAAAATTTTAAAGGCATAGCTTTCTTTTAAGGCAGGAACCATAGGGGGCTATTGCCATAAAGGCACACATAGCAAGATACCTATTTACAAAGCTTTATTTCTTTCAGAACTGGCTTAAGAGGTACTGATTCATTCAAGCCTGCACCTCTATGTGCTGATAATTTAAGAATCCATCTTAGTTCTTTCCCTTCTGTGACGTTAGTTATATCACCCAGCCTAAAACTTTCATAAATTACTTCTACTGACATAAACTTGAACCAATGATTGGTACCTTTCTCTAGAACGTGTTTAGCTAGGGCACTATAACTATGACCCTTAGTAACACAATAATAATGGTCTCTTAATTCGTTCCTTAAGTCGCCTATTAGTTTTTCCTATATAGAATTTTAAATAAGTCACACAGCTAGATAAACTAAGTTTTTAGTGTCACAGTTAGCTTTAACTTTGAAAACATAATGCTTATCATTGTCTGGTTGAATAAATGTATTAGATACATCAATGTATTTACAAAAAGTGCATTTGCCACAGATAGAGATGCCAAAACTAGTTGTTTTAATACTAGAATGCCTTAGCTTACTTGTAATAGGAGAACAGAGCTGTGTTCAACGATTTTTTATTTTTATAAACAAAATTTGGAACTGCACTAACAAGCTCACATAGAGTAGGATCAGAAGATAAAATATGCCAATTTTTTCTGATAATATTTTTTATATCTATGCTGTCAGTACTAAAAGTCATACAGTAAGCTACATTACTATAGCAATTATTACGGGCAGTCTTTCTTATGTTTTCTTTACGTGAAAAAAAAACGGACGTCCACTACTTTGTCTGTCGGACTTAACCCTCTCACATGCCTTACTAATTTCAAAAGGTTTATAACCACATTCTATAAATTCCATACTAGTATGGAACACATAGTTGTTTCAAATTCTTGTTCCTGATCATGAAGTCTAGAAACTCTTAAAAGTTGACCTCTTACCACATTTCCAAAAATATGTGGCGGATGCATACTATTACGTTCAAGATAACTATGTGTATAACATGGTTTTCTATATCTCTTAGTATGCAGCTTTCCATCTGTACCCTTATACAGGGTTACATCAAGGAAATCTATGTGAGTGCAGGAATGTTTCATCATGAACTTAAGAAAGGAGGTACTTGTATTTATAGCACTTAGAAAATTATTTAAACTTTCAAGGTCTCCTTTCCAAAAAATATATGTCATCGACAAAACGCCGATAAAATTTTATATGCACATTAAACTGTTCAGCATTTATGATGTTTGCATTTTCCCAATATGCCATGACCATATTGGTGTAGCTATTGACACAAGACGTGCCCAATAGCTACGCCAGAGGTCTGCAAGTAATATTGCTTCTCAAATAAAAAAAACTTATATTCTAACAAATACACTCTATTTTTTCATTAGTCAAAGAGCCAAAATATTGAGAAGTAGGTTAGCTTCCCTTTCTGTATATTTAGAGGATCAGCGCTTGAAACTGCTTGCAAAAAAGCACTGTGGGGGGGGGGGGTTCCTCAGAGCCTGAGGCCAAGTCACTTGTGAAGTGGAAGGCCAAGAAGCCTAGGCCTGAAACTTCAGCTGCACCTCCTGCAACGGATGTCTCTCCCGTGGCAGTTGCTGGCCTGGTGAAATGTTCAGTCCTTATGTCCGATTCACAGGAAACTGAGCTTAGCCCCTTTTGAGCTGGCAGCTTCTTTTTCCTTGAAATACTGCTCCTGGAAAACTATTTTGCTGCATGCACTAACCTCAGCCAGAAAGGTTTCTGAACTCTAGGCCCTTATGGCTTCTTGTCCTTTCTTGGTGTTCCACAGAGACAGAGTGTCTCTTCACACCCAACCCTTCCTTTATTCTTAAAGTAGTAAGTGAGTTATCCCTCAACCAGTCTATTAATTTATCTACCTTTTCCCTTTTCCACAAAACTCTACGGAGAGGATTCTGCACAATTTGGATGTGCACAGACAGCTTAGGTTCTACCTTGACAAAACAAAGAATCTCAGAAAATCCAAACAGTTGGTTGTCTCCTTTCACCCAAGAGCTTTAGGACTTCCTGTCTCTAAACACACTATTTCCAGCTTTATCTTTAAAGCCATTTCCTTCTACTATGAGCACCATGGAAAGAACCTCCCTTCTCTTGCTAAGCCATACTCTGTCAGGGTTGTTGCTTCCTCTGGTACCTTCTTCAAAGGACTGGACACTAACTTCATTATGGAGGCAGCCACCTGGAATTCAGCCCATACCTTCACCAAAGATTGCAAATTGGACATTTCCAAATCTACAGCAGGCTTTGTCAGGGCTATTCTCCATGGCTTCATGGAGAGCTCCACTGCCCCTACCTCCTCCCTTTCCTCATGAGCTTTGGTATTTTCCCTCATGTTAAGAATACTGCAACCGAGGAATAGAAGAACACAGATTAATTATATAAAATGTTACCATAATGATAAATATCCTTCCCTTCACTGTTGCAGTATTCCCATCCCTCCTTCCTTCTTCCTTGGATGTACTTAGCCTACATACTTCCCGTAGATGGGCATTCCTCCTGGGGCACTCAGTTCTGAGGATGGTTCGTGCTTACGTCACTTTTATTGCCTACGTCCAACAGCAGCCTAGGTACAACGCACCACACACCTTTAAGTAGTAAAAGTCTTTTGTATACTGGCCGACATCTGGTTGTTGTGCCAGGCAACTCCCACATGTAAAAAAATACTGCAACAGAGAAGAGAAGGACATCTATCATTATGGTAAGATTTTACACAACTGATCTTTTCGATGAAGTAATGTAGACCCGGGAAAACCATAGCTTTGACTATATTGTAGTTTGTTGACAGTATAATGCCTTCATTCTTTAAAGGCCTAAAGAGTAAGGGGCTGTTTGAAGCTGTGCTGACATTTTCTGACCAGAGAATTAATATCTAAGAACTCCAGCCACACACTGTGAGGAACATTTCCGTCATCCTTCTCTAACAGGTGATACCGATACAGATGTAATTATCGATACAGATGTAATTACATGGCTGCTTTCCTGGCCCACCTTTATGCAAGCAACCACTATTGTGAATTTTCAGTCTTGTGGCTTTTCAGTTACTTTTGGAACATTATAAAATTTTGCCAGTGATTCACCAAGCTCACTTGTCTATTCCTTTAGCATTCTGAGAAGCAGATTGCCTACAGTACGTGTACTACTTCCATGAACACCGCTGGATTCTCTAGTCACTCTTCTGTCTGTCCCTTTGCCCCCATATATACTTGATACAAATTCCCATGCTGGCAATCCTTTGTAAATATACAGGTTAAGAATTAATTCAGTAATTCTGTCCAGTCAGTAATTTTATTTCGGACTCCTCTCCCTCCATTTCCAGTACAACTATGTTAAAATGTAAACAAGTTCAGAAATGCTCAAACAGGGCACAGAACAAAATAAATGTCACCTTTAATGAGACTGAACAAGCCATATAGCTCTTTTCCTTCACACATGTTGTAGTTGTATCTTTCGGCTTTTCCCGGTTAGGGGTCGCCACAGCGGAACTCCAGTCCGCTAATGATTGGCAGTAGATTTTTACGTACCGACTTGCCAGGTCTGGCGCGCAACCTTCAATGAAGGTACGCCTATTCACGCATTTCTCCACACAGAAGATGCTTTAGCTGAGAATCAAACAGGATAACATCTTACTGTGAGGCGACAACGCTACTGCAGCACCACCACCGCAGCTTTTTTCCTTCACACATATATACTGAAAATATAAATTCATTCATTCATTTTCTGAGACCCCCCTCTTTATTTTGTTTATGATTACACAAGACTTGCTGCCTGTCCAGTCAGTCAGCAGGCTTAAGTAGAGGAAAATCAGTCCTTAATAGGACATCACCCCTCCACAATCCCCCCCACCACCACACACACACACACGCGCATACATATTCACTGTATGTACTTGTGGGTCTACATGAAATTTAGATGCCCACCCTTTCAACTCTGAGCCTTTCTTTGTAATGATGGAGCAGTCCAAAATCCCAGTGAAAACCCAAATGGACACATAAGAAGGATTTGCAAATTCAACACAAAATGCACATAGTCAGGAACTGACCCAGAACACCCAGTGCTGTAAAGCTTCGCCTTGAACTACTGCACTCCCAGTGTAGCACCCCAAAACATAAAATGCAAAACAGAGGCCTTTAAAACCTGATTCAGCCTACAAATTATTTGTTACAGTGAAACTGTGGGATGTAGTGGATTTACATTTATTACCCAAAAGCTTCAGTTTAAAGTACTTCCCTTAATCCTTCCTTAGTAGCATAACTGATGTGTTATTTCCACTTAAGATAAAGGATGAGAAATAAAAGCCTGTGAAGTCTCCATTAATGGTTAAACCATGCTCTGGCCATAGTCAGAAGAACCACAGGTAAAGAATTTGAGTAAGGACATTTAAGTATAGTTGGCATATATATTTTTAAGGCAAATATTTGCATTCACAGAGCATTGCTCAGACTGTTTTTCAAAATGTTTGTATATCAGATGATTATAATGTTTGTGAAAACTGCTTATTGTTGCCTTAAATGCCGATTTACATCATGAATACACTGATTTTAAGATGAAGAAACTGAAATTTGTACTTGCATTATTTAGCACTGTCATACCACAGAAATGAGTCATGATACAGTTGAATTGTTTTGTTACTAATATCATAAAAACAGAATGTAAGTTCATTGTCTAACATTTTCCTTATGTGCAACAGCATTAAATGTGTTTTACCAAATTGCTTAATAAAAATAGCTGTAGAGTGAAGTTCTAATTTAAGTATAAGAAAGAGCTGTCACAGAATAATAAGGCATTGACTGATGCCTTTAAGAGATGTAATGGGTGAGTGTGACAGACTGCTATGTGAATCCGTTTTTAGGTGCATTCTTGATTAAATATTAGAAATCAGATATGACAAATGACATTCTCAGTAAATAAACTCAAGGTCAGCTCTGGACTGTGTTCACTTTCTTGTATGTTTAATATTGGATATATGCAATAGGGCATGGCTTCTAGATATAATATTAAATAACTGCAGTAGGGTATGCATTTTTTCCTAAAGATAATTTTCTTGAGACCTTGAAAATTATATATTCAGGATATAAAGTATGTTTCAGACAAAAGAAGTAACTGTAGTAATGACCAACTTTTGCCATTGCAAAATGTTTACGGTAAAATGTGAGATGATAAAAAGAAATGAAAACTGTCCCCCATTGTTGCTAGCCTGCTTATAAAAATTAGTACTACGCTTTGCTATAGTTTAATGTTTTTGCATCTGTTAAAATTAAAAAAAGTGTGATATGACATAAATTATTGTATTAGAATTCTGCCCAAGGCAATGCAAGTAAAACAAGCTGATGTTGGTGTCCCTTTGTAGTTATTACAGTAAAATTGCTCACTGTCATTTGCTTTTAATCTTGATAATCAAAACTGGTCTATTGTTGTTTTGATAACCATTGTAGCAAGATGAATCACAAGTATACAAATACCATATTTTTTTGTGAACACTGCATTTTGTTACGACTGGAAATGCAATCTCTTTAACTTTGGCTGTGAACAGTGCAATGTCAATGTTTCATCAAGGAGCACATTTAGCTTTGATTATTTTAATTAAGTTCTATTGTCACATTAAGTCCTTGGATTCTTTTTCCACTGCTGACTCTGTATTACAGCATTTGGAGTTACTACCCTCCTGAGATGTTGTCCTTCACATGAAATATTCGACCAAAATCCCTTCAGCTTAAGCTGGTAATAAATCAGGTGGATGTAAAAGATTCCGTGGCTTTATTTCAGTTACTATACTTACAGTCATTTTAAGTGGACATATTCATAAAAATAATTAAAAAAGCATCAGTAATGCACTCTTATTACTTCAAATTAATCACTGTTTTTGTTCATATAGCATCACCAAAGAATAAAGAAAATGTTCCTAATATAAATAATTCCTTTTCTTGTCTGAGCTTTTGAAAGTGGAAATTTCTTGTATTTCTGCATTCATGCCCCTTTTCTTATCATGAAGTAATTCATCACAGGCTCCCATTTCTAGTAGTAGCTCCTGCTCCTTTACCATCCTTCTGTATTACCTGTTTTCTTTCTTCTCCCACCATGCAAAGTTTACCCTAACTTTTTCATCCTTGTAAAGCTCTCTCATAATGCTGTCTTCCCTTAACTGTTCCCACGCTACTCTTCTGTAATGGCTTCCTAAATTCAGTTAACTTTTTAACCTAAACCTTATTTCCTAGACACAAAATCATTCTCAGTGCCCTATGCTTTGAAAATCAGATTAGTGTCACCCCCTTCATACAGTATAACAAAATCAATCGACCCCAACTGCCAAAAGTGTCCCAAAGTGGTACAACAAAGTAGGAATCATATTCAAATCATAAATAACAAGTGCTAGGTTAAACTTTTATATTGTGTTGCAGCCAATCCATTGGCTTAAAGTATTTTTATCCTATCAGCAGTGCACCTCTTAACTCGTAGTCTTTGGTCAGAAACAAACTCTGCACAGGAGCTAGCTTCTAATCAAAATCCTTTTCTAATGTTGCAGTGTCCTCAATCAGGTACGTACAGTCTCTGTTCTTTACATCTCTGCACTCAGAGCAGGTTAACACCCTCTAGTGTATAAGTACCAATCAAATTCTTTAAGTATTGTTTCCTTCCAATCACTGGTGCAGCCTATTAGAGTGCTATTACCAAGCTTTCAGCCAAGCTTGTAAGCACTGCTATTAATTCATTGTTCACAAGAACTTTTCCATTACTAACCTGCTGTAAAAGGTGAACAGTGTTAACATAATGAAGTGGTTTTACCACTTTTTTAACTTTATTTTAATATTTTTATTTTTATTATTCCTGTTCATCTAAGTTTCCTCTATATTGTTATTAGCAAAAGCTCCTGGTGAACAAGAGAAAAAAAAGACCCACATTAAGCAAAATTTCCTCATTGCTTCATGCAAGGAACAAAAGCCTTACAAAAAGGTTCTCATCCTGGTTCTCTGCATATAATCTTTTGGTTCAACAGAAAATATAAAACATCCAAGATATTGGCAGAAAAGGACACACTCAGAGTAACTCCTATTGTACCCCCTAGTTTACTGTGTACTCCAATAAGGAGGTACGGCCATTGCAAGGACTGTCCTTATGGTAATTATAAGTTTATCTTGCCTTTGCAGGATACAACTATCATCTTTTATTATTTATTTTTATTGTTTATTGTTACCAAGCGCCATCCTCTAATCACAGACAGAGGATGTAACTAATAGAAACACAACCCATCGGACACTAAAAGTCCCAGATATGTCCTGTCAGTGAGAGGCTACTAATTAGTTCCACCCGTCACGGTATGAGGGCGGAATTCCTTCGTGAACAGGGAGAAGGGTAGCCAGGAGGGGGGGAGTGAAGGGAGGGGGGGGTACTGACTGACTTGGACAGTCCAAACAATTACAATCTCAAAACTATGTGGGGATAAAAATAAACCAATTTAAGCAAACCGACTAATATTGGATTCGTGCTGAAAATGCTTCCCATCTCTATGCCCTCCTGAATATAAAACTCTATCCAATCAAAGGGGAGCACAGATCCCCTTAACTCACGTCATACCTAAGTTCTCACATATTTATTGCAACTTAGCTTAAAAGAATGATATCAGTTCAATTAACAGTTAAGCATCTATTATTTAAAACTGGTTTCAAGGGGATCATAATATTAAGACCTGGTGGTCGGTGGGCTTGCAGATCCAACCTATTTCACAAATTTCTGTCAGCTTTTGTACATCTCCACCTCTAAGATTAGTTGATATAGTTTCTAAAGCTTTAAATGTAAACGCATGGTTGGGATTATGCACAATATGGTTTGCTAATGCATTTGTTGTGTCTTTATGTGTGATGTTTCTTAGATGTTGTAGTATCCTTTCTTTAAACTTGTGATCCGTTTTGCCTATGTAAAAACTTGTGCATGTCCCACAGGTTGCTAAGTAAACCAGATGTTTGGTATTACAGGTGGCCTACTGCTTTTACAGTAAATTCTTTTGCTGTTATCGGATGTATAAAGGTTTTTTTTAGTGTCAATAAAAGGACAAGCTTTACACCTTCTGCATCTGTGGGTGCCTTGGTGTAGAATACTTTTCTTTTTAGGGAGACCATGTTTATTACAAAGTAACCTTTTGATGTTCTTCTTCTTCTTGAATACAAACCTAGGCTGCTCACCTACTATATCCTTAATCATATCAAAGCATATCATCCTCAGGACAGGCAACACACTGCTATTTAACAACTCCAAGAGCAACAAGGATGTTGGAAGGAACAAAAATCTGAATGAATTCATAGGAGACCAAGTGAATCCGCTACTGATCTTAAATCTTGAGGCAGAAGAAGTGACTGGTATGGACTCTAATTTTGCTAATGAGAGTTTTGAGAATGTTTACAAGGACGTGGAGGATGTGGGTTTCTGCCTCAAAAGGCTCCAATGGCAGCAGTTTAATCTGGAAGCTAGTCTACATTATAAAGTTGTTCCAAGAGGCATGCGGGTCAAATGTCTACCTAGCTATGGTAATAACCATCTGGAATTGCTAGCCAAATGGCAAGCAATAAATCTAGAGACTAGCTTCAGTTACATGTGCTTGCTGTTGGACTATTTTAAACCTGATGAAATAAAAGCAACCGAATTAATCAAAACAAAACAAGCAGAATTAGAACAAATGGAGCTACCAGATGAATGTTTAAGTAAACTGGAAACATTACAATTCAATTTAAATATTTATGATAAACTGAAAGCACAGAAGACTAAGAAGTTGGCACGTGACTTCCAAGACTTCAAAGCAGGTCATATTTTTGAATGGTCGGGGGAAGTAAGGGTTACCAATGGAAATGGGAGAATTTTTAATAAACGCAAACTTAGTGTTTCAAATATGAAATCTAGCATGGAACATAATAGCATGAAAGAAGTCATGAGCAAGATGGTCACAGATACAGAAGGAAATATAGACATACAAACAGGAACGTCAGGTTCACCGGCAGCTGTCGTAAATTCGGTGGCTAGTACATCCAATGGCACTAGGCCTAAAGGAGGGTCAGTGCATGCCCCTTTTTCCTACCAGTTTCCAGTACCAGTCAAAGAGAAGATATACAAATACCCCAGGTCCTCCAGCCAAGAGAGAAAGAGAAAGAAATTCAATTACTGAAGCAAAATGACCATGCTTTAGTAGTTAATATCTCTAAAGTTCCATTAAGTGATGAAGCAGTCTGTTGAACAAAGGGCTGACTTTTATTCCAGCCATTAGATCAGATTTGAATGAATTTGTTACAGACATCAGATTATTTGGCAGAAATATGACTTTTTAAAAACAAAAACAATATTTGATAGTGATGGGAGATGCATATCTAACCAGTATAATAAACCAAGAACTTTTACACCTAACCATCCAGCCATTGAGCTATTTGTATGCCTCTGTGAGAGAGAGGTTGCCAAACTATGAGAAGATAGATCCAATAACGGACATTATTTCAATATGACACAACAAGAAAGAGAAGCCCTATTCCTTCTGTCAAGGGATGATATAGTAATAAAACCAGACAATAAGGTAGGAGCGATTGTGGTCATGGACTCCGCGTGTTAGAGCAAGCATGTTTAAGATGTTAAGTGATACTCGTACATATAGCATTATTAGTCACTATAAATTGAGTCGAATGGTATCTCACCTAGAAGACTCCCTTCAGTATATGCCGATGGAAAGACGCATTAGTCAGGATTTAAAGAACATTTTTGAAGTATCCAAACCTACAATACCAGCAATCAGTGGCCTACCAAAAATCCATAAAAATGTTAATGACCCTCCATTACACCCTATAGTTGCAGGAAGAGGATAGGTAACAAACCTTTTATCTATGTATGTAGAAAATGAACTTAAACCACAGTTATCCAAAGTCAAGACAGTTCAAAGAGATGAAGGACGTTTCCTTACAGATTTATACTTAAAGATGGAAAAATTAACAGAAACAAGTCACCTGATTTTAGTAATTCTTGATGTGAATAGTCTTTTTAGTGTCATACCACATTCATATGGTATAGAAGCCATCAGAGGTATCCCTATCAATAGGATTCAGAGCAGATATAATCTGCTCTTTATTGGAACTAATCCTAGAGAATAATATCTTTACCTATGAAAATACTTACTGTTGGCAAACATGGGGCATAGCGATGGGCACCCCATGTGCCAACAGTTATTCCAGTTGAGTGTGATAAGAAGTGAAATAAGATAGGATGAGAAAGAGAGAGGTTAAGAGTTGGAGGAGGACCATAGTGAAGTATAAGGAATAAGATGGGTAGGAGGTTGTGTGATTGAGAAGAGGAAGGGGAGGGTAATATTAAGTGGGGGAATGTAACTAGAGAGTATGAGTGGGAGGTTTAAGAAGAGTGTGTAAGATGGTGGGAGTGGCCAAAATAGGAAGGGTGGGATTAGATTGGTGGAAGGCTAGGATAATGGGGTGTGGCAAAAATGGCATGTCTTTTCACTGTATAGAATATAACTTATTGGTGGTGGCCTGTTTATGGGCAGCCACGGTGGTGCAGCAGTTAGTGTTGTCACCTCACAGCAAGAGGTTCCCTTGTTCGATCCTTGGCTGGTGTGCCTTCAATGCGGAGTCTGCATGTCCTCCCTGTGGTTGTGTGGGTTTTCTCCGGGTGCTCCAGTTTCCTCCCACATCCCAAAGACATGCTGTAGGTGGATTGTATACTCTAAATTGGCCCTAGGTGTGAGTGAGTGTGTGTTCCTTCTGTGGAAGGTTGGGTGCCAGGCTGGCAACTCGACACCATAAAACTCCACTGCCAATCATGAGTGGACAGGTGATCCACTGTGGCAACCGCTAACTGGGAAAAGCTGAAATAAAAAGGAGGTGTTAGCATACTGGGAATTTGAAAAGGTACTGTCTGAGGCCAATCCATAGAGTAAATATATTTTGTATTATGGTCGATTTGTAGACGATATTTTTATCTTGTGGAAGGGGGCGGAAGAACAGTTGGTACCATTTCTGGAATATCTACACTCCACCACGGAATTTCTAAAGTTTACTATGAATTACTCTAAAAAGGAAATAGAATTCCTAAATGTCTGCTTATGACTTGACATATATGTTGGTTTAAGCACTACCATTCACAGGAAAAGCACTTGGAAGAATCATTATCGCCACCAAAGTAGTATGCATCCAAAACACATCTTCAAGAATATCATGGAGAACCAGGTCACTCGTATTTCGAGACTGTGTATGGAAGAACATGATTTTGATCAGGAATGTCGACATCTTTTTCAGCATTTGCAAGATAGAGTTTATCGAGATATAGATCTTGGGGCGAGAAAGAAGACTGGAATAGTAAGAGACACTAAAGGACGCCCTTATTTTTCCAAGCAGACATGTGGTGAGGTCAGTGAAGCCATTAATCATGAATCTCAGCAACTAAATTATCTTCTTGCTTACAGTACTGATAACAAAGGGATTTGTGAAATAGTAAAGAGATTTTGGCGTGTCCTAACTGAGGATGATAAGATTAAGGATATAGTAGGTGAACAGCCTATGTTTGTGTTCAAGAAAGGGAAGAACATCAAAAGGTTACTTTGTAATAAGGATGGTCTCCCTAAAAAGAAAAGTGTCCTACACCAGGGCAACCACAGATGTGGAAGGTGTAAAGCTTGTCCTTTTATTGACACTAAAAAAAAAACTTTATACATCCAATAACTGCAAAAGAATTTACTGTAAAAGCAGTAGTCACCTGTAATACCAAACATCTGGTTTACTTAGCAACTTGCGGGAAATGCCCAGGTTTTTATACAGGCAAAACTGATCAGAAGTTTAAAGAAAGGATACTGCGACATCTAAGAGACATCAGACATAAAGGCACGACAAATGCATTAGCAAACCACATTGTGCATAATCTCAACTATGCATTTACATTTAAAGCTTTAGAAACTATATCAACTAATCTCAGAGGTGGAGATATACAAAACCTCACAGAAATTTGTGAAAAAGGTTGGACTATGAATCTGCAAGCCCACCGACTACCAGGTCTTAATATTATGATCCCATTCAAACCAGTTTTAAAGAATAGATGCTTAACTGTTAATTGAATTGATATCATTATTTTAAATTAAGTTGTAATAAGTTTGTGAGAACTAAGGTATGACGTGAGTTGAGGGGACCTGTGCTCCCCTCTGATTGGATAGAGTTTTATATTCAGGAGGGCATAGAGATGGGAAGCAGTTTTAGCACTAATCCAATATTAATCGGTTTGCTTATATTGGTTTATTTTTATCCCCGCATAGTTTTGAGATTGTAATAGTTTGGACTGTCCAAGTCAGTCAATACCCCCCCCCCCGCTCCCCTTCTTCCTGTTCACTAAGGGATTCTGCCCTTGTACCATCAGGGGTGGAACTAATTAGTAGCCTCTCATCAATGGGACATATCTGGGACTTTTAGTGTCCGATGGGTTGTGTTTCTATTAGTTGCATCCTCCAGCTGTGATTAGAGGATGGCGCTTTGTAACAATAAACAATAAAAGTAAATAATAAAAGATGATAGTTGTATCCTGCAAAGGCAAGATAAACTTGTAATTACCATAAGGATAGTTCTTGCGATGGCCGTACCTCCTTGTTGGAGTACACAGTAAACTTGGGGGTACAATAGGAGTTACTCTAAGTGTGTCCTTTTCTGCCAATATCTTGGATGTTTTATATTTTCTGTTGAACCAAAAGATTATATGCAGAGAACCAGGATGAGAACCTTTTTGTAAGGCTTTTGTTCCTCGTATGCAGCAATGAGAAAACTTTGTTTAATGTGGGTCTTTTTTTTTTATCTTGTTCACCAGGAAGTTTTTGCTAATAGACAGCAATATGTAGAGGAAGCATAGATGAACAGGAATAATAAAAATATAAAAATAAAGTTAAAAAGTGGTAAAACCACTTCATTAGATTAACATTGTTCACCTTTTACAGCAGTTTAGTAATGGAAAAGTTCTTGTGAACAATGAATTAATAGCAGTGTTTACAAGACTGGCTGAAAGCTTGGTAATAGCACTCTAATAGGCTGCACCAGTGATTGGAAGGAAACAATACTTAAAGAATTTGATTGGTACTTATACACTACAGGGTGTTAACCTGCTCTGAGTGCAGAGATGTAAAGAATAGAGAGTGTACGTACCTGATTGATGGCACTGCAGCAGCAGAAAAGGATTTTGATTAGAAGCTAGTTCCTGTGCAGAGTTTGTTTCTGACCAAAGACTAAGAGTTGAGAGGTGCACTGCTGATAGGATAAAAAAATATTTTAAGCCAATGGATTGGCTGCAACACAATATATATGTTTTAACCCAGCACTTGTTATTTATGATCTGAAAAGCACTTATCTCAGCAGGGAATTTCATGTGTTTTTAACATTTTTATAATTTTTCATCGAATAAAGAGTGTTTTTATCGCTGTTGATACAGTGCAAGTTCGTGGTGGTGTACCTTGAAGACTTTCCTACTTCATACAGTATCACCTAGTTTGTGTGTAGTACGTATTGAATGGCTTTATGTAGTATGCAAACATATTTGACACTTCACCCTGCACACCATATGCCTCTGTTGCAGCTTTAATACAGTATATCTCTGAGCCTGCCTAGAGACCAGTAGTGACAAGTGGTGGTTCCATAACTGAGACAATACCCATCTTCCTTGATGCTCTGATAAAACCAATAGCAGAGGCCGACAAATCTTTTATTTTAGACTTTTTGGATTCTCTTGGTAAAATTAGAGATATTCCAGTTAGAATTTACACTATCCTAGTCACAGTAGATGTGGAAGCATTTTATACAGTGCTTCAACACAGCTACTGTAGTCAAGCTGCAACAGAGGCATATGAAAAGGACAGGAATGTATTACCAGGAGGGACAGAAGTTCTAGGAAGGTTATTGGACCTAACTCTTAGGAACAACTACTTTATGTTCAACAACACGTTTTATAGGCAGACTACTAGAATAACTATGGGGCAGCCATGGCCCCAAGCCTGAGTAGTGTGGCTCTGTGAAAATGGGAGGAGGAGGCAGTGTACCAAAGCCCCTATTCGGCATTGATGAAATGCTATCTCCATTTCATTGATGACATATTTATCATCTGGGGAGGGGGATGAAGCCACACTGAATGACTTTTGCAACCATATCAATAATTCCAGTAGCTTCCTGAGATTCACAGCCTGTCACAACAAGACATCTGTCAACTTTTTAGGCAAAATCATGTCAAGGACACTGAAAACAAAATGCCTCTCCAACAACCTGTTCAGAAATCCATCCAGGGTTAATGTGCTGCTGCACAGTAGAAGCATGCATCCTCATATCACAAACAGAAGTGCTATAAAATCTCAGGGCATGAGAATTGCATGCGTCTCCAAAGAGCTTGGAGATTTCATCACAAATGTAATCAGCCTACAACAAGACTTCCTGGCTGGGGGGGGGTACAGCAGCAGATTACTGATTTCCATCCTCAACCCCATCAAACCTTTAAAAGTGGTAGATGACCCCATTTTGAGGGGCTCAACAGAAACCAATATTGGAATTCACATGAGGACAAAATGAAAAGCATGGCACTCACTTTTACAGTAGATTATAAATCAATCAGAAAGATCTTAGCTGACAACTGTATTGATTACAGACAATAAACAACTGGAAAAAAATTCTAGGACTTCATCCTTCTTTTGTATTTTTGTTTCCTATTTAAGGGAGCCTGGAACATTAGAGACTGAGCAGAGTGCAAATTCAGACCAGTGGAGGACAACAGATAAACTTACCCCTGTGGCCCCCCTTTTTGCACTTACTGCAAATACATGAACAACAAGGACTACTACTTTTGTCCAGTACTCAGTAGAAAAATCAACAGCACTTGTTCTGGTAATGGCAACACTGCTTTTGTGATATACTGTGCACAGTGTAATGGCTGCAGTTGTTTTTGCATAGGTAGAACTGTGAGCAAATTCAAAATCAGAGTAGCACCTCCCTGTCCGACATCAGATTCCAAATTCTCAAAGACCAATGAGCAATGATTTCCTAGACCATGGATGTTTCCACTTCCACATCCTGGCCAATCTTATTATGGGTCCAGTTGATCTTTGAAAAATTGGAGTTAAGCCTGGCAGAGCAGCATACCTCCCAATCTGGAAACATCCAAAATCTGGGCAAAGGCCCATAAAACATAGGCACAACTTGTGACGACCATGCCCTGTTCCATCAGTCAAGGAGCCTCAATCTGCACCAGTAACACCAGGGAGGTTGTCTCATAGAAGAGAGGAAAGGATAAATAATACACACAGTAAAGTACAATTTCCCTTAAGTGCACACAGAGATCACAGTCAGTCTGGGGCTGGCTGCTCCCTTGCTCACCAGGTCCCCAATAAGACTGGTACAGCTATAGGGTCCAGGTCTCAGCCTAGCTGGGCAAGCTAAAACCTCCAGTACCCTCTATGTCCAACCAGTGCTTCATGTCCCTGCCAAGTAGCTGACACAACACACACACACACACACACACACACACACACACACACACACACACACACACACACACACACACACACACACACACACACACTTTGAGATAAGTATTTATACAACTTCACAGACACTCCTGGGAAAGGCTGACACAGATTCTCCAGCTGTGCCCCTTTACCAAGACTATGCGGTAGTAAATGCTGCCACCACCCAACTAATAATATCAGCTACTAAAAGACCCTTAAAAGGGTGTTCAGTTATTACTGTGCAATATTATAATCCAATGATAGTATGACTAACAGTCAAGGCTTACTTTAGAGTGGCCTATTACAATAACCTCTATAAATATGCAATGCACTCTAGAGATTATCTCTACACAAACCAGCCACAGGTAGAAGGTTTTAAAATATTTAATAATAAATAATTAAAACACAAGATAAAACTACTACACCACAGAGATATCTAAGAGTTCAGAGATCACACAGAAACTTAAACTAATACAGTAGGACAGGTATGATTTCTAAGAAAAATACCTAATTAATCTTTACTAGCTTTAACTATTCCTACAAGAAATCACAGTGCTAAAACTTACATCTGAGCAGAAGGCAGAGTGCTGATAAGTTGGATATCCAGATCAAAATGCTTTCCTGTCTCTTGTGAGAAATAGTATTTAATCATTACTAACAAATATGTCTCTAAGGCCCTCCCAAATTACATTATTTTGACACTTAGGTTTTCCCAGGCAAACAGACTGCATTATTTAGCAATCTAACACCTGCACAGAAATTTACAACAATAGAAGACATTTCACATGTATATTCTAACAGAACCCAGAGCAATAAAGCACATTCCACGTCTAAATTCTGGTCATAAACTTTAGCCTTAAAACAATGAGCATGAAACCTTCATCCAGCCGCACTAGAGCCGTATCCTAACATGAAAGGGTCACAACATGCTTCACTGGGCCAGTAGAGTGCAATGTTGTCACATATTTTGCAGTTCCACATTTCACAGTATTCTTTACACTCAAGAAAGATGCCTGTATTTTACATTTATTTACAAATGCCAGAATTATATATCAAATTCTATTTGACTAGGCTGGTAGCCATCTCTTCCCAATCGTCACACAACTGACCAAAAATCGGGATCTGATTAACATAGTTTGCATACACAATAATGTAACCCCACCCTCTCGAATGGAATTGTAGGATACCAACATGAGACTTGAAGTCACTAAATAATAATAAATAGCAGACAGATATTTGAATTTCAAACTTAATATCCCTTAGAAAATACATAATCATGCAAAACATGTTATTCTAGCAACTACCTGAGTTTACAGTGTGTATTATTTATTTATTTATTTTTTTTAAGAAATACACTTAACCAACCACAGACCTGTGATTCACATTAAAAATGGTTAGACTGGAAAAATGTTTTTTTATAGAACTCAAAGATCGGCTCAAAGTTGAAAACAGTTGAAATATAGCAGTTACAGTCCCTGACTGAATCCCTCAATTTATGCTTAAAAAATTGAGAGCCACTGACAGGTTGTAACATCATCGAAATGTAATCCCTGGAGTCATAGTGGAAGCCAAATATATACAAACACAAATTGTCCCTAATTCCAGATTGGGACCCTTGTCTCTCCAGAGTTTTGCCTTTGTCCCTGATTTGAGAGCTAGAACTACAAATCCACATTATACTTAATGTACAATATGACAACATAAGGCCACACAAGTTTAATTCACAAATCTTTTGCACTCTATTATTTTACAGAAACTTGCCTTTTGCAATTTGTTATAACCTTGATGACAGCAGCACTAGTCAAAGTAATTCAGAAATAAAACGGAAATCTCTCTCTTTGCATCCCTAAAATTGCATGTTCATGATGCTGTGCACCCTTTGAAAGTTCATAGTTTACAATGTTTTAAACAGAACAGATGTGTTCACCACAGTCATATTACAAACAGATTTGTCTTGTGAACACTAACATAGTGATTCAGGTTTACATTTGGAGTTGCCCCTCACTGAACAGACATCCTGTAATGTCAAAATGCCCAGAAGGGCCTCATTTCACTGCCCTTAGGACAGACACAGGAACTTTTTTACCTCCGCCGTTTTACACTTCACAGTTGTAGTTAAATACCAGGAACTACTGTAGTTGAATAAAGCCTTTTATTTGTTATATAATGTCCAACATCTTTACTGGAGACAAAGAACTGGTGAGAGCAGGACACAGAAGACAACACAAAAGAAGGAAAACGTAGACAAAAGGAAGGAAGCACTTTGGCTTACAGACATGTATCTAAATCACACTTTAAATTTTTATATATTTTTATAATTTATACTTATTAAATAAGTGCCTTTTAAAATATGTTCTGCGAATATATTTTCATAGTCTATAAAAGCACATCTGAAATCACTCCTCATTGTTTTAAAATACAAAGTTTTAAAAAAATGGACAGTACAAGAGAAAATGGTATGTGGAAGATCCGTTAAAGAATGCTAGTCTATGTGTACTTTTGAAGTTTGAACAGGCATCTCACCTTAACTATTGATGTTGTGACAGCGTATTCTAAAAGAAGAGATGCAGTCCTAATCGGACAATCCCTGTGGTACGAGACTAAATGATGCAACGTTGCACTAATTTGAAAAGCCCTGGCTGACTCTCTTATCTTTCATCTTTAAATACCTCAGAAGTTGCGTGCTCCTTCTCCGGAAAGTTTTCTGATCATGCAGAAGGACAAGGTGCCAGTCACGGAGGCAGTCCAGAGGAAGCCATCTGATCAATGAAAAAGTGGCCACAGTCATCTTGGGGCAAGTTCTTGAGGCTAATCCTAGAAAACATGATGCCATGCAAAGTGCTGTCCTATCCAAATGTGTAAATGGAAATGAAAAAAAAATGATGCAAGGCAAGCAGCTAGTGACAGCCATCGCAGAAGAAAATAACTAACTACTAGTAGCAACCACAGTGTCACATCATCCCCCACGACGGTTTGAATTTGAAACTCCTGCCCGAGTCGCCAAGTCTGACAGGCATTCATGCACTGCCTTATGAAGGTGATGTCGTTATGCATGCCCTTTGCAGGATATGCTGGCAATGCATGGTGACGTCAGCTATAAGTTTAAAGTTGTAAAAAAAAATCATGAATTGAAGGGGCCACTCAGGAATTTGTGGCACCCCATTATTTTGCCCTCAAAACTGGTAAATACCAAGGAATTCGGTACAGCTGAGAGGTATGAAGATCAGGCTGGAATCCAGCCCACCACCACCCTGGTCTAAACTCAAGCATTTCCATTAAAAGTGCGCTTGCACTCAGGAAACTAAACCATAACTCATAGAGCTAAAACACTTGGCCCAGGATTTGGACATAAACCGTTAATTAACTCCAAATGCTGCTGTTAATATCAAAAAGTCAATCAAGTAATTACATTTGTAAATTACTGCATGGTTTATCTGGTGAACTAGTGACTTGGAAAATAAGCTGCATTATTATTATTTTTTTTGTGATCTCTAGATGTGTACAGATCTAAAAAGTAACTGGCATGGGTTTGAAAGTGTTTTTTTATCTCATGATGTGTACAAACTTAAACAGCGACTTTCAGTTATTTGAAATGTTTTCTTTTCCTTCTTTTCTACTACTGATATAGAACTTTGGCGCTAAGAGTGAGAAAAGGTGGCCAAACTTTAGCCTTCCAATTTGGTTGACAGTTCACTCCCATACTGATTGCATCAGCCTCTTATATCACCTAGCCCCACCCCGGACCCCATGGTGGCACTCCCTCTCTCGGGAGTTTGCTTCCACCTGATCCCTCCCAGTTTTCAGCACTTTATCTAGCCAGGCACAGAGCTGTCTAACCCTCTTTTGTATTAACTTTACCACCTCGAACCTGAAGAGGGAAGAATCTGAACAGAAGAGCCCTCAGTAATTCCCAGACACAAGAAGAAGCTTGACAGTGAAAGACCCCAGACTGGAGTGCCATAAAACCATTCTCACTGCAGCAACAACCAGGTATAGATACTGTAGTCACTAGGCCAGCATTTAACAAAATTTCTATAATCTAAAGTACAATGAAAATTGTTGTTCCAGGACACCACTCCACACTGCTATATTCTTTACACCATAGGCACTATTTGCCTATGCTCAAAGAAGATCTGAGATTCTTATATTTATTAAAAGTATTTGTATACTCTGCAGTTTACCACTTGTTGGATGTTTATTCCATGGGCACAGAAAGCCTGCACAAAAGGTTCTCAGGTCTCAGACTTTACTTACTTTTTGCTTTTTGCCTTTTTCCTCCTACTTGTGCACATCCATGATCTCTGTAATAAATGAGCACTGATATTTCTCTGGATGCATGTTCTGTTCAAAAATGGGAATCACCTACTGTAGCTTTAAGTGTTTACCTCCCCTGCATATAAAAAAGTCTGTCCTCATCAAGAGGAAGAAGAATGGGGACTGATCTGGGAACACAGGTTAACAGCAATCTCTCTTTTGACCACCACATTGCCACTGTGGTCAGAAAGTCCTTCTGCGTGGCACATCTCATTACTAAGGGTTTTGCATCCAGGAAGAAAGAGGTCATTCTCTCCGTCTACTCTTCCCTCATTAGGCCACTCATCGAGTACAGTGCCCCATTTAGCATGTACCTCACTAAACACCTGCAACAACTGGAGAGGCTGCAAAAGTACCTCACACAGATGATCCTAGGCCTTAAACACTTGTTCTATATGGGCAGACTCAAAAATACTCTGTCTCATATCACCTACTAAGAGGTGATCTCTGCTTGACTTACAAAGCCATGTCTGACCCAGTTCTGTTAGAAATGCTAAATCTAAAGAAATCTCAAAACCTCTGCATCACATGCTCCAGAGACCTCAACCTCATTAACACAATTAACAGAACATGTTGGAGGGACAGGTTCATAACCCAGAGACTGCCCATGCTATGGAATAGGCTTCCCATACATGTCAAGCAGAGTACCTCACTGGCCGTCTTCAGGAGAAATGTTGATGAGTGGATGGGAAATAGAAAATTCACCCCAGGATCACTCCAGTGGCTCTTCTCGACAGAGGCACTGGGAACTAAGGTCAGGTGGCACAATGCCAGGGTAATCCTATGGGCTAGGCTTGTAAAGGTTCCAGGGCCATTAGCCTAGCACACACCTATGAACCTGTGAAGGAGCATTTTTGGAGACCTAACCGTGTGTACTTGAGAATATTGCTCAGAATCCTAGATTATCCATCTGCAACAATCCTGATGGTCCCAGATGTCAGGATGAACATATAAAAAACTTAGTGGTTTATCTCAGAAAGCTTTGGACATTCAAACACAGAATGTGTGTGTGTGTGTGTGTGTGTGTGTGTGTGTGTGTGTGTGTGTGTGTGTGTGTGTGTGTGTGTGTGTGTATGTGTGTGTGTGTGTGTGTGTGTGTGTGTGTGTGTATAAATATATGATCACTGAAGAATCTCTGTGTTTGCAGAGGGGAAACTTGGTTTATGTTGTTCTTGCACTCTTCAAGAAAAATCTTGATGGGAAATAGGAAATACACCCCGGGGATCACTTCTGTAACTCTGCTCGACAGGGGTCACAGGAAAATAACTTTCTTGGGTGGCGTAAGCCAGGGAACCTTGTTGGCTAGGCTTACTTAGGCCCTTGGGCCGATAGCCTAGTACCTACCTATGAACCTATAATAACAATTTTCTGCTGCCAGCTTTTCAGTCTGTTTCTCTTGAAATAGCAACATTTGGGAAAAAGTATTAAATATCAAGACATCTGCAACAACTGGAAAGGCCGCAGAAATACCTCACTAAATGAATCACAGGCCTAAAGCAGATGCCCTATGCTGACAGTCTAAAAAATCTCCACCTATACTCTGTCGCATATCGTCTACTCGGAGGCGATCTCTGCTTAACATACAAGGCCATGTCAAACCCAGAGCTGTTGGACATGCTACACTTAAAGAAATCCCGATCCCTCAGAGATGCAAGCTCCAGGGATCTAAACCTTGCCATCACAATGAACAAAACATGCTGGAGGTATAGGTTCCTGACCCACAGACTCCCCAAACTCTGGAATAAACTGCCCATACATGTCAAGCAGAGCGCCTCTTTGGCCCTCTTCAAAAGGAACCTTGATGATTGGATGGAAGATAGGAAATTCACCCCGGGGATCATGTCAGCCACCCTGCTAGACAGGGGTCCAGGGAAGTAAATACTGTGGGAAGAAATAGCCAGGGAATTGTTATGGTTAGGCTTGTATAGGCCCTAGGGCCAATAGCCTAGTACCAACCTATGAACCTAGGAGAAGGTCAACACCTGCAACACACCACATGCAACACACAGCCCTCCAGAACACCCACCATCACAGCTCTCACATAGTTTCATAGTTTGGTACTAGGCTATCTGCCCTGGGGCATTTATAAGCCTAGCCATAGTGATGTGGCTTTCGTCACCCTAAGTAATGGTACAAAAGTGTACAGAATAGATTTAGAATACTGTGCCTCTGTCTAGTAGTGACACAGTGAAGACCCCCTTACATAATAGAATTAGTTTACTGTGCCTCTGTCTAGTAGTGACACAGAGATGACCCCTGGGGTAAACCTACGATCTCCCATCCACTCGTCAAGATTTCTCTTGAAGAGAGTCAGTGAGAGGCTCTGCCTAACATGAACTGGGATTCTGTTCCAGAGTATGGAAAGCCTCTGAGTTATGAATCTGTCCCTCCAGCATGTCCTATTCATATTTGTGCTGAGGTTCAAATCTTTAGCTCTCGTGGTTCTGATGGATTTGGATTTTTTGAGGTGGAGCATGTTCATCAATTCCTGATTGGACATGGCCTTGTACGTCAGGCACAGATCACCTCTGAGTAGGTGGTATGCTACTGAATAGAGTTGGAGTTTCTTTAGTCTGACAGCATATGACATATGTTGGAGACCCTTGATCCTCTTGGTGAGGTACTTTTGGGGTCTCTCTAGCTGTTGCAAGTGCCGGGTGAGGTACATACCAAATGGGGCATTGTACTCAATCATGGGCCTGATAAGGGAGGAGTACAGGGGCACAATGACCTCCTTTGATCTGGATGTTAATCCCTTCATGATAAGGTGGGCACGGTAGAAAGTCTTTCTAACCACTTTGGCAACGTGGGTGTCAAATGAGAGGTCACTATCGACTTGGGTCCCCAGGTCTCTGATTACTTTTTCCATACTCAGTGGGTTACCGCCTATGTGATCATTTGTGGGCACTTTGTTTTTCCCAAAGGGGATGACTATACATTTTTTGGCATTTAGTTTAAGGCCATGACTCCAGCACCAGTTGTCCGTTTCAGTGAGGCCTTTCTGTAGGATGTATGTGTCAGCTGGTGTATTGACTATGGCGCCTAGTTTGCAGTCATCTGCGAACTTTGTCAGCCACAACCCTCCCATGTTTGCTTTCACATCTGAGAAATAAATGCCGAACAAGAGGGGTCCCAGGACAGAGCCCTGTGGGACACCACTTGTCACCGGCTTTGAGTCTGACATGGCTCCAGCGATTCTGACTTTATGGGTTCTATCCTTTAGCCAGTTTGCCACCCATCTTGTGACATATGGATTTACATTTAAGCTGTTGAGCTTGTCTGTGATGCCAGAGTGGGGTATTGTGTCGAAAGCTTTAACCAAGTCCAGGTAGGCTGTATGGACTGCTTTGCCCTCGTCAATGGCTCTAGTGACTGTTTCGAAAAAGTCAACCAGGTTCAAAAGGCTGGATCTGCCTTTTACAAAGCCGAACTGGGTGGGATCAAGTGTCTGTAAGTCCCCAATGTCTCTGTTTATTAGTTCCATAATGATTCTTTCCATAGCTTTGCAGACCAGGCTGGTTAAGCTTATGGGGCAGTAGTTACCAGGGTCAGTAGAGGTGCCTCCTTTGTGGAGTGGGACTATTGTTGCTGTACGAAAGTTTTCAGGTACATGTCCTGTAGTAAGGCTAAGGTTAAATAGCATTTTTATGTGTGGTTTAGCTCCTCTTGTTGTTCACGTAGCACCCGGGATACTGTCAGGTCCCATTGATGCTGTATTTTTAGCTTTGCTGAGGGTGGTTCTCACCTGGACATCTGAGATGACAGGGAGGTTACATTCAGCTGGGATAAGTATTTCTTCTTTTGGGGGTGAAGGAGGGGAGAAATTTGCACTGAACCTGTCTGCCAGAACGTTGGCAATATCTGTGGGTTCAGTGTATTTTTTGTCATTGTGAACTAACTCTGAACATATCTGAGGGTTTCCGCCCATGTTTCTAACATAGCTGGAGAAGGCCTTGTGGTTATCTTTAGTGTCCATAGCGATTTTTCTCTCAAAGTTGGCCTTGGATGTTTTTATGAGAGAACGTAGCTTTCTACTAGTGCTGATCAGAGATGCCTTCTCTTTATGGGATTTTGATCTGTCGTGCAGTAGCTTCCTTCTTTTGTTATACAATTTGTTTATGGCTGGGGTCCACCAGACAGGATGCCTGCCCTTGGTGGAGAGGGTCTTGGTTTTATTTGGGATTGCATGATCCATGCATTCTTGGAGATGTCCGTAGAAAGCGTTTGTGAATGCATTGTGGGATGTGGTTTCCACTGTCCCTGTGGGCTTAAAGGATACCATCTCAGTTTTAAGAAGTGTAAAGTCGGGTTTTGAGAAGTTTTTCACTGTAGTCTTTTGTGTTGGGGGTGGAGGTGGGATATGTATATCCAGGGTGATTAGTTTGTGGTCAGATCTCACTAGTGAGGGGTATACTTCCGGTGTGGAGCACTTTGTCCCCATGTTTGTGATGATCAGGTCTAGTATATTATCTCCCCTTGTGGGAGAGGTGACTAGCTGTTCCATTGCATTTGAATTTATGAATTCCAGGAACCTTTGGGCTAGGGTGTTTGGGCTAGAATAATGCACCCAGTCTATGTTAGGGTAGTTGAAGTCTCCCAATATGATGGTGTTTGGTGAGACATTCATATCCTCCAATGTCTTCAGTAAGGCTGAGTGGGGTTCCTGAGATTGGGAGGGTGGTCTGTAACATGCTACCAGTTGTATAGCAGTTTTGCCTATGGTTATTTGCACCTGGATGGTCTCTGTTGCTTCATGTGTTGCCACTAACCTGGAGGTGTGGGTGTCCTTGATGAATATGGACACTCCCCCTCCCTTTTAGGTTTGGTCCAAGTTTTGGGGCCAGAAAGCATGATACAAGGTGTAGCCTGGTAGTGCTGGGTTGCTCTCAGGAGCCTTAAACCAGGTTTCAGTTACTGCACAGACATCGATGTCCTCCATACTGAGGAGTGCTTCGAGAGCCTGCATCTTGAGATTTAGACTTCTGGCGTTGAGCAGCATTACCCTTAAATTTTTTTCCATTTTTGTTTTCTAAGGAGGTGGGTTTGTCTTTTGAGCCTTGCCTAAAAAAGGCACTGTGGGGGAGGCAAGAGCCTTAGCCAATATCCGGAAGCCCAGTGGTGACAGATGCAAGCCATCCCTTGCGAAGCAGCGTGGCTTGTCCAGCATGTCATCCTAAGCAGACAGACATTGGATCCCCCTAGAACGACACCAGTATTTGAGCCAATTATTAAAGCTGGTCATCTTGTCTTTGTATTGTGGCATCATTCTTGGTGAGGGTAAGATGGTGCTCAGGGTCAGGGTCATACCAGCCTGGGCTACATAATCAGAGAGCTCCTCTATGTCTCTTTTCATGTAGTCCAGGGAGGTACGTCTCAGGTCATTCACACCGGCATGGACAATGACGGAGTCATATTTGTACTTGCTTTGGAGTGACCTGAGTGCGTGTATTATGTGGCGGATCCTAGCTCCCGATAAGCAGCTCACCGTTACCCTCTCCTTGTTCAGCCTGGTAAGCGGAACGTCAGTGTGTCTGACTATAGAGTCACCTATTACTAGTGTGTCAGGCCTTAAGGGCTGTGATTGTTTGACACACTGATTTATTGAAGTATGTGATGCATGTGTTATGTTTTGAGGTGGTGGATTTTTGGGTGTCTGCCTTGGGAGCCTCTGTTGTTTTGGTAAGTTTTTTGTTAGAGCCTCCGAGTATGTCTTTGTGTTATTATGTGTTTGGTTTGCAGTTGTGGTAGGTCTATGTGGGACTGGGTTTGGTGTGTGTGTGTGGTTACCTTCTCCTCCTGTCTGGTCTTGCCAGTCCTGAGTTGAGAGAGTTCAGCCTCCAGTTTGGCTATATAGTTGCATCTCTCACATGTATTTGTGTTTGTTGGGAGGAGGAGAGGGTTGTCTGTGTACATGAGACAATTGTAGCATTGTCTCAAGATTCCCAGATTAACCATCTGCACCGGAGTGGATGCCAGCAATCTACCACTCGACATGCTAGAATATTATAAGGGAGTGCTGTGCCTTTAAGGGAAGTGGGTACTCACAGGGAAGGTAGGTGGATGTAGTGCTTACTTTAGTTAGTGAGTGCTTACTTAGAAGAGAGGTTTTGAGAACAAGTGCTAGACTTATAATAAAGCAATTAGACTGATTATTATAAGAGTAGAGCTTTCTTAAGGGAAAATTTGAAGAGCAGACTTGGCGGAGCCAGAAAAAGTTTAACATTGTTTAACCAGCGCTGCGCTATGCGCAGAACCGCGCAAAGCTGTGCAAATGCCGATTTTAAACAGGGAACTTCAAAAGAGCTAGAAATGGTCCAAAACAACCAATTACTACAAGCTCTTGTGTTGAGGTCACTCCTTCAGGGACAGATAGGCTGCTCAAGGCTCCCCACTCCCACTGGTGAGCAAAGAAACTTCCTTCTATCCAGGTAAGGCAATGGACACCACAGGAACTACACCACAGCCCAGAATACAGCAAAGCCTGTACACTGGTCTAAACTAGTCGAGGAGAGGCGGGAAAACAAGGATATTTTTTGTTTTTTTTGTTTTTGAGATAGAAAGCACACAGAAATGCAGGAAACAGTAATAAATCAGTTAAACAGGCTAGGACACTTTAGTGGGCAGCCTCAACAGTTAAATTTAACAAACAAACAACTTTCGACCAATTTTCGACTAAATGAAACTTTAAGTGCAGATAATATATAATGCAACAAACAGTTAAAAAAACACTTTAAGCTTGTTCAAGGTAAGCAAGAGAAGGTATTTCAGGTAAAAAAACAGCAAAAAATACTTAAATCAGGAAAGTAGTCGCTTTTCTCAGTTCTCTGCTGCTAGGACCACGAGGAGCTGTTGCTGAGTAGTATAGCCAGAAAATAACGCTCAGAGGCGGATTTTAAACAGGGAACTTCAAAAGAGCTAGAAATGGTCCAAAACAACCAATTACTACAAGCTCTTGTGCTGTGGTCACTCCTTCAGGGACAGATAGGCTGCTCAAGGCTCCCCACTCCCACTGGTGAGCAAAGAAATTTCCTTCTATCCAAGTAAGGCAATGGACACCACAGGAACTACACCACAGCCCAGAATACAGCAAAGTCTGTATACTGGTCTAAACTAGTCGAGGAGAGGCAGGAAAACAAGGATATTTTTTTGTTTTTTTTTGTTTTTGAGATAGAAAGCACACAGAAATGCAGGAAACAGTAATAAATCAGTTACACAGGCTAGGACACTTTAGTGGGCAGCCTCAACAGTTAAATTTAACAAACAAACAACTTTCGACCAATTTTCGACTAAATGAAACTTTAAGTACAGATAATATATAATGCAACAAACAGTTAAAAAAACACTTTAAGCTTGTTCAAGGTAAGCAAGAGAAGATATTTCAGGTAAAAAACAGCAAAAAATACTTAAATCAGGAAAGTAGTCGCTTTTCTCAGTTCTCTGCTGCTAGGACCACGAGGAGCTGTTGCTGAGTAGTATAGCCAGAAAATAACGCTCAGAGGCGGATTTTAAACAGGGAACTTCAAAAATGCTAGAAATGGTCCAAAACAACCAATTACTACAAGCTCTTGTGCTGTGGTCACTCCTTCAGGGACAGATAGGCTGCTCAAGGCTCCCCACTCCCACTGGTGAGCAAAGAAATTTCCTTCTATCCAAGTAAGGCAATGGACACCACAGGAACTACACCACAGCCCAGAATACAGCAAAGCCTGTATACTGGTCTAAACTAGTCGAGGAGAGGCGGGAAAACAAGGATATTTTTTGTTTTTTTTTTGTTTTTGAGATAGAAAGCACACAGGAATGCAGGAAACAGTAATACATCAGTTACACAGGCTAGCACACTTTAGTGGGCAGCCTCAACAGTTAAATTTAACAAACAAACAACTTTTGACCAATTTTCGACTAAATGAAACTTTAAGTGCAGATAATATATAATGCAACAAACAGTTAAAAAACAGTTTAAGCTTGTTCAAGGTAAGCAAGAGAAGTTATTTCAGGTAAAAAACAGTAAAAAATACTTAAATCAGGAAAGTAGTCGCTTTTCTCAGTTCTCTGCTGCTAGGACCACTCTGCAGGACCACCTTCGAGGAGGCTCTCAATAGAAATCTACCCAAACAGCAGAGACCTCCAAGGCAGAAACACACTCAACCACCACAACACAGCACAAACCACAAGACACGCAGCTCACCTACACAGTGTATCCCTCAGCCTAAGCCCGTAGGGCAAAACAGCTTGCCCAATACACTAATCATAGGTGACTCGATAGTGAGGCACACTGATGTCCTACTCACTAGGCTGAATAAGGAGAAGGTAACAGTCAGCTGTCTATCAGGTGCTAGTGTCCGACACATAACATACGCACTCAGGTCACTCCACAACAAGTACAAGTATGACTCTGTCACTGTCCATGTGGGTGTGAATGACCTGTGACACACCTCCATGGACTACATGGACTACATGAAAAGAGACATGGAGGAACTCTCAGATTATGTGGCCCAGGCAAGTATGACACTAGCTCTGAGCAGCATCCTACCATTGCCCAGAATGATACCACAGTACAAGCAGAAAATGACTTCAACATTTGGCTAAGTTTCTGTTGTCATTCTAAGGGGATCCAGTATCTGTCTGCTTGAGATGACATGATTGACAGACCTCAATGCTTTGCCAGAGATGGCCTGCATCTGTCACCCCTGAGTTTCCGGATACTGGCTAAGGCTCTTGCAACCCCATTAGTGCCTTTTATAGGTGATATTCCAAAGACCAAATTACCACCATAACAACTATAAATAAATGCAATCCGAGGGTCATGCTGCTAAATGCTAAAAGTCTAAATCTCAAGATGCACTTGCTCGAATCAAAATGGAGAACATTGACATTTGTGCTGTAACGGAGACCTGGTTTAAAGCAGCAGAAAGCACCCCTACACTACCAGGCTATAGCTCATTCCACACCTTTCGGCCCCAGAACATGGACTGAAGCTCCAAAGGCAGTGGTGTCTCCATATTCAGAAAGTATATACACTCCTCCAGACTAGTAGCACAGCTTAACACATCTGAGATACTTCAGGTACAGCTAACACTGGATAAGATGCTGATTTAGGTTGTGGCCTGCTACAGGTCCCTAATCATGTCCCAAGACTCTTGCTCCACATTCCAAAGCACCCTGAAAACTATTAGGGTCCAACCCAACACTCTCATACTAGGTGACTTCAGCTACTTCTCCATCAACTGGGAAAACGACTCATGCACCAATACATTGGCCCAACGCTTCCTGGAATTCATCAATTCCAATGCCTTGGACCAGCTCATTCTTACCCCCACGAGAGGAAGCAACATCCTTGACATGGTTATTACTAACATGGGCAGCCATTGCTCTACACCAGTAGTCAATTCCTCCCTGGTTAGATTTGACCACAAACTAATCACCATGGAAATCCACATCTCACCCACACCCCCCGCAAAGGGAACCACCATGAAAAACTTCTCCAAAGCTGAATTTGGGCTCCTAAAAACAGAGGTGGCTAACTTCACGGCACCCATGTCAATGGAAAATAGATGCATGACTGCCGAATCATACACTTACATAAATGCATGGAACTAGTCATACCCAAAAGAACCAAGACATTCTCCAAAAAAGGGAAGCCAATCTGGTGGTTCCCTGCCATTAATAAACTGCACAATAGAAGGAGGAAACTGCTGCAGAAAAGGGTGAAGTCCCAAGACTGGAAAACCCCCTTATTAGCCTCAACAAAAAGTTGATATCCCTCATCAAAACCTCTAAAGCCAGCTATGAAGGCAGAATTGCGGCAGACACTAAAAACGACCACAAAAACTTCTATAGTTATATTAAGAATCTCCATGGCAATACCCAGGTTTGCTCTGAGTTACTGCACAATGGTACCTCCTATACTGAGCCAACAGATATTGCCAACATACTGGCCGACAGATTCAGTGCCAACTTTACCCATCTCTCCCCCATAAAGGACCAATCACAATACCAGAAGAATGCCAGGCACCCAGCATTACTGCAACACAGGTTAAAGCTGCATTGTCCAAGGCCAAGAATACAGCTTCCATGGGACCTGACAATATCCCTGGATGTGTTCTACATGAACTACAAAATGAACTGGCACTAAATTTGTGTGCCCTGTTCAATCACAGCCTCACCTCAGGCTTTGTCCCTACCGAATGGCACACTGCTACAGTCATCCCTCTCCATAAAGGGGGGATGACTACAGACCCTGGGAATTATCCCCCATTAGCCTGACTAGTCTGATATGTAAGGCTATGGAGTGTATCATCATGGAACTAATTAACAAGGATGTAGGGAATCTCCAATCTCTAGATCCCACTCAACCTGGTTGACTTCTTTGGGTCAGGCACCAGAGCTGTGGATGAGGGCAAGGCAATTCATATAGCCTACCTCGATCTGGCCAAGACCTTTGATACCATTTCCCCACTCAGGAATTATTGATAAACTCAGCAAACCAGCCATCAATCCCTATATCACTAGGTGGGTTGCAAATTGGCTCACAGATAGAACCCACAGTGTGAAAGTAGTGGACTCCAAGTCAGACTGCCAACCAGTCATGAGTTGAGTCCCACAGGGATCGGTCCTGGGTCCTCTCCTGTTTGGCATCTACTTCTTAGAAGTCCAGGCCAAAACAGAGGGAGTCTGGTTGACCAAGTCCGCAGATGACTGCAAACTTGGAGCCATTGTTTACTCCCCAAGTGATATAGACATCCTACAAAAAGGCTCACTGAGACCAATGACTGGTGTCAAAACCATGGCTTTAAGCTTAATTTCAAAAAATGTGTTGTCATCCCTTTTGGGAAAAACTCAGTTCCCACTAATTACCACATCGATGGGAGCCCACTGAACAGTGAAGGTAGTATAAGAGTTCTCGGGACACAGGTTGACAGCAACCTCTCCTTCAACCACCACATTCCCACAGAAATTCCTTCTGTGTGGCACATTTCATTACCAAGGGTTTTGCATCCAGGAAGAAAGAGGTCATCATCTCTCTCTACTCTTCCCTCATTAGGCCAGTCATTGAGTATAGTGCCCTATTTGGCATGTACTTCACTAGACATACACAACAGCTGGAAAGGCCACAAAAATACTTCACGGATAGGATCCTAGGCCTTAAACATGTGTCCTGCATGGACAGACTCAAAAAACACTAGCTGTTCTCTGTCTCATATCATCTACTAAGAGATGATCTCTGCTTGACTTACAAAGCCATGTCTGACCCAGCTCTATTAGAAATGCCACATCTAAAGAAATCACAACCCTTCTGCACCACATGCTTCAATAGAACATGATAGAGGGACAGGTTCGTAACCCAGAGGCTGCCCATGCTCTGGAATAGACTTCCCATACATGTCAAGCAGAGCACCTCAAAGGCTCTCTTCAAGAGAAATCTTGATGAGTGGATGGGAAATAGAAAGTTCACCCCGGAGATCACTCCAGTGGCTGTACTTAATAGAGGCACTGGGAACTAATGTTGGGCGGCACAATGCTAGGGCACGTCTAAGGGCTAGGCTTATAAACGCTCCAGGGCAATTAGCCTAGTACACAACTAAGAACCTATGGAGATAGCTGTCACACTAAATGACTACAATGTGAGATACTGTAGTGCTGTTTTTTTTTGTTTTTTTTATGTGCACCCATTATTGGAAGTTCCATGCACTAAGGTGTGTGTGTGTGTGTGTGTGCGAATGAATATATGTATATATAGCTATATTATATATATATATATATATATATATATATATATATAATATATATATATATGTGTGTGTATGTATATATATATATATATGTATATATATATTTATATAAATGTATATTAATATTTCATATATATATATTTATATAAATGTATATTAATATTTCATATATATAATTTATATAAATGTATATTAATATTTCATATATATATATACACACATACATATACATACACACACATATATGTGCATACATACATACATGCGTACATATACACATACATTTTATATATATATAAATATATATATATATATATATATATATATATCTATATATATATATATATATATATATATATATATATATATATATATACATACAGTGGATATAAAAAGTTTACATACCCCTGTTAAAATGCCAGGTTTTTATGATATAAAAAAATGAGACCACAATAAATCATTTCAAACCTTTTCCCACCTTTAATGTGACCTATAACCTGTACAATTCAATTGAAAAACAAATCTGTTGGGGGAAAAATATAAAAAATAAAAAATGTACAATACACTGGTTGCATAAGTGTGCACACCCTTAAACTAATACTTTGTTGTCTGTGCACACCCTTAAAGTAATACTTTGTTGTCTGTGCACACCCTTAAACTAATACTTTGTTGTCTGTGCACACCCTTAAAGTAATACTTTGTTGTCTGTGCACACCCTTAAAGTAATACTTTGTTGCCTGTGCACACCCTTAAACTAATACTTTGTTGTCTGTGCACACCCTTAAACTAATACTTTGTTGTCTGTGCACACCCTTAAACTAATACTTTGTTGTCTGTGCACACCCTTAAAGTAATACTTTGTTGTCTGTGCACACCCTTAAATTAATACTTTGTTGTCTGTGCACACCCTTAAAGTAATACTTTGTTGTCTGTGCACACTCTTAAAGTAATACTTTGTTGTCTGTGCACACCCTTAAAGTAATACTTTTTTGTCTGTGCACACTCTTAAACTAATATTTTGTTGAAGCACCTTTTGATTTCATTACAGCATTCAGTCTTCTTGGGTAGTAGTCTCTCAACATGGCACATCTTGACTTGGCAGTATTTGCCCACTCTTCCTTGCAAAAGTGCTCCAAATCTGTCAGATTGCGAGGGCATTCTTGTGCAGAGCCGTCTTCAGGTCACCCCACAGATTTTCTGTTCGATTTTGGTCTGGGATCTGGCTGGGCCATTCCAAAACTTTAATTTTCTTTTAGTGAAGCCATTCTTTTGTTGATTTGGATATATGCTTGGGGTCATTGTCGTGTTAAAAGGTGAAATTCCTCTTCATCTTCAGCTTTCTAGCAGATGCATGAAGGTTTTGGGCGGGCCAAAAGTGACTGGTATTTGGAACTGTTCATAATTTCCTCCACCTTGACTAAAGCCCTAGTTCCAGCTGAAGAAAAGCAACCCCAAAGCCATGATACTGTCACCACCATGCTTCACCATGGGGATGGTGTTCTTTTTGTGTTGCAAAGTGTTGTGTTTTTGCCAGATTTACCTTTTGGAATTGTGGCCAAAAAGTTCAACCTTGGTCTCATCAGACCATAACACATTTTTCCACATGATTTTGGGAGACGTGATGTATTGTTTTGCAAATTTTAGCTGGGCCTGGATGTTTTTCTGTGTAAGAAAAGGCTTCCATCTTGCAATCCTACCCTAGTCCAGATATATGGAGAATACGGGAGATTGTTGTCACATGTAGTACACAACCAGTACTTGCCAGAAATTCCTGCAGCTCCTTCAGTGTTGCTGTAGGTCTCTTGGCAGCCTCCCTGACCAGTTTTCATCTTGTCTTTTCATCAGTTTTGGAGGGACGTCCAGTCTTTGCAACATCACTGTTGTCCCATATTTTCTCCACTTTTTGATGACTGTCTTCACTGTGTTCCATGGTATATCGAATGCTGTGGAATTTTTTTTGTACCCTTCTCTTGACTGATCCCTTTCAGCAATGAGATCCCATTGATGCTTTGTAAGCTCTCTGTGAACCATGGATTTTGCTGTACAGGCAACTGAGTAAATGTCAGGAAAATCCTACTAGGACAGTTGAACTGTATTTGGGGTTAATCAGAGTCTCTTTAATTGATGGCAGGTGTGTACTCAAGAAGACTGAATGCTGTAATTAAATCAAAAGGTGCTTCAACAAAGTATTACTTTAAGGGTGTGCACACACAACAAAGTATTACTTTAAGGGTGTGCACACACAACAAAGTATTACTTTAAGGGTGTGCACACACAACAAAGTATTACTTTAAGGGTGTGCACACACAACAAAGTATTACTTTAAGGGTGTGCACACCAAACAAAGTATTACTTTAAGGGTGTGCACACACAACAAAGTATTACTTTAAGGGTGTGCACACACAACAAAGTATTACTTTAAGGGTGTGCACACACAACAAAGTATTACTTTAAAGGTGTGCACACACAACAAAGTATTACTTTAAGGGTGTGCACACACAACATAGTATTAGTTTAAGGGTGTGCACACTTATGCAACCAGTGTATTGTATGTTTTTTATTTTTTATATTTTTTACCCTAACAGATTTGCTTGTTTTTCAATTGAATTGTACAGGTTAAAGGTCACATTAAAAGTGGGACAACACAAAAACCTGGCATTTTAATAGGGGTGTTTTGTGTGTTTATGTGTGTGTGTGTGTGTATATATATATATATATATATATATATATATATACGTAAGTATGTATGTGTGTATGTATATATGGGTCTACTATACAAGAATGAAATTTCACTTTCCCGAAACTCAGAACACCAAGATGAAAAGGCTGACAGCACCACCACACTGACATCCTGGAACACCGACTTACCACTCCAGATTAGTAATTGCTTGGCCATACTAAACAAAAACATAAACCGAAGGAAAGCAAACCCACCCATCTGTGGGGGCTCGGCTCCCCAACCCCCCCATATGGGGGGCTGCAACTCCCCACATGCAGACACACCCTAACTAAATATACCAACTCCGAGACTGCACTACTGTGAGGGTAAGGGACAAAGTTCAACAGGATGGCCAAGCTGTTACTTAACAGGAGTGGAAAGTCAGTGTTCCAGGACATTGGTGGTGTGTGGTTGTTGGTCTTTTTGTCTCAGCATTGTAAAAGTGTGGTAAGTGAAAGTTTGGGTTTCTGAAGGGGACCCGTGTGTGTGTGTGTGTGTGTGTGTGTGTGTGTATATATATATATATATATATATATATATATATATATATATATATATATATATAAATATGTGCACCTACACACACATCTGTGTGCATATGTTCATACATAACATACACGTGTACATACACACATGCATATGATAGATATAGATACACACACACACACACACACACACACACACACACACACACACACACACACACACACTGAAATCTAGCCACGGTGTTTGCCCTGTCCGCCCTGTGCACATGTCCTACTTTCCTCCACTACCTGGATGGCACACCTATTCTTCCCTGCCCATGCCACAAATGCCAAAGCCACTAATCAGACCAGGGTCACCTGCAACATAATTGGGGCTTTGTCCATCTATACCACATCCCTTTACAGATGTATACTACTTTCATGATCAGACAACAGCAGAGACAAGTGAAAGGCCTACATGTAGTGAGTCACTGCTGCTGGCAATGTAAAGACCACAACAGTAGTAATTCCAGCCACAAGCAACACCTACACTAATATTCCCATATTTATTTATACTTCAGAGTTACACAACCAAGATACTAAAGGCAAAGGTCATACACACAGTAACTTACTGCAGGCAGCCTTATGGAAGGAGGCACCTCATACCCATGCATTAGCTGACCAAACTAAGTTTTACAAGTGCATTTATCAGTATGATGACACCCAACAAATTTCACTTCCTCTTCACCACCTGAACAAGATGAACATTTGTTAACAGTGAGTGTCCCATATGTATAGGGAGATGTAGGTATAGTTATAAACATAGACAATAGATATACAAATATATATAGAGATATCGATATAAAAAAAATACACCCACACACACTCTCATTTACACACAAGGAAACACACACACACACACACACACACACACACACACACACACACACAATCCATTCCATGTGTCATCTATACAATCCATAATACATCTCGTATTGCATAAAGTATGGAGTTGTGAAGCTATGGAATATTGTATGTAACATTTCCTTGTTTTCATTCTTGATTCTTTTGTAAATTGTTTGATTACATGTCTGTAAAATGTGTTCTTTCCATGTTATTAGCTTAGTTTAATGTACAATTACACTGTGTATAGACCTCAGCTGTGCAGATGTTGTTGGCACTGTATGCCTAATAACACTTAATCAGTGCATGAATTATTCTTAAAAAAATCAAATCACCTTGTAAAAGTATGAAGTAGTGAAAAACATTTTGTACTGCATATACTCCACTAAATTTCATCCTTAAGTACTTCATTATGACTACCATAACGCGATAGTCCAGCAACCCTTCCAACAAATATGCATCATGTTGTATGCCATTAGCATACTTCTAGGTTGCCTTAGTGTCATACGGCTTTTGTAAACAGTTGTAACAGCACTACATCCTGGGAACTAGTGCTGTAGAAATGATGCATAGTCAAGCAAGCAGAAGTCCTGCCAACCTACTGGGGCTACATATGTCATGCAACTCCTAGGCAGCACTGTAGCCATCTCTGCAGAGATGTCACGTGTTCTAACTAGTTTAGAGAGACAGGACACAAGTTTGCAGTGCTGTGCAGAGTTACATTGAGGAAATCTTTCTCATATCCCTTGCTTTCTTGAATCGCTCTTTTACACCTTCCATAGTATTGCATATTGAAAAATGGAGTAAAAGACTTGCCTCATTTTCATCTATGAAGCTAATGTCTTTGATTCCCAGCTATTGCCCCTACCCTTTGCAGAGGTACAATTAGATCATTATGCTAGTATTCATTTGTTTGTTTTTGTTTAACTGTGGGTAAGTCTGAAGATCCTTTCTAGTCACATCTCAGACCAGAGGTAAACACTTTCATTAGGGTCTATATTAGAACACTGAATAGTCTAAATATCAAACAGCTTAAAGGCCGAAAATGCCGGACCTCGAACTCACTGTTGTGGGGGGCTGTGCCCCCCACCCCACTCCCGCTAATTATATATACCAACTCTGAGATCGCACTACAGTGAGGAAAGTGCATATATTCTGATCTTCACTGTACCGCAATCTCACTATAACAGTTCACGGAATGGCATTTTTGCTGTAAAATGGCATTCGATAAACTGACTCTTCAATCACATAATATAGACCCATTTCATTAATAGTATTAAAGGATGATGTTCTATACAATTAGCAGAAATAATTCCAAACACCAATAATAAATATTTTAAGAAGTAGTATTAAATCAGTTAAAACTATGGCTTCTATGTTTAGTAAGCAGGATCAGGGTGAATTTATGTCAAGTAAGATATACCATCACATGTGCATCATACCTCTCAGCCTGGAATCATGAAAAATCTGGACAACGGCCCATGAAAAATAGGTAGAACTGGCCAAAAATCTGTATGCTGATTAACATAAAATTTGCGTACATAATTATGCCAACCCACCCACTCCACTGGAATTGTGGGATATCAATTTTTAAATGCAAACTGCAGAACAGACAAAATATGATCATGAAGCAAAATAAACAGAATAGTGTTTTATTTATATTAATATTTGAACCTGTACAAACTTTGAACTTGGGCAAACTGCAAAACTAAAATACAATTTTCTTTTATAAAAATACAATTAACTGCTTCAGTCTTCTACATTAATATTAAATAACACAAAATATAAATAAAACAGTTTTGTTCTGGTTATATTAACATCTGCCATATCATTGGAAGTATCACCTGAGGAACATACACTTGTGTTATTTATTTATTTGTAAAATAAGGCATGTACTCTTTGCAATCTTCGTAGTTCATTTCCTACCTATCTAGATGACATGTGTCTAAGGGTGTATACCTACTCACCCTCAGAGTCTGTCACAACTCTCAATTTCAAAATAATAGCACAAAACCATCAAAAATCATAGCAGAGGGTCCACAATCATAGCATTCAAAATATATGCATTTATAAATTTGAACCCCAGGATATGGTGGCATAGTGTGTAAATTAGCCCTCATGATGGCACAACCTATAAAATGTGGTTGCCTGTGGAGCTAACAGATATATACGTACATAGATGCATGAACAAAATGTATCCTTACTCGACTCAGACAAGTTAAACATATTCCATATAGTACAAAGTGGCCAAGTGGTGTCAGTCACTCTTGCAATCAGTATCCCCCATTAGTACAAATCAATATCGGGTAAATATTTAATTGACTCAAAAATTAGTCAGTTCACTGTACTTTATGCAGTTGACATACAAATTTATTATAATATTTAACCTAAAACTTCAGAGTCTGTGAGGGAATGAGTCAAGCTTACCCATTAAATTGCTTTGTATTTGCTTTATTATTAGTATGCATGCTTTTTTATATTTTTGATGTAAACATGCTACCTAAGATGGTATAGGATGTTAATTGTTGTAGGAAGCATTTTACATCACAAATATAAGTTATACAAGTATTTAATGATGTCTACATATACACACATATTCACGCAGAAACACATGCATATATACAAACACAGACCGATAAGATGCAACGGCTCAGACATGAATAGATGTAAACAGTAATCATATGCACACACATTCAAATGGATAAATACATAATATCCATTATGATGTATTTCAGCTCATTAGTGTATAGACACACACAGCACAAACTAGTACAAACCCCCCAAAACTACAGACACACATACACATGGCCATTTTGTTGACTTTCTACAGCTCAGATTTCAGTTTTTGATTAAACGAATGAATTGATATATCACTAATAGCCTAAAACCACCATACTATATCTTAAGTTTGTGTCAACATCTTGGGATTCTTCTAAATGGCATCTCCACTCTCAAGCAGCGTTCATGTCAGTTCTGTACCAAACTGCGCTATGTCATTAAATACATCACTGGCTACGTGACTGTCCTGCATAAGGGGAAGTCAAAAAGGAAAAACTCTTGTAGTGAGATCTGAGGCAAACAACGAGAGGGGATTTCAGTTCACTATCAACTATACAGCTTTATTACAAAGAATTTTATAAATCACAGCAATCGATTCTACCTAGGGCACATTTCTCTCCAAACACTTCTGGAAGAAGTTTCCCTAGTGACTGTCAGGGGTCTTCCAATCTAGGATTACTAACACAACCAAACAGTCCCTAACTGTTCACTTAAAATTCCTGCCTCAAGAATTTGTAATGTGTTCATAAACTATTGTGTTGCAATGTTACAAGGAACTGCTTACTACAGTCAACTGTAAACACAGTTAAAAGCACACCTCTGGAAATGTACATTAGTAAGTATTTAGCGTGTTCACTCAACTACACATTGCCAACATTTTCTGCAATATAATAACTACTACAGTACAGTAGGCCCTGCGAACTTTGCACAGCCTTGTCACAATTTCTTTTCTATTTACAGCTACAAAGCATGAATTTTATCAGAAACTCGTGTTGCGTATATCTAAGCAGTCCTGCAATTCAGTTGACAGGATACAGCAAATACTCCCCTCTCGCCTCACTTTTTATAACGTTAAGCAGCTGCACCAGTCCCAGCAGGAGCAACAACAGACAGTCCTTTTTCCAAAGCAATAACATGCTGTATGTTTTGTTTTGCTTACATTGTTGTGCTGTTTTTATTCCCCCAGTGTTCAATTAACAACACTATTTAGCATCTCTAGTGCAATATGTTTAACGACTACTCACTCCTTACTAAAAAAAGAGTCAGGGACAAAGCCAAAAATAATGAGAGAAAGAGGACAACGGACAGATTTAGCTTTTACATATTGCTCTTAATCTTACAAATAAATGTGCTAGTGTGCATTTTCTGAAGGCTGTAACACTGAAGCTCAACTGTCTGGCATTTCATATAGTCACTATTAAATTTGCCAGAGAAAACAAGTAGTCCCTTTTTTTCCTTACCTGAAGGAGCTGGGGGAATAGCTGGAAGAAGTAGTGGCTAATTTTTTTTTTTCATTTCTGCTGTGTACTGCCTGATTAAGAAGAGAGAACAAAATGTGTATGTGCCTTTCTTAGACCTGCGGACCAGTCCGAGTCTGCGGCTCTCGACCGCTGCACCTAACTTAAGTAGTAACAATGATTCCGAAAGGCTCGGCAGTTACTTTTATCAGTTTAAAACAAAAAACAGCTGCCTAGTGCATGTTCAAGATGAGAGAGTCTTCCTCTCCACCTCTCCGTTCATTCACTGTAACCTGCTGGCTGCTGCAATGGCAACCACGTTACCTTACAGAAAACAGTAAACAGAGAGAGAGTACACACCCACTTGAGGCTTCAGCTGAATTCTGACAGGCTGACATTCTGCCACGCAAAGCTGACTTCCATCGTGCATGCCCCACACGTAATGACATCAGCAACAAATTCGTCAAAAAAAATGTATATTCAAAAAAAACCCCAGGAAATTCGGAAATTAAAGGAGCCACTTGGAAATTCATAACATCCCGATATTTTGCCCTCGAAACCAGTATTTACCGACAAATTTGGTACAGTTGAGAGGTATGACATGCATACTTACTACTGGCATATAAGTGTCATACCCACAATGTATTCATATTCACACATGTGCAGTTTACATACAGAATGAGCCATCAGCATATTGATATCCTAACAAAGTAGCTGACATTAATTATGTTTATAAACTAAATTAAAGTATGCTATTAGAGAATCATCTGGAAAGGAGGGGGGGTATCCATATTCATCAAGGACACCCACACCTCAAGACTGGTGGCAATGCACGATGCATCGGAGACCATCCAGGTGCAATTAACCATAGGCAAGACTGCTCTGCAAATTGTAGCATGTTACAGGCCACCCTCACAAACTCAGAAACCTCACATGGCCTTCCTGAAAACACTAGAGGGGATAAATGTATCACCAAACACCATCATACTAGGTGACTTCAATTACCCTAATATAGACTGGGAACACTACTCAAGCCCAAACACCCTAGCCCAAAAGTTCCTGGAATTCATAAACTCAAATGCCATGGAACAACTAGTCACCATCCCCACAAGAGGAGATAACATACTTGATCTCATCATCACGAACATGGGAGCACAATGTTCAACACCAGAGGTGTACCCCTCACTGGTGAGATCAGACCACAAACTAATCTCGCTGGAGGTCCTCATCCCACCCCCACCTGAAATAAAAAAGACCACAGTAAAGAACTTCTCAAAAGCCGACTTCACACTTCTAAAGACTAGTGTGGTCTCCTTCAAGGCCCCGAGCCGGCGGAAAACAGTACTCAAGCCGCTGAATCACTTACAAATGCCTTCTACCAGCACCTGCAGGACTGCATGGATAAGGCAATCCCAAGCAAAACAAAGACTCTTTGTACCAAAGGCAAGCGTCCAGTCTGGTGGACCCCAGCCATAAACAAACTCTACAACAAAAGGAGGAAGCTACTACAAGATAGAGCAAAATCCTTAAAAGGTAAGACACCCTTGATCACTATAAGTAAAAACTAAGAGCTCTCATAAAATCATCCAAAGCAAATTTCGAGAGAAAAATAGCTAAAGACTCAAAAGACAATCATAAGGCCTTCTTTAGCTATGTTAGAAACCTGGGAGGAAACTCCCAGATATGCTCAGAGCTAGTTCAAAATGATGTGAAGATTACTGATCCTACAGACATTGCCAACATACTGGCTGACAGGTTCAGTGCAAACTTCTCCCCTCCCCAAAGGAGAGATATCTATACCAAACGATTGCAGCCCCCAAACATCTCCAGCGCCCAAGTGAGAACTGCTCTCTCCAAAGCAAAAACACAGCATCCATGGGACCTGATGGTGTCCCCGGCTGTGTGCTCCATGAACTCAATGAGGAATTAAACCCACAGCTAGGACAGCTGTTTAATCAAAGTCTTACCTCTGGATACGTACCCAGGAGTGGCGCACTGCAACTGTGGTACCACTTCACAAAGGCGGTGCCTCCACCGACCCTGGAAATTACCGCCCATTAGCTTGACAAGCCTTATCTGCAAAGCCATGGAGAGGATCATAATGGACCTCATAAATAAAGACATAGGGAATTTGCAGACTTTGGATCCAACCCAGTTTGGCTTTGTCAAAGGCAGATCATGCCTTTTAAACTTGGTTGACTTTTTGAAACAGTCACCAAAGCCATTGATGAGGGAAAGGCAGTCCATACAGCCTACCTCGATCTGGCTAAGGCCTTCGATACAATACCCCATTCGGGTATCATTGAAAAACTCATCAGCTTAAATGTCAACCCATACATCACAAGATGGGTTGCAAACTGGCTGAGTGACAGAACCCACAGGGTCAGAGCTGCTGGCGCCATGTCAGACTCAAAGCCTGTCACAAGTGGTGTCCCACAGGGCTCAGTCCTGGGCCCACTCTTGTTTGGCATCTACTTTTCCAAGTACAAGCAACACAGGAGGGTTATGGCTGACAAAGTTTGCAGATGACTGCAAACTGGGCCATAGTAGAAAACACATCTGACACAGATATCCTTCAGAAGGGTCTCACAGAAACGGATAACTGGTGCCAGAGCCACGGCCTAAAGTTAAATGCCAAAAATGCATAGTCATACCCTTCGGGAAAAACAAGGTTACCCCTAGCTACCAAATAGGTGGCAATCCACTGAGCACAGAAGAAGTTATCAGGGACCTGGGGACCCAGGTTGATAGTAGTCTGTCATTCGACACCCATGTAGCTAAAGTAGTTAGGAAGACCTTCTACATTGCCCACCTTATCATGAAGGGATTCTCATCTAGATCAAGGGAGGTCATAGTCTCCCTTTACTCATCACTCATCAGACCAATGATTGAGTACAATGCCCCATTCGAATGTATCTGACCCGACACTTGCAGCAGCTGGAGAGGCCACAAAAGTTCCTCACCAAAAGGATAAAGGGTCTCAAAAATCTGTCCTATGCTGCCCGACTGAAAGAACTCCAGCTCTATTCAGTCGCTTACCGCTTGCTCAGAGGTGACCTTTGCCTAACATACAAGGCCATGTCAAACCCAGATTTGATGAATATGCTTCACCTCAAAAAATCTAGATCCATCAGAGCCACAAGGGCGGGAGACTTAAACCTTGACACGGCTATTAATAGGACGTGCTGGAGGGATAGATTCATCACCCAAAGACTCCCTATGCTGTGGAACAAAATCCCGGTACATGTGAGGCAGAGCACCTCACTGGCCTTGTTCAAGAGAAATCTTGACCAATGGATGGGAGATCGCAGATATACCCCAGGGATTACCTCAGTGTCACTGCTCGACAGAGGCACAGCAAAATAATGGGTATAGTTCCCCATACTAAAGGGGTGGCGTAAGCCACAAAACGATGGGCTAGGCTTGTAAATGCCCTCGGGCAGATAGCCTAGTATGAACCTATGAACCTATGAACCTATATATGTAAACATACATATATATACATAAACTACACATGCAAAAGCAGTGTATTTTAAGTGGTTAAAGGGTCAGTCTTTAATTCTCTTTATGACTACAGTGCTGTCTCTCTGCTAACCAAGTAAAGGACTGATATAAAAAAAACTTTTTCAGTTGCTTCCTGAGATGAGGCAAATGGCAAATAGAACATTTTCAATTGTTTAGTGATTGTAATTGAGTACATTAGCATGAAAAAAGTCATATTTTCAAGAGACCTAATTCTTGCACATTGTTTAAAAGGGTTGTAGCAGACCAACACTTGGGTAGAGTACAGCAGTTTTGTAAATTCAAAATATAGTAGTTTGAGACTATAATGTATCATCATCATCATCATCAATTTTCATCAATATGGTTCATCTTAATCTTGAAACTAGATCCTGTAAAGTAGAGTAGCTTGATATGAGGCCCAGGAAATACACAAACATCAAATGCCATAACTGGCTAAGATCCCCAAGGCTCGTGTTTTTTTCATGAGTAACCTGGGACCATGCATCTGATTAAGGACACTGTATAAGGAGATTGAGAAAGTCAAACCTGGGACTATAGAAAGGAATAGGGATTTTAAGGTTTTGTTTTTATACAAGTTCTTGTTATTTGCATAATTTTTGGATAACCCTAATGAAAGTTGTTTCAGAAAAAAGCATTCTGGCACCCCATTATTGTATTCTTCATCAGACCTATGCAAGATTTATTTTTTACTTATGTAAAGAAAATGATCCAAAATAAGAGTCTTCATCCATGACTTGAGCCCCAGTTGCAACAGTCACAACAGCCAGTAACCTTATATCAGTAGGTACGTGGTACACCAGTGTGTACTCACTTAGCAGTGAAACTGTGATCTGTAACTCAGTTTATAAATGAATAGCTTGCTGATAGGAGTACCATTTCTATAATAGTAACATGACAGCAATAAGAAGCCAGATATAGGTAGGCATCCCACACATTTTATAATCTGGTTACAACTTTAATGACTGTGTTTCACAGGTAAGGAAGTGTTTTTAAGAACCTATAAAATGTTTGTATTTCAGCGACTTAAAAGACTTCTGAATGTTTCCACTCATTATACAGTAGGATATCCTTATATAACTAATCTTTGACAATATAGTACTCACTTAGTGAAGACATGGAAGCCAGAATGATAAATGTGTACGAATTAATGCTGTTGGGCTTTATATTTAAAAGATGGTTGATCAAGAGGATTTTGTGATGGAAGTTATATTGCTTTGAGATGCTTTTAAGCATCTTGTCACAACTGTCTTGAGCCTTGGTGCAATTGCAGAATATGTGTTTGACTTTTGCAGACTATCTTATGTATGTATGTATATATATATATATATATATATATATATATATATATATATATATATATTGACCTTTTAGACTATTTGTATGCTAGAAATGATAGTAAAGGTGAAAGGCAATATTGTACAGCAGAGTAATGCCTGCATGATACATCATTCTTGCATATTTTTGGAAGGTGGCATAAATTTACTCTGTTTTTGAAAGAAGTAATAGTTCAACATCCCCATTGTTTTGGAGTTGCACAGTGTAATTTGATATGTATTTGTTTATCTTTCGGTGACCAGATTAGACTCATTAGGCTAGTGGCTTCTTTTTTTGTGGAACCTGATGTATGTGTGTGTGTTTTATATGGGTCTCTATCAGAACATCAAAGTATTAAAACTTCGAATGTTCTGATATCGAACACTATTCAGCAAACGCTAAGAATAGCAAAGCTGCAGAACAGCGAATTCTTTCCTTGGGAAAGAATTTGGTTGGCCATTTCTGTGGCTTCGCTATTCTTAGCACTGTGGTGGAAAGTTACGGGTTGGGTTCAGGTAAGTGTGCGATTGTTTGTACGTTAGGGTTAGGGGCGGGTTAGGTGAGTGTGCAATAGTGATGGACCTTAAGGTTAGGGTTTGGGTTAAGGTAAGTGGGTAGATAGTAGTGTATGTTTAGTTTAGTGTAGTGTTAGATGTAGGAATTTAAGTGTATGTGTGTGGTTGCTGTTTGTTTGATGTGCTTGTGTTGTGTGTATGTGTTTCAAAGCAGTGAATTTTTTCCATGGGAAAAAATTCGCTGTTCTGAATGTTCGATATTTTCATGTTTAGATGTTTTGGGGCTGATGAAATAGCGTTCGCTATTTTCATCTTTCGATAACGTGATATAAACGCTTTTATGTTACCCCTCTTCAAACACACACAAACACATGCACAGACACAGGCATGGAACAGAAGTTTAGAGATTTAATAAAAGATCTATCATCTTTATTCCTTTTCTGTACGTGGAGCGGGTACTTTTATCACTGTCATTCCTTTCTTCTAAACTGAGAGAACATACTTAGTATAAAATGACAAGAAATTTAGTATCTAAATATATTTAAAGCATGGCGAAAGATATCCTGGCTGTAACCGCGATAAGATTTGATTTCAAGTAAAACACCTTAGGGCTGCATATGCTGATGAGTATATTGCTGTTCATGTATAATGTTTATTTTTCCAGCAGCAGAAAGATTTAGTAAACCCTAGTTTCAGAAAGATTTTGTCTGCATAAGATAAGTGCCTATCTTCTTTTCTTGAGGAGGAAGTTGAGGGTAGATGCCTCAAAGGATATGGTCTTTATCATCCTTTCTCCCCCCATCGAAAGATTTATTTTATCCCCATCTTACATTTTCAGTAGAACAACATCATTATTAGAGGTTATTCAGACAGCAGCTTGACCTGGGAGCAAGAATGCTCACAGCACCTTCTGTTGGGCTTGTCTTAATTTCTCAAGGCATTTATGCTAGATCCAAAAAAGTCTTATTTCCCCTTTCTCATATCTCATCAGACCAGTTTTTTAATATAATGTCCGTTTTGGCATGTATTTGTCTAAACAAATCACTCAACTTGAGAGACGTCAGAGATCCATAAATAAAAAGATCAGTATCTGACAACCCTTAGTTATCAGGACGTAATGGCAGCCCTCACTCAATATATACTCAGTCTTGTATAAAGTCCTCTGTAGAAATCTCTCCAGCATGTTCTGTTTAAGTCACAGACAAAATTCAGGTCCCTAGACCTTGTATTTCTGGTACTCTTTGACTTATGAATATATGGGAGATTCATAAGTGTGGGGTAAATGCTACATTTTAATTCATATGTCATTACTAAGCTAATGACCATGGGGAGGGGCTTTTCAAGCCTAACCATGCTTCTCAATATAAGAATCAAACTCTGTACCTTGTGTCTGTGAGCTAAACACATTAACCATTATGCCAAACAAGGTCTGCTGTTTGACATCCTCTTCCTTCACAGAACAAATGGTACAGCAAGTACGTGTTTAAATGAAATATGGGTTGGGAGGGTGGCCTAATGGTTAAAGTGTTTGCCTTACAAACACAAGGTGCAGGGTTTGAGTCTCTCAAGGGATAATTGGCTAGGCTTAAAATGGCCCACAAAGGCAATTAGCCTAGTACTAACCTATGAACCTAAACATTCACCTGCAGATTACTAAGACACATTGGTATGATAGATTAATTTCCCAATGTATCCTTCACCTTCCCCAAGTCTAGGAATGCCCAGTTGGGTTCTTTCTTCATATCTAGCTTCTTCACAGTCTGTCAGTCTTACTGCACACGTCAGGTCATTTGTGGCCCATCCTGATCTGTATCTGAACTGCACATGTCATATTACTTTCGACTACTCTGTGTATTCATTTATTAATCACCCTCTCCAGAACTTTCTTGCAGTGTGACAGGAGTTTGATACCTCTATCGTGCCCACAGTTGTGAATGTCCTCTTTGTTTTTCTACACCGGACTGGCACTAGTATGCTTATTCTTCAGTCATCTGGGATATGCGTTTCTCTCCGTACAGATATGAGTATGCTTAGGAGCCATTTCTGCCTTAACTTATCTATACCTTGATCATATCTGCTGGGACCTCATCGGAGTCTTCTGCTTTCCCTGACTTCATTTTCCTTAGTGTGGTTCTTGCTTATTCTAGGGTGGGTTCTTCTTCCTCTTTTGGCATAGGATGTGTATGGTGAGTTTAAAGTAGCCAATCAACGAGTATCCAGAGAAAACATATGTTGATACAGGCAACATTATCTCAGAGATCAGGATTGAACCCATGACCCTGGAGCTTTGCTGCAGAAATGTTAACCTCTGAGCCACCATGCTCCCTGTACATATCTTTGAAACATAAATTCTGTCACCTTATTTGAAGAAACTGTTTCTGCTACCAAATTGTTCTTGCAATATCATCTTCAATCAGCCTGTTTTAGGTGGAACTCTGCATTCACTGTCACATATTTTTAAAGTCAACTTTTTCTTTTTACGAGTGTTATGCTGTTGTAGTGTGTGACCTGGCTGAAAGAGTTCATTTATGTTGGGATATTGGGCGTGATGGCTGCAGTCAGTGTGGATACTGAGATTACAAGATGATTTAAGGGTTGTTGCTTCACCATTGCATTTCCATGCATTCGTGCATTAGTTTCTAATCCAGAACGTAGTAAGTATAAAAACTCTAGCTGCAGTCAGAGCATTTTATAATAAATATTACTGTAGGTGACAAGCCAGTTAAAAGGTTTAGGCATTGATGTAATTACAATGGTAATTTGGACACTCCTGTTGGTAGTAATCAGTATCTGTGTTTTAGTGAAAGATGACATGTAACTTAGCATTTCCAGTCATGTGACACATTTCAAAGCAATTTGCTTCTATCTTTCGCAAGGCAGTGTTTTTTTTTTTTCTTTTTACTTTTTGTTCATTTGGACTATGTTCCCTTGCAGAGATGTTAAAAAGATCGTGGGATTTGACATTGCAGTCTGAATGTGTTTGTGGACTTAGGCATATAATGTAGATCACAGAATTTCTGATATGAAGTGCTACACTAGAACAGATACTGCCGTATGCAAGTATGAGAAATGAGAGTTGTGTTTACATTCTCAGCATTTAGTCAAATGTATTCAAGGTGGGCATATGACTACATTAGAATGGGTTTCCCCTCCTGGTTGTGATTTTCATGAGCTAGATATCAAGACACACACTCTCTGGATGGTATTCAGTTTAGGAATACAAGGACAACATTTTAATTGTTTGCACTTGGCAGATGGTGATTTCTCGTTAGCCGCAGGTGGGGTGTGATATCCGACTTGCACTAGAATGTTTTGCTGCTGTGCATGAAGCATCAGAAATTAAAATCAGCACCTTGGTATCAGAGGTCATGCTACTGTTCCATTAAAGAGCAGAATGTTCTCTTTAGATAGGAAGGTGAAAGAGCTACTTCATATGGAGTTTAAGCATCTTGTGGTCTTTTTCATGAGTGGAGGAATAGGGGATTGGGATAATGATGTAGGAATGGGTGTAGCAGCAGTTCTGCAGGTGTTATTGTGGTAATCTAAGGGGGTGGTGAAAGCCAGCACATTCTGGCTAGGCTTATAAATGCCCTTGGGCAGATAGCCTAGTACTTACCTATGAACCTATAAAGTGAGAGATGAATCATAATATTAAGGTTTGAATTTGCTGGATTTACTGATCAGTCAGTCTATGTCCCAGCCATCAGCAATGGTCAAGTGATCTATGCTGTGAATAAGAGGCACAAATGCAGTTCCTTTACAGGGTTAGTAAGCTTACTGTCCATGTCACCAAGGACTTTGGCATCATCCAAGATCCTCTGAGTTCCAGTGCACCACCATATTAAGAGAAGTAAGGTGAGATGGTTTGGGAACATGTGAGGATGCCTGCTTGGTGCCTCTTATGGGAGTGTATCAGGAATGACCCACTGGTAGGAGGAATAGAACCTCAGGTAGACCCCAGACACATTAGGAGGATTATATCTCTAAGCTCAGAGAGACATAATTCTAGGTGATTGCCTTGTGAATAATCTGTCAGCTATTCTTGCAGATGCCATCTGTTGTAGGCGTTATAGCATTGAAACAAACATGTAGTAAAGTAAACAAATAAACATGTAGTAAAGTAAACTTTTGTAGACGGAGCACATCGTGCTTGATATTGTATAACACATTTTCAGCAATGCATGAGAGAGATCACATGACATGGCAGACTGCAGATCATTCACTGTCTATAATTTATGTTACAGTTTTACTCGAGTATTACTACACAGCAGTGTTTCAGTTCCTTACCTTGTACATTTTTATTAGTATTTCAGTTCCTTAACTTATACATTTTTATAATTTGTATATTAATTTTTTCAAAGTCTTGACAGTCCGGCTTCAAGTGGCAGAACAGAGTGCCATGTCTGGTGCACTGCATTTCATTTGTGAGAAAATCTATCAGACGTATTACCTTAGAGTGTGCAGTTCTGCATAGATGCCCGCCATTAATGGAATCATTTTCAAACACTGGAAGTAGGTCACACACTAAGATTAGACAGATGGTATGCATGTATATGCAACACAAATGTAAATACTGTACTGAAAAACGCCACAATGCATAATCAAGATTTTAGCATGGAAAGCAGCTGTCAGCAAGGATCTTTTGTCACATCTGTTTACAGGACTCATAGCAACATCAGTTTATACAGTTGCAAGAGTCTGTACAGCACATTTTAGTGTATATTATGAAGATTTGTAATTATAACTTCTTGTACACTGAGTGCAGTGTGCAGGTAAAAATGTTCACATCGCGATTGCCATTGTTAGGCCAGTTAAACTGTGAAAGTTTTTTTTTTTTTTTCTCAAATACAGATCGTCAGTGAAGGTAGATGAGGAAAAGTGTTTCTATTGCAGCTGTAGTGTTCTGCATGGATAGGTCTGCCATGTTTAGACACAAGAAGGAACATATGTAGAATGCCAGTTCCAAAATACATAATCACAAACAAGAGACTTCACTTCTTCTGTGCTGATCTTAGCTCTCTGAGGTCTCAGTAAACCCACAGATTTTGTAAACCTTTTTCTGTGCATTTGTGGCATTGTGATGCTTGCATTCTGATCCTTTCCTGCTTTGGAGCAACAGGTTAACTACTACTGTGCGGTTTGAAACTGGTACTGGTTTCAGTGGTACGTGATTACATGCTGCAGCACTGTTGTGTTCCATGAGACATCTGTTATTATTTGTTGAGCAACTGGTCTGAAAACCAAACGGTAGTTTTCTTATTATAAATATGAAACAACATCAAGCTAGATGAGGAGAAAACAGTGTGGATACTGTACTGGAAGGTGTACAGTGTGCAATCTTAGACTCCTGGCATGAAATGCTGGGCATGCTGTTAACTTTTTGTCTGACTTTTGTTGTGCCTTTTCATATCCTGTCAATGAAGAATATAAACTCTATTCTGTCACCATCTGACTGGGAGGGGCAATCTCTTCCGAACATCCTTCATCTCATCATTTATACCCGCCACTTCCCTCAGCTTGCGTGAGCTGTCAGAAGCTGATAGAGATCCCATACCACAAAAGCATACAGTTAATGGCCTTCCTTCATAATAGAGCTAGTGTTAAAAACAAACTTTTTGTGCTTTTAATATTGTGATTGTATTCAGATTTTGAGAAATAGACAACTTTATTAAATATTTTTCTTATGTAAGAAAGGTGCTTAAAAAAGTTGTCTTGGCTTGGGAGGCTATTTTTATCTCATAACTGACTTTCATAGACTTGATTTGTGTTGATTAATTAGAAAGTTTTTATCCAGTTGGGCACTGCACTTCCTAATTTTTGCTGTGACTTTCTTCCTTTTGTTGTGTAACCTATTGATGTTGAGAGTCGACCAGGGTTGCTTGGTATTTGAGTTTGTTCTGAGCTTATTAACATGATTGTACATGGTTTTGTGAATAATTCTGCATAAGGGGCTGTGTTCTTATGGTTACGGGGTCCTGAAATTTTACCAGGCTATCACTTAATAAGTTTGTCTTAGAATAGTTACTAAATGTTCTAGGGTCAGCTGGGGTGCCCTGACTTTATTTTTATTTCAAAGGAGACAGCTTTATGGTCCAAACTTACCAGTGAAGATATTACACATGGGGGGGGGGGGGTATTCTCCCATTATTGTGAAGATCAGATTCAGTACGTTTGAACCCCTAATGGGCATATGGACTATCTGGTCCAGGGTGTTTGTGTTTACATAGTCCAGGAATCTCTGGGCATTAAAGTTTGGGGTCATGTACAATTGACGGTTTATAGTGAGGTAGTTAAAGTTGCCCATGGATATGGTATTGGACTGAATGGGGAATGTATCCTGTAAGTTGTGTTAGAAAAATATGTATTAATGTATATGTTTAGTGCTTATTAGAAGCTAAAAGAGTTAAAACATTTCATTCTATTTTATGTACAGCTTAATTCTGTATGAAATTATAAGATGCTTTTTCAAACTGCAGTATGCTTTCTGAAATTGCAAGATGCCCTCTGACCTAGTATTTCCTAGCACAGCAAAATTTATGTTTATGCCTTTTGGAAATGTACTGAGAAGCAGGTGATTATCTGCTAGGTCAGGAAAATGAATGAATAGTAAATGAATAGAACAATACTGTTTTCTGTAATGTGATTGAATATGAACAATCAGCCCTGTTCGTGTTATGAGAACATGCACAGCTGTGGAAAAGAAGAGATACATCAAACAAAGACTGCTTGAAGAAATGAACTGTAATCTGTACTTGCTTTGTGCTCGAATTAGCCATAGTACCTTGAATGGTAACATTGCATAGTGAGAAGTTGTATCTGACCGGTGGTCATCAAGGCCACATTGTTTTTCTTAGGAAGTTTGTTTTTGTAAACTTGATATGCCAGCAGAAAATCATGGACAAACAGCTGCTGTGAAGTAATATTGAAAGAACTCGTGATTTATTACGTCAGCTTAGTAGGCAATACCTTGTAAGAAATATATAAGAATAGCTTCACTTCCTGATTCTAGTTAGACAAACTCTGTATTAGCACGTTTTTGTCTCCTTGCTGCAAGATTAAAGTGCCTTAACCTGAACCTGCCGTGTGTTGATCATTTTGAAGTTATTTTTCCTTTGTCAGATTGGTCCGCCGGACCGGATACTCTCACTTCGCCTCAGGTCAGATGGGCCAGGTGGCATAAAACCGTACGGAGAAGAAACCACATCGTTTTTTCTGCTTTGAAAGACCTCCGACTGAATTGTCGTTCAAAAGAGGCCAGCCACTTTTCTGATCTGCGACTGGAGGACGAGTTGGTATACGAACCAGAGACTGTCAATCACAGAGGCTCAGGTAAGGTGAGATTTACCTTTTTTCTGTTTTAGATCAGGGACTTGATTGGAAATATCTGTCAGGAGATTTGTTTTGTACAAGTCAGGGACAGAAAGATTGCAGTCTTGTCATAGATCAGGGAAACAGAATAGGTAAGATAGTTATTCTAGATAAACTGTGAAACAGAAAATCGTGGTACCACGTGAGAATAAGAAGGGTTACGTAACATTTTTTAACAATCAGAACAATATGGGTAATAAGTGCACAAAAAGTTCCCAAGACCCACCGCTAACCGAAGATGCAAAATATATGCAATTACAGCGTGCCGACAATGTCAGATACTATACAAAATGGGTTAATAAATATGAATTTAATGGCAAATTAGAAAAATCCTCACTTATTAAACTTGTCAAACAGCTTAAAGCTGACGCAAAAGGTCAGGTAAAAAAGCAACGTCAATTGGGTGTTCCTCAGACAGACAGGTGGATTGAGGAAGCAAACCGTAGGGAGCAAAAAAGTAATAATTCAAAAGCTATGTTTCTAGATAAAGAAGACAATAATTTGGTAATCGCATCAGCCACTCCACCCCCTCCGCTTCCTGCACCAGAATATGAAGCGAGTGGACAAGCTGGTCCACCTCCGCTATACCCAGCTGTTACCGCAAAGCCAAGACCGTATGTTAGAGATCCCATCGAGACCAGGTCTCGAACACGTAACTTAAGAGGAGATACTGAGTTATATGAAATAAACAAAAATTCACGAGCTATGAGTGAAGAAGAGATATGTCCACTCATAGAAGTACCAAATCCTCAGGCAGGACAGGACCTGACTCTCCTAGTATATAGACCGTGGACACCGGAAGACATCCGGAAAACCACAGAGGGAATTCCCCATCCAAAAGTTAATTTTAGAAAATTCTTAGAAGACTTACAGGGCATGAGGTTAAGTTATCATTTAAATGGAGAAGAAGTAGAAAAAGTAGTTAGACAAATCATAGGTCCAGATTGGCACATGATCAGTGGCAGCTGGAATCCCCGTGACGCAGAACACAAGCCACTCCCACATAGCAACGCAGAAGTGGATAACAGAGTGAAAGGTCTAACAGACCGAATATCTGAGAAATGGAAGCCTAGGGCAGACTGGACTTGCATTAATCAATGCATCCAACAGGAAGGTGAAACTGTTGATAGATATTATGCTAGATTATTAGAGTGTTTTAATAACCATTGTGGAATGCAGGTACCTGAAGACCAAACACATGATTCCCCATATGAGCAGCAATTAAAGAATGCATTTTTGAAAGGCAGTATTGTGCCTATAAGCAGCTTTATTACAAAGCAGATGATAGACCTTCATACAAGTAGATTACAGTCACTACTTGAATATGCTAGGCATGCCGAAAGGCATGTTAACAGTAAAAAGAAAAGCCCAAGTATTTGCTGTAGAAGACGGAGCAGAAGTTTATGTAGTACAGTCCGGAAAAAAGGGCAAGAAAAATGCCCAGGGAAACAATCTGATAAACGATCAGAAGAGTTTGAAGAGAGAAAGAAAAGGGGTGAATGTTTTAAATGCGGAAAAAAGGGACATTTAGCAAGGGATTGCAAGCAAAACAAGAAGGTAGCCATGGAAGATAAGGAGGGTGAGGACTGACTATATGATAGTCAAGAATCACTCGAAGGGAATAACCAAGAAAAGACAAATGCAAATGTGATAGAAGGAGTAGAGAATGTGATAGAAGAAATAGAGGAAGTCCAAGAAATCACTGATGGTGAAGAAAGTGAAATTTTGGACTGAGCATTATAGGTTCATAGGTTCGTACTAGGCTATCTGCCCTAGGGCATTTATAAGCCTAGCCAGAGTGTGTGTGGCTTACACCACCCCTTAGGATGAGAATACTACGCCCATTTAGGGTTTAGTTTACTGTGCCTCTGTCTAGTAGTGACACAGAGATGACCCCCGGGGTAAACCAACGATCTCCCATCCACTCATCAAGATTTCTCTTGAATAGAGTTAGTGAGGGGCTCTGCCTAACATGGACTGGGATTCTGTTCCAGAGTGTAGGGAGCCTCTGGGTTATGAATCTGTCCCTCCAATAAGTCCTATTTATTTCTGTGTTGAGGTTCAAGTCTCTTGCTCTCGTGGCTCTGATGGATTTGTATTTTCTGAGGTGGAGCATGTCCATTAATTCCTTGTATGTCAGGCACAGATCACCTCTGAGTAGGCGGTATGCGACTGAATAGAGCTGGAGTTTCTTCAGCCAGGCAGCATATGACATATGTTTGAGACCCTTTATCCTCTTGGTGAGGAACTTTTGGGGTCTTTCCAACTGCTGCAGGTGTTGGGTAAGATACATCCCAAATGGGGTATTGTACTCAATCATTGGCCTGATAAGAGAAGAGTACAGGGGCACAATGACCTCTCCTGATCTAGATGTGAATCCCTTCATGATAAGGTGGGCAATATAGAAGGTCTTCCTAACCACTTTGGCAATGTGAGTGTCAAATGAGAGGTTACTGTCAACTTGGGTCCCTAGGTCCCTGATTACCTCTTCCGTACTTAATGGATTACCACCTATGTGGTAATTTGTGGGTACCTTGTTTTTCCCAAAGGGTATGACTATACATTTTTTGGCGTTCAGCTTAAGGCCATGGCTCTGGCACCAATTATCCATTTCTATGAGACCTCTCTGAAGGATGCTTGTGTCCGCTGGGGTATCAATTATGGCGCCCAGTTTGCAGTCGTCTGCGAACTTTGTCAGCCACAATCCTCCTATGTTTGCCTGCACCTCGGAAAAATAAATGCCGAACAAGAGGGGTCCCAGGACTGAGCCCTGTGGGACACCGCTTGTGACTGGCTTAGAGTCTGACATGGCTCCAGCAACTCTGACCCTGTGGGTTCTGTCCTTGAGCCAGTTTGCAACCCATCTTGTGACATATGGGTTTACATTTAAGCTGGTGAGTTTGTCTATGATGCCCGAGTGGGGTATTGTGTCAAGGCTTTGCAAGGTCAAGGTAGGCTGTGTGAACTGCCTTACCCTCATCAATGGCCTTAGTGACTGTTTCAAAAAAGTCGACCAAGTTCAAAAGGCAGGATCTGCCCTTGACAAAGCCAAATTGGGTAGGATCCAATGTCTGTAGGTCCCCAATGTCTTTGTTTATGAGTTCCATAATGATCCTCTCCATAGCTTTGCAGACCAGGCTCGTCAAGCTTATGGGGTAATTTCCAGGGTCCGTAGAAGCACCGCCTTTGTGGAGTGGGACCACTGTTGGTGTCGCCACTCTTTGGGCGTATCCTGTAGTAAGGCTAAGATTAAACAGCAGCCTTATGTGTGGGTTTAGTTCCTCTTGGAGTTCATGTAGCACACAGCCCGGGACACCGTCCGGTCCCATTGATGCTGTGTTTTTAGCTTTAGAGAGGGCGGCTCTCACCTGGGCATCTGAGATGTTAGGGAGGCTACACTCTGCTGGGATAGATATTTCTCCTTTTTGGGGGGAGGGGGAGGAGAAATTTGCACTGAACCTGTCTGCCAGAATGCTGGCAATGTCTGTGGGTTCAGTGTATTTTGTGTCATTTTGGACTAACTCTGAGCATATCTGGGAGTTTCCACCCAGGTTTCTAACATAGCTAAAGAAGGCCTTGTGATTGTCTTTTGTGTCTTTTGCGATTTTTCTCTCAAAGTTGGCCTTGGATGATTTTGAGTGATCATAGTTTTTTGCTAGTACTGATCAGAGATGCCTTCCCTTTTAGGGATTTTGCTCTGTCATGTAGTAGTTTCCTCCTCCTGTTGTAAAGTTTGTTTATGGCTGGGGTCCACCAGACCGGGCGCCTGCCTTTGGGGGAATGGGTCTTGGTTTTATTTGGGATTGCATGATCCATGCATTCTTGAAGGTGCTCGTAGAAGGCATTTGTAAAGGATTCAGCAGTGTGGGTTGTGGTTTCCACTGGCCCAGGGGCCTTGAAGGATACCACTTCAGTCTTAAGAAGTGTGAAGTTGGCTTTTGAGAAGTTCTTCACTGTGGTCTTTTGTGCAGGGGGTGGAGGCAGGATGTGGATTTCCAGTGAGATTAATTTATGGTCTGATCTCACCAATGAGGGATATACTTCTGGTGTGGAGCATTTTGTCCCCATGTTTGTGATGATCAGGTCTAGTATATTATCTCCTCTTGTGAGCCTAGAGCTCTGTTTAGCAGACACGAAACCGGAAGTTACACTTCTGGTAGAGGGGAGGGAAGTTAAATTCCTGTGTGACTCAGGGGCTTCACGAACCCTGATACATCCTTCCAAACTGCCAGAAAATTCAGAATCACTTGATTACATATTAGTGAAAGCAGCTAATGGACAGCTGTATCGGGAGCCACTCTCCCATAACATAGCAATAACTGACCCTGTTTCAGGGATGACCCAGAAAAGCAAAATTGTTGTTTCTGCAAAATGCCCAGTGAACCTTTTGGGCAGAGATCTTATGCAGATATTTGGCATAGCAGTAGTACCGACTATGCAAGGTATGGAAGCACAATGACAAATGGATACTTTTGTGGTGCGACTGGAGGGTGAAACATTTTATTGGTACAGCCAAGACTTAGTTATGACTGGTCCAGGGGCAGTAACCGAAGAACTGATGAACGTAGCCATCAGTAAGTCCCCCTCCCTTGACACTGATAAACAGCATTTGTTGCACTGTACTTTGTATTATTGTAGCACGCCAGGACCTGATAAGGAAATATGAGCAAGAACTGTTTAAAAACTATGCAAACAGATTAGTATTATGTAATCTGTACTGGGACACAGAAGGGAACAGTGTAGTTAGCTGTTCATTGTCCCAGGAATTCTTTGCACTCTGTAAATCTAATCGTTTACCACATGTTAGTCTAACTAGAGACAAGAATGTGAAATGGGCAGATCTTGGAGAAAAAGTCACCAAGTGGGACAAACAAACTAAAGCAGAGGTTAAATTGGATAATGCAGGCACACCCAGCTGTACACTTGCAGTGTAGCGAGGACAGCTGATTAGCACTCTTGCTAGAAGAGGAAGAAAAAGCTTTACGAAACATACCAGAAACTCTCTGATCAACAGGGAAATCAGATGTAGGACTAATTCGTACAGCAGGACCAGTTATTATTACACCAAAATCAGCATTTAGACCTCAAAAGAGACAGTATCCCTTATGAAAGGATGCAGAAATAGGAATCAAACCTATAATAGCAGCTTTACTTAAGGAAGGAGTACTGGTAGAATCTCCCGATTCACCATGTAACACACCCTTATTTCCTGTTAGGAAAGCAAACGGAGAATGGTGTATGGTCCAAGACTTACAAGCTGTAAATGATGCAGTAATACCTATAGCACCTATGGTGCCAGATCCACACACCCTATTGAATGATTTAAAGACTCAACAGAAGTATCTTTCTGTGGTAGATATTAGCAATGCGTTCTTTTCGATACCGATACACCCTGACAGCCAACATTGGTTTGCATTTACATTTCAGGGGAAAAGGTATACATACACGCGACTACCACAGGGGTATTGTGAAAGCCCAACAATATTTGCACAGGAGATGGCAAGCAACTTGGCAGGATTTAGCCCACCAAGAGGCAGCCAAATTTTACTTTATGTAGACATCCTGCTGGCAGCCCCCACCCAGCAAATATGCAGAGAAGATACAATAGCATTATTACAATTTCTAGCCACTCAAGGACATAAAGTAAAAAAAAACAAGTTACAGCTTTGGAGAAAGCAGGTTAAATACCTGGGATATGTAATATCCAAAGAAGGCAGAACATTAGATGAAGATAGGAAAATAGCAATTTTACAAACACCCAAACTGACTACCAAGAAGGAAATGATGTCCTTCCTGGGTACGACTAATTTCTGTCGGAGTTGGATTCCAAACTATGCCTTGGAGTCTGCTCCATTGACCAACTTGATATACAAGAAGTCTATGGCAGCACAAGATTTATTGCAATGGACACCAGAAGCAGAATCAGCTTTCTGCAAACTGAAACAACTGATAGTGTCCTCATTAGTTTTAGGATTACCAAACTATCATAAATATTTTTTCCAAACTGTAGATTGTAAGCAAGGTTACATGACATCAGTGTTAACACAGCAACATGGGGATAAGAAACACCCCATAGCTTATTATTCATCACAGCTGGACCCAGTGGCGTGATCCCTGCCCCACTGTGTACAAGCAGTAGTTGCAGCTGCAATGGCAGTACAGGCTTCGGCCTCAGTAGTGTTGTTCCACCCTCTCACATTGAGAGTGCCTCATGCAGTCGCAATTATTTTACTGCAAGAAAAAGTAGCATATCTTTCTCCTGCTAGACATCTTTCCTGTATGACTATACTCTTGAGCCAACCTCATATGACAGTTGAACGATGTACAACTTTAAACCCGCCTACCTTGCTCCCGACCCCTGCGGATGGCACACCACACAGCTGCCTGCAGGAGATTGAGCAAAAGACACTGCCTAGAAAAGATCTAACAGATGTTCCCTTGGATGATGCCGAGGTGACATATTACGTGGATGGCTCATGCAGAAGGGGTCCTACAGGACAGAATCTAGTGGGGTATGCAGTAGTTTCTGATACTGAGATTTTAGAAGCGAAGTCTTTACCACACAACTTATCTGCACAAGCAGCAGAATTGATTGCTTTGACAAGGGCATGTACCTTGGCAAAGGGTAAATGTGTGAACATTTTTACTGACAGCCAGTACGCTTTTTCTACTGTACATGTTTTTGCACAACAGTGGAAAAATAGAGGAATGATAACATCTACTGGTAAACCGATTAATCATGCGCAATTTATTTTAGATTTGTTAGAATCTATTCAGTTACCTCAGAAAGTAGCTATTTGTAAATGTGTAGCTCATACCAAGCAACAGGATAGGATTTCAAAAGGTAATGCGAGAGCTGATACAGCTGCAAAGCAGGCAGCTTCATCTTCAGAAGTATTTCTTTTGAGTGAGGAATTGCAACCTTCTGAGATTTTAGATTTAGAAATGTTAAAAACAATGCAGACACTTACTGCAAATGTAGAAAAACAGAAATGGATAAAATGAGGAGCAATTCTTGAGAAAGGGCTGTACATCTCCAAAAAAGGAAAACCAATTTTGCCGTCTAACTTGTTTAGATATGCAGCTTTGTTGAGCCATGGGCAATGCCATGTCTCAACAGGGGGGATGGTACAGTTAGTGAACCGAGTGTTCACTGCATATGAATTTACAAACTACACAAAAAAGTTTTGTGCAGCATGCCATGTTTGTAACAGGCATCATGCACAAGGGGCACTGAAGTCTAAGCAAGGGAGTTTCCCAACACCACTGTACCCATTCCATACTATCTGTATGGATTTCATAGAACTAAACAAATGTGAAAATAAGAAATATTGTCTTGTCATTATAGATATGTTTTCCAAATGGGTGGAAGCTTTTCCGACTAAAAATCCAGATGCAGGTACTGTTGCAAAAGTCCTTGTTAAAGAAGTTATTCCTAGATTTGGCATACCGGAAAAGATCTACAGTGACAATGGCACACACTTTGTAAATCAAACCATACAACAGTTGAGCCGATATTTCGGAATTTCTTTAAAGAACCATTGTGCATACCACCCCCAATCCGCAGGATTAGTAGAGAGGCATAATGAGGTTTTGAAAAACAAACTTAGGAAATTGATTAGTGAGAGACAGAAGAACTGGGTGCACTGCCTGCCTCTGGCACTGTTGAGCATGAGAACTGTTCCAAATGCAAAGGGGTTAACTCCTTTTGAAATACTGTTTGGGAGGGCATGTTATATACCTCAGTGGAAACCTCTCATGCCTGCAGACCAGGAGGCTGACAGTTCACTTGCAGAATATATGAGATGACTTTTAGGTAATAAACAACTTTTGCAGTTAAATTCTGTTTCAGATAAAGAACAAGCCAGACCATCGGAAGCAGCAGTAGTCCCAGGCACGTGGGTCTGGGTGAAAGTTATCAAGAAAAAGAACTGGACCACACCGAAGTGGGAAGGGCCATACCAAGTGTTACTGTCAACACCCACTGCAGTCAAGATCGCAGAGCGAGCATCCTGGATTCATCTGATACACTGTAAATTGGTTAAAAACTTTGAACTGGACAAACAATTTGCTACTGTTACACAAGAACAAAATGACCAGATACGGAGCAAATAGAAATGTTGAACAAACTCAGAAGTATTGTATGATCATTCTGTTGGCCATACTGATAACATTAATCTTTTTGTTGTGGCCTTTCTTTTTTCCAGCCACACGAGCTGAACTGAATAAACGTGAATCATTCATAGACTGGCATCTGAACTTTAACACTTACCAAGCAATTAAATATGTGTATGCTGAAACTTTTAATGTTTCGAATTGCTGGATCTGCACAGCTATACCAACAGCATACGGGGGATTATTAATGACTGCTGTCCCCCTAGGGGTCAATGAGACTTGGGAAAATTTGCTTTTTGATACTACGACTGTAAAATCACAAGACAAAATAGCATTGTACCTGCCTGTTACACAAAAGGGAATTGTATGTTTTTACAAAAATGATACTGTTCAGGTAGGTTGGAGTAATTGTAATGTGACTGTTCCTTACAAATGTTATACCAAAGCCAATAATGCAGGTTATATCTGTGATGCAAACCATGACTCATATCTCGAGTCGATCCATAAAACTATTGATGAGATACAACGTAATCCTGTTCTTTTAAAACAACTATCTATTATTGATAAGAAAATGTTTCATGCAGGGCAAGTGTATACGAATACAAAAGTAGAGAATTGTTATTTTGTTTGTTGGAAAAAGGCATACAAATGGTTACCTGAGAACTGGTCCGGCAGTTGTTTTTTGGGTTACCTGGTTCCGGCCATACGACACACTGCAGTCTTGCCTCAGGGAAAAATTCGAAATGTCAGAGAGATCACTAAGAAAACCGGAAATCCAATCAGAAGGCCTGAAAATCCAGTGGGACGAATCAAAGCAGGCTGGAGAAACCATAATTCCGTGAAAAACAAAGATAAACTGACACACATGGACTTGAGTGACACTATTATATCGTGGGCAGGTATAGCCCCTGCATATGGCACAGTGAAATCGATTTGGGAGCTGAGAAAACTGTCCAAACTTCTCTAAGTAATGAGTAATGCAACTTTTTCTGCTCTCGAATTAATGACTGATGAACTGAATGCTATGAGAACTGTGGTGCTTCAAAACCGCATGGCTCTTGACTTCACCCTAGTGGCAAAAGGTGGTATGTGCGCTTTAATAAAAGAGGAGTGCTGTTCATATATTCCTGACAACCAGCATGAGATAAATGACCATCATGAGGTGATTCAGCAAGTGTCGGCCATGACCAAACCAGGCCCAAACCCACTGATGGACTTTGTTTGGCGGGTGGGGTAGCATCCTAATGAACATCCTGATTGCCATTTGTGTGGGGTTACTCCTATTAGGAGCGTGTGTTTGTTGTGGTATTCCCTGCATGAAAAGATTGATCAAAGATTTTATAGACATGTCAGTTTCTGAGACTTTATATCAAAGTACTGAAATTGAAGAACTGTTGAAAAATGAAACACTTTCATAAGTTTAAACTGAATGACTCCCTTAACTGCAAATTCTGAACAGAAAGAGGTTAGGAGAAGAAGCAACTGTTTATGCTTTTGAAAATAGAATAAAAAGTATTAACAGAGGGGAAATGTTAGAAAAATATGTATTAATGTATATGTTTAGTGCTTATTAGAAGCTAAAAGGGTTAACACATTTCATTCTGTTTTATGTACAGCTTAATTCTGTATGAAATTATAAGATGCTTTTTCAAACTGCAGTATGCTTTGTGAAATTGCAAGATGCCCTCTGACCTAGTATTTGCTAGCACAGCAAAATTTATGTTTATGCCTTTTGGAAATGTACTGAGAAGCAGGTGATTATCTGCTAGGTCAGGAAAATGAATGAATAGTAAATGAATAGAACAATACTGATGTCCTTCAAGGATGCATCTGCAGTCCTTACAAATGGGTTGTCCTGTCATCAGGCAGCCCTTCGGTCGGCCGGATTCCAAAGTCTGGGTCTGGCCTCGGCTGGTGTCGCACTTCACCCGACGTCATAGCTGCAGTTCTTCGGGTATAAAGGCATCAGCCGACGCCATTTTCCTCAGTCTTTCTTGCCACGTGGCGCCCGAAGCAGAAGCTGTTCGCAAGTGCCGGTCGGTCAGAACCAGAGATTACTACTACCGAATACTACTTCGAAGACTTCTAAAAAGCTAAGTACCCCGTTGGGGACTCTTTCTTGCCTCAACCGATGTCAGAAAAAGTGAATAATTGTTTAACTTGTGGGAAACAAATACCTCATAAAGATTTCCACTCTTACTGCTTACCTTGTTTAGGCCCAGACCACGACGTCGCAGCTTGTCTAGCCTGTGCTTCTTTTAACCGCCGGACGCTTAGACGTCGGTCGGAATTTGCTGAGCAGTTTTTTGGCACTGATTTTGCTTATATTATGCCGTCATAATATGTCGATCCTCCGACTTCACAAATATCCAAAAAACGCAAGGAAAAGGACCGACACTCGCGGTCCGCGGTTTCGGCCGAAACCGCGGTTAAGCCAACCGTGAGTGTCTCGGTTTCGGCTGAAACCGAGCAAGCGGTTCTTCCTTCAGCCGACAACATGCCTTCTACCGAGGCCTCTTCTAACCTGGTGGAATCGGCTTCTGAAATCCATCCTGTGGTTGCGGTTTCTCAGGAATTATCTGACACTATTCCCTTGGATATCTCAACTCCTGCACGTGGAGCTGCTAGGCCTCCTGCAGCTATGTCCATTAAGGCCTTTGCCAGGGCTAAAGCAGCTAAAGCTACAAAAACTGTGCCTGTTAAGACCCCCTCTCACAGGCCCAGCTCCAGTTCCCAAATGCTTTCCTTGGCAGAGGATCTTATTTCTTTAATCCGGGGATCCCAGCCTCATCCAGACAGGGCCTCTCATCCACCTCCAGAGAAGAGGCCTAGAGCAGAGCCTCCTGAGCCAGTGTCCACAGATGATTCCTCTGATGATTCAGATAACACAGACCCTCCAGAGGCTCCTTATTCCCCTTACGAAGACTCTGATGCTGAAGAGTCCATCCCTTCTGCCTCTCCACCTGAGGAATTTTCCTTTGGGGAAACCTTGCATGCTATGAGGGAACAATTTCAGTGGCAGGGCCAAGATTTTTCAGACTCCAGGAAAAGGCTTAGAACCTTTTTGCATTTACCACAACATAGGCCTTTAGCTATACCTCCAGTTCTTTCTGTTGTAGATGATGCATTTAATGATGCTTGTACTGCTCCTGATTCATTACCTCCGGCCCCTGCTAAGCCCGATAGGTACTACAGGGTCCCGGACACACATTACCATTTATACAAGGCTCCTTTTGCAGACCCCGAGACTATCTCCCAGGGGCCTAAGGCTGTAGCAACTACCTCTGCTAAAAATCCCCTCCCCTCTGAAAGGGAATCCAGGTCCTTAGAGAGATGGGGTAAAAAAGTTTACACTTCTGCTACTCTGTCAGCTAGGGCCTTGAACTGTCAATTTCATATGATCCAATATCAAGAATTTATGCTTGACCAGTTAACTAAAAAAACTGTCCTCTGATGAACCTTTTGATAAGAAGTATGTTCAGGAAATGGTACATAACATTCAGCAAGTTAGTAACCATTCTTTAAAATGCGGCTATGATGCACTGGAGGCTTCCTTTAGATCAGCCATGACTGGTACAGTTATCAGAAGGCATGCATGGTTGAAAGAGCAGGCCTTACGGGACCATGTCAAATCAAAACTGTTAGATGCTCCCATGGACAAGGCCAATTTATTTGGTTCTCCTGCACAACAGGTACTGAAGAAGATGGAGGAGAAGGCAAAATCTGTACAAACAGTGAAAGATTTCTTACAGGTCCAACCTCCAAGGTTTAGCAGGAATTGGCCCTCCAAAACTTGGTCCTTTCCAGACTCCTCTAAAGCACAGAGAGGCAGGAATAGGCGATCAAGAGGCAGAAACCAATCCAGGGGTGCCTACAGGGGACGCCAGTGGCAGGTTAACAACCAGCGAGGCACAGACACAGCCACCACCACTGCAACAGGACAATCACAGTGACTTGGCCCTGGCACCGCCTACAAGGGAACAACTAGAAGCACCCTTAGGCGGAAAGCTAGCCTTATTCTCAATAAACTGGCATTACATCACAACAGACAAGTGGATTTTACAGACAATAGACCAAGGCTACAGGTTCCACTTCCATACTCTACCAGGGAAGAGAGGAATGCCAAACCTACCGCCAAATCAAAAGACAGAAGCTCTAAAACAAATATCTCAATTATTAAAGATGAGAGCTGTGGAAAAGGTACCATCTATGGAGCAAGGAAGGGGATTTTACTCCAGACTCTTCCTGGTACCAAGAAAAGAGAACAAATGGAGGCCTATTCTCGACCTGTCCGCTTTAAACACATTCCTCATTGTTCCAAAGTTCAAAATGCTGACTCTACAGCAGCTTCTTCCCATGCTGGGCAAGGAGTCTTGGCTGGTAACTCTAGATCTCAAGGAGGCATACCTGCACGTCCCCATACGACCAAATTGCAGAAGATACCTCAGATTTCTTGCAGGATCAGAGCATTATCAATTCTCAGCATTGCCCTTTGGCTTATCTACTGCGCCCAGAGTGTTCACGAAATGCCTGGCATCAGTAATTGCTCATTGCAGGCTTCAAGGAATCCAAATTTACCCCTACCTGGACGACTGCCTGATACAAGCGGACAACAAAAACAAGCTAACAGAAGACTTACAAAGAGTCATTTACCTGCTACAAGCCCTGGGATATACAGTCAACATAAAAAAGTCAAGGCTGATACCATCCCAAAGAATAACCTTTTTGGGTACAGAGCTGGACACATCAAAGCAAATGGCATTCCTAACTGCAGAAAAACAAGAGCAGCTACCTCTCTACTTCTTGGCATTAACAAAGCAGAACCATCTAACAGCAAGAAAAGTACTGCAAGCCTTGGGCTTCATGGCATCCTGCATAATACTGGTTCCTCATGCCAGACTGCATATGAGAAAGCTACAGTGGTACCTAAAGAATTTATGGTCTCAACACAAGCACAGCCTAGAAGCCAAAATTCCAATAATTCCATGCCTGAAGCAAGAGTTCCTATGTTGGGCTCAGGTCTGTCAATCAAACACAGGATTGCCCTTCTACAGCATTCAACCAAGCCAAACCATCACGACGGATGCCTCAGACCTCGGTTGGGGGGCCCACATGCTGGACAAGTGCATACAAGGCTTACGGACTCAAGACCAGCTGCACCTACACATAAATCTAAAGGAAATGCTGGCAGTAAAATTGGCAATCCAGACATTCAGACCATTTCTCCGAGAAGGTCAGTTGATGATAAGGACAGACAACACCACAGTTATGTGGTACATCAACAAACAGGGAGGCACGCATTCATACCCTCTATGCCAGATGGCACTGGACCTATGGAATGTGGCTCTGAGCTACAACATTCAGTTACAAGCAATTTTTGTACCAGGAAAAGAAAACATTCTAGCAGACATATTAAGCAGGACTACCACGGATGCCCACGAATGGATGCTGCATCCGGACATCTTCAAAGCCATTACAAGAAAATGGGGACTCCCAGAAATAGACTTATTTGCATCCCCACACAATCACCAGCTAAAGAAATTCTGCACAAGGACGTACCACCCACTAGCTTGGAAGGTGGACTCCCTATCTTTCAGTTGGAAAAACCTGACAGCATATGCATTCCCACCACTTCCTTTGATGCACAAGGTGCTATTGAAGATCAAAGTGGACCGTCCAAGGATCATTCTGATAGCTCCAGACTGGCCAAGGCAACATTGGTACCCATTACTAAGGAGCATGTCTTGGGAACAAATATGGACACTACCCCTGGTTCCATTGCTGTTAACACAGAACAACTACAACATCCTGCATCCAAACCTGAAAACTCTGCAACTGACTGCCTGGAACATTCCATAAGATCAATTAACCCAAATTTATCACAAAGGGTTAAAGACATTATCCTTGAGGCGCGCAGACCCTCAACAAGGAAAAATTATGCAGCAAAATGGAAGAGATATCTCATTTGGAATACTGCAAAGGGAGAAGATGTGTCACTGGTAAACATAGCCAGCATCCTGGAATACTTGGCAGAGCTCTTCCACACAGGCCTGTCCTATTCTTCCATCAAGATACATGCATCAGCAATTTCAGCAGAATACAGCTTGGATCCTCCTGTCTTCTCGCATCCTCTGCTCAGGCAGTTTCTGAGAGGAATTAAAAATGTAAAACCTCCTAGGAAACCACCATTGCCAGCATGGGACTTGAACTTTGTGCTAGAAAAATTGACACTTCCTCCTTTCGAACCAGCAGCAACAGCAGAATTACAATACTTATCATGGAAGACTGCTTTCCTGCTGGCAATCACTTCAGCAAGAAGGGTATCTGAACTACAGGCATTAATGGCAGTGCAACCCTTCCTGATCTTCCATCAAGATAGTGTCCATGAGAACAAATCCTTCTTTTATGCCTAAGGTGGTATCCAGAGTATCTTTAAATCAGGCTATCCACCTACCTACATTCTTCCCCAACCCACAGAACAGGGGAGAAAGACTGTTGCATACCTTGGATGTACATAGACAGTTACGCTACTACCTGGACAGGACCAAGGGCAATAGAAAAACTGACCAGCTACTGGTAGCATATGCAACAGGAAGGGAAGGAAAAGCAATTTCAAAACAGACAATCTCCAAGTGGATAGGAAATTGCATTAGATTTTGTTATTCCTACCATGGAAAGAAAACTCCAGAGAACATCAGGCCTCACTCCACAAGGGCTACAGCCACTACCACAGCTTTCTTACGAGGAGTGGCTACCAAGGACATTATAGAGGCTGCTACTTGGACCTCCGTGCATACATTTGCCAAGCATTACAACTTACCTTTATACTCTAGATCCCGAGCAGGTTTTGCCACTGCTGTTTTGCAAGGGATCCTAACTACACCATAATCTCTTCTTTCCTCCTCCCCTAGTTTGGCTATGGTATTCTACCCATTTGTAAGGACTGCAGATGCATCCTTGAAGGACATAGTACAGTTTTGTACCTACCATAAATGTAGATGTCCGATAGGAATGCATCTGCAGTCAGGATTACCCACCGCCTTCCCCTCTGTGGTACTCCTAGGGTATTTGCCCATCTTATAGCTAGCTGGGGGGGGATCTATTATGGTGTATTTGTTTGTATATATGTACATACATGCTTATTTTTTGTGTTTGCTCTCTACTATTTGGAAACATTGGCATTTATCCAAATTTAGCCTTCCAAGAGGGCACCTGGCATCTGGGGCAAGAAACACTGAGGAAAATGGCGTCGGCTGATGCCTTTATACCCGAAGAACTGCAGCTATGACGTCGGGTGAAGTGCGACACCAGCCGAGGCCAGACCCAGACTTTGGAATCCGGCCGACCGAAGGGCTGCCTGACGACAGGACAACCCATTTGTAAGGACTGCAGATGCATTCCTATCGGACATCTACATTTATGGTAGGTACAAAACTCTACTTTTTCTGTAATGTGATTGAATATGAACAATCAGCGCAGTTCGTGTTATGAGAACATGCACAGCTGCGGAAAAGAAGAGATACATCAAACAAAGACTGCTTGAAGAAATGAACTGTAATCTGTATTTGCTTTGTGCTTGAATTAGCCATAGTAACTTGAATGTTTACATTGCATAGTGAGAAGTTGTATCTGACCGGTGGTCATCAAGGCCACATTGTTTTTCTTAGGAAGTTTTTTTTTTTGTAAACTTCATATGCCAGCAGAAAATCATGGACAAACAGCTGCTGTGAAATAATATTGAAAGAACTTGTGATTTATTACGTCAGCTTAGTAGGCAATACCTTGTAAGAAATGTATAAGAATAGCTTCACTTCCTGATTCTAGTTAGACAAACTCTGTATTAGCACGTTTTTGTCTCCTTGCTGCAAGATTAAAGTGCCTTAACCTGAACCTGCCGTGTGTTGATCATTTTGAAGTTATTTTTCCTTTGACATTAAGTATGAGTTATACATTTCCTGGGTCATAGAGGAGGGCCTGTAGCTTGCAAGGATATGGTATTGGACTTTGCCCATGCTAATTTGGATGTGGAGAAGCTCCAACATGTCGTCCTGTTTGAACAGCCTGGAGGTAAGTTTGCTTCTGATGTAAATTGAGATATCTCCACCTTTAGTGCAGTAGCTATCCTAAATGTGTGGAAGGCATTGTAGCGTGCACTGCCAGAGTGCATTCCACAGCTTTAAGCTGTGTGTCAGTAACTGCACAGATGTCTGCATTCTCCAGGATAAGGAGAGGTTGGAGGGAGTGGAGTTTCTTGTTTAGAATCCTGGCATTGGGCAGTAATACCTTTACATTTGCTTGAGTTGCTTTTGCTGTGTCAGAAGGTTTGTCCATTTGGCATTGCCTAAAAAAGTCACAGTGGGGAAAGACTGTGTTTTAGGCAATATTTGAAAGCCTAGAGGGTACAGTTGCAAGACCCTCCCTGGCAAAGCAGAGTAATCTGCGGACCATATCCTTCTGTACTAACAAATATTGTACCCCCTTAGTGCAACACCAGAAGCTAAGCCAGTTATCTTATTCTGTTCATAATGTGGCATTATTCTTGGTAAAGGTACAATGCTCAAAGCTAGGCTTGTACAGACCTGGAAAACATAGACTAATAGCTCCATCATGTCTCTCTTCATGTAGTCCAGGGAGGTACATCTCTGGTCATTTACAACCACATGGACTATGACTGAGTCATAGTGGTACTTGGGATCCTGAGTGTGTGTGTATAATTCGGTGGGTCCTGGTCCGTGATAGACAGCTGACCATGACTTTCTCCTTTCTCATCCTGGTGAGTGGGACATCTGTGTGTCTTACAGTGGAGTCTCCTATGATTAAAATATTGGGCCTTTCGTAATGGACTTTGAAGTTGAGACTCCATAAGATATGGCTGTATGTGTTGAGGTGGGTTTTGTTTTGGTAGAATGCTTTTGGGGCTGCTAAGGATGTTTGTTGTAGGTACAATGTCTGGGAGGTCTTTGAGATTTAGAAAGATTACATTTACATGTCTAAGTATATATATGGGCCTATGTGTTTGACCCGTATTGTGTGTGGTGGTTGTAGTGTGTGCAATTCTGACAACCTGATTGGTATTATGAGTGCTCATATTGTTAGAGCCTTGCCTCCAGTGACATTGTGTAAATATATATTTCACATACCTTATCGGTTTGTTTAAGATTTAGTTGGGTGTCAGTAGATATGAGGCAATTGCTACATTGCCTCAGGATGCCCATATGCACCAAGCTGGTTATGGAGATAACAGGATAGTTAATATCTATGTTTACCTACCTTTTTTAGATAAACAGTAGATTGTTGCAGGAGAATAGAGTAATGATGGGAGTATCTAATCCAAACCACATGGAGCAGTGCTTGTCACTGCACAGACCAGCTGCTTTTTGTACAGCTGAGTCGAGGAGAAGTCTGCAGAGTATTAGGTACCTGCATCTATGCAGTACACTGATAAAACCTGGTGCATAGAGCCAAACTTTGTGCCAGTGTGATGCCTTTACAGAGGTTCAAAACAACCAGTAAATAAGTGAAATGGTCCTTGGCCAATCACAGCAAGCACAATGTAAGGTTTCTTAAATGATTTACTGCACAAATAACTAAACTATCCTTCAGTGCCACCAGAGAACAGCACTAATCCTTCCAGGCGCTGAAATCACAACATGGACCTGAAGTGCAAAAAAAAAAAAACAGCTTAAAAAATAAAGCTATACTTAAGTAACTATCAGTTTCAGCATCATTCTAAGCAGTTCCCCTTGCATACTGTGGCTAGTCTCCTTGAAAGGCCCTGCATAGTAAGCAGGGATTTTTGAGTACCACTTCACAATATACATGCAGTTGTATGTTTGCACAGTGAAATACAAAATGAGTGGGTTTTAGAAAACAAATGACATGTAGAACTTTTAACTGTCTCATGCTTTCACTACAAGTAGCTAAAGATTTTACTGAGTTTTGACTCATATCTGACTAGTAGGTTCAAACAGTAGTTGCACAATGTCACATGCGAAGAATTCCAGGCTTGAGCTTCTGTCCGACAGCCATACTGCACTATGCACATATCAAAAGTAAGGCAAAACCTGCTGAATTAACAGCTACTCTCTCCACTTAGAGTCTCTGGTTCTATATTTTTTGTTTTGTTTTTATTTTGAAGGAAAGGTGTCCTGATTGCACAGCCTCATGTCTTTGTGGAGCACTCAGCATACAGGTTAGAGAGTGCATCCTTTGACCAGGATTAACATTTCAAGAAACACTTAGCTTTAGGCACTGCAAACATGTTTATGTCTGAGAAGCCAGTTTCACTGTTTAACAGCTCTGCTGTATTTTCATTAGGAGCAATTGTATAGTGTTTAGATTTTTATTCTATACATTTTACATTCTGCAAGATTAACTGAAAGTAGTGACCAGTTTAACTCCGCATGATACAGTTTTCATGTATGTTTTCCCGGAGGATGATTGCATGCCCTACTCACCATGCCAATACCCTTCCCAACAGCTATGAGAAAGTGCTAGTCTTTCTCCCTTATGTTTTACCCTGTCCAGTACAGTAACTCATACAACTCCTCCCTCCATCTTTCCCACTCCTGCTACTCCTGGAAATTGTATCATACCTTGTAGTATATTTACAGAACCATCAGTAGTACCCAGGGGCGGCTCGTCCTATCGGACTGGCGGACTGCAGCCCTCCCACCTAGAAAAAAAACAAAACAATATCTGTTAAACAAAAAATTCATGACTGCCTTACCAGCAGTCCGGATAAGGACAAACAGGTACCCAGCAATCATTGCTGTGAGATACCAGGATTTGTCACCGCACCACACAGAGGAGCTCCGGACTGCTTCAGCCGCAGTCAGAGCCAATAAGAGGACTGAGCTGCTCTCGCAGGACTTGCAAGACTTAGTGCACGGGCTTCGGAATTGTAGGTGAAGGAGCGTGCACTGAAGGAGCTGATAGGTCGGTCGTTTGGTCACTGAAGGATTCTGGTAGGTGAAGGAGCATGCAGGATTACAGTACCGGGTCGTCGCTGATGGATTTAGTTCGTGATGGATTTAGTATCTGATCGGGATTTAGCTCGTGCAGGATATAGATTACAGTACTGGGTTATCGCTGATGGATCAGCATGGTCATGGGCTTTAGCTCGTGCAGGATGTAGTAGCTGGTAGCAGCATGGTCACTGGATTTAGTAGCTGATCATTGGGCTGGTAGGACTGTACCGGGGTCGTTCGTTTACTTGGTCACTGGATTTAGTAGCAGGAGTGTGTGTGTGTGTGTGTGTGTGTGTGTGTGTGTGTGTGTGTGTGTGTGTGTGTGTGTGTGTGTGTGTGTGTGCAGGGGCGGCCCGTGCTATTGGACTGCCGGACTGCAGCCCCCTCAACAAAAGAACTACAAACAAATTAAAAAAAAAAGGAAAACAAAAGAAAACAAAAATTTTTAAAATTCGCGAACTTCGCGCATGCGCAGTAGTCCAGACTACTGCGAGTCTACTGCGCATGCTCCAGGCAGTCCAGGTAGGGAAACATGAGGAGACGTCTGTGCACTTTTAAAGTGCACAGACTCGCTGGGAAAACGCGCCGGGGCTGGACTGCAACACCAGCAGTCAGTCTCTCTCATCATCGGGAAGGGTTTGGATCGTGGGAATCTCGCGGGACTTTGGATTATTGCGCGGGCATTTGGATTACGTTATGGAGAATGGGCAGCAAGGACAGGTAAGTGTGTTAATTATTGTTTAGAATGGTAGAGAAGTGTGTGAATGAATGTGTGCCTATTTGAATGGACTGGTGTGTGTGTGTGTGTTTGTGTGTGTGTGTGTGTGTGTGTGTGTGTGTGTGTGTGTGTGTGTGTGTGTGTGTGTGTGTGTGTGTGTGTGTGTGAAAATGCCCCAGGTGCTCATGGTGGTGTGGTAGGGAATACCTCAGGCTTGAACCCTGTATGCAGGAGTTAAAGACTTGAGTTCCCTACCCACCACCATTTGTAAAAAAATTGCAGATTTTTGCCTCATATTTGATCTGATCTGTTCCTCATAATATCTGTGGTTTGTAAATGTTGCAATGCTTGATATTTGATGGTGTAGTAGTAGCATTGTTGCCTCACAGCTGCAGGTTCTCAGGTTTGATTCTTGGCTGGGGTTCCTTCTTTGTGGGTCTGTATCTTCTCCCTGTGTTTGTGTGGGTTTGCTTTTGTGTCCTCCCATGTTACGAAGACATGTCTGCATTATTTCTTCATGGGCCTCTGCTGAAAATTGTTTTTTTGTTCCAAGTCAGACTGTCCTGATTAACAAATGTTAAATAAAATTGACAGGCATTTGAATTTCAGACTTCAGGTTTCTGAATGTTTAATTTCTTACATATTTGATGGTGCAGTGGCAGTATTGTTGCCTCATAGCTACAGGATTTGTGGTTTGATTCTTGGCTGTGGTGCCGTCTTTGTGGAGTCTCCATCTTATCTCTGTGTTTGTGTGGATTTGCTCTGGTATCCTGCCATTTTACAAAGACGTGTCTACAGTATTTCTCCCTGGGCCTCTGCTGAAATTGTTTTTGTTCCATCATAAGTAAAATTGACAGGCATTTGAATTTCAGACTTCATAGTCTTCAGAAAATACATAGTAAAACAACTTTTTATTCTAGCAATAAATATATAGTAACACAACCTTTTATTATAGCAATTGTTTAAGTTTATAAGATGACTATTTGAAATGTTTCCTTATTTTTGGGACTGTAATACCCTGTTAGTGGCTTTGTCCAGTTTTTTTGTGCTAAGGTTGACAGCTATGGCAAGAACTGAATTCACTGAATATGTTTGAGGGCTGTATTCCCTCATTACTGGGTTTGTCCAGGTGTTTTGTGCTAAGGGGTTGACAGCTATGGTGAGAACTGAATTAACTAAATGATAGCCATTTAAGTTTCAGTCTTCCTCTCGTTCACAAAACAGCTGATTTGGCGTAGTGGTATGTTGCTCTTGACTGTTTTGCACAGGGACCTTGTCTGTAAAATGTACGGAGGTAACACAGCATTTTTCTTTCACAAAGCAGGTGATTTGGCATAGTGGTATGTTCTGACTCTTTTTTGCACAGGGACTTTGGCAGTAAATTGTATGGTGGTACCGTGGTAATACAGCATTTTATTCTAGCAGCTTTCCAAGATTATACAAGCAATGTTTAATGTGTCCCTGGTTTTTGCCCTTTTGACCCACCCCAATAAATTTTGCTTTTTCCAGACTTCTTGTGCTGCGACGTTGAGATGCAGTTGAGTATTGAGCAGATTTTACAAGGAGCTGAGAGCTGCAGGGGAAGAGAAGTTTAGTGCTAATAGCACAACAGGCTGTGTGCTTGCTTTTGATGCAGAAGGTTGTTGGTTCTACTCCCATAAGGGGTGAATGCTGAAAGTTAAGATACTAATTATGAGCCTGTTATCAGTTTGCCATCCATTTCTTATTGCAATATTACTAGCTTATTTTTAATGTAATTTAGGCAATTTATTCCACAGGGGCATCAGGCACTTTATTGTTCGATGAAACCATGAAATATAAAGGTGATTGCTAGCACCAACCTCTTCATTACAGATTTATTTAACATGGAATTATTTAGATGACTTTTTTACTACTTCAGAGATTGTGCATATTTACTGATAATGGTGGACTGTAGAATTGTGCATATTTACTGATAATAGTGGACTGTAGAAGTTTGAGTAGACTTTTATGATGGAAATGTTCTGAATTGGACAGTTTTGTTTCATTGTTTACTGGAAAAATGTTCAAAGCAATAGGAAGGTGTATCAAAGAGCACATGTATGTTTCATATGCAAGGGGCCTATGATTTGAAAACAGCCCATAATTAATTTTTATCTGCCACGAGTAAAATGTATTTTCTTTGAATGTGGATTTTAATGTTGTTTCAGTGAATGTGAGTTTCAAGGGCAGAGAAGGGTTAATGCCAAGTTTGTTATGTCTTAGTGTTTGTGCTGTAAAATGCAAAAATAAAACTTTCAAATGAAGTTCAAATCATCATAGAAGTAAATCAGTATGCACATTAGTGTTTATGGTAAATGGAGTGAAATAGCAAATTAATGGATCATTGGAATGGCTGCAGGGAGGCTCCATTCGACCAGGGTTTTGTGAAGGGGAAGGGCAGCAAACTTAGACAGCCCCAGCTGAACCATACCTCCCAACTGTCCAGATTTTCAAAGAATGAATAGGTGTTTTGCTTCTTATTTTTGATTTGTTCCTCATAAAAATTTGTGGTTTTCTGGCAAATCATTTAGGAATTAAGTCACTAAATAATGACACACCTAGTTTCAGACTGCATAACCTTCAGAAAAATGCATGCTAAAGTAAGACCTGTTCTATCAACTGTCCCAGTTTATAGAAGAGCATTTTTTAGTACTGTTTATATGTTTCCCCCAATATATTTGGCCTTGTCCAGATTTATGTCCCAGTTTATACAAGAGCAATTTTTAGTACTGTTTATATGTTCCCCCAATATATCTAGCCTTGTCCAGATTTATTGCATTAACAGGTTGAGAGGTACATGCAAATAAATTGCTTTATAGAATTAGGCATAGCCAAACCTCTGAACTGTCCCTGATTTTGACTCAAAATGTTGCTCTTCCCCTAATGATCCCTCCTCAAAATAGCAATTTTGGAAGAAAACATGGAGGGTTTATAATTAAGAAATAACTGTAATAATCAGATTACTTTTATTTCAGAAATGCATGTAGATTATTTTATTTTGTCAGCTGCTCAAGTTAGCAGTACTAATATTAAAGTGTCCCTTCTTTGACAGGTTCCCAGCTGTATTGTGTTGCTATTTTATATTTTTACATCACATTTTTGGTCCATTTTTCATAAAATTGTGTTTTTTTGGCAAATTAGTGACAAATAAAGACTGAAGTTAGAAAATAATGACAGACATTTGAGTTTCAGATTTCATACCATTCAGAAATTTCATACTAATGCAAGACCTCTATTAGCTTTCTAAGGTTATAAGAGCGATATTTTAAAAATTGTCCTTATTTTTGGGCCTTTGTCCCATTTCTTTGTATGGCTTTGTCCAGATTTCTTGCTCTGAGGTTGAGAGGTATGACAGATGTGTCAGGGCCATCACAAGTCAGCCAGAGACATTTCAAATTGTGACATACTTGTTACACCCCACTCCCTCATGTAGTGACTCTGGATGTGTCGAAGCAAGGCAAGGAGTAGTTATGCAGTGTAAATGTGCAGAGAATCCCACCCATCCAAGGTAGACACAAGTACTAGAGTGGCTTTTCATCTGTCCTTGATTTTTGCAGAATGGTCTGGTTTCTGTCATATTTTTTGTACTGTTGATTTATGCTTATTACTCAAAGTGCATGTTGCTCTGTGTTTAAGTAGCAATACTTTAATGACCATCAGGTAAGCTTGGCTGAGATTGCAAGATGCAAGTAAGCTTTAATAAGCATACTGTTAAAGAATTGCCAACATTGAAAGCCTTTCTGTTGCCATGTAGAGAATACTTAACTAGATAATGTATAAGCCTTGGGTATTGAAATGCATATGCCAGTATTTGTAATAAAGGACAGAATTACATTATTTTAAGAGTCTCATTACACTTGGAGACTTACAGTCATCTCTGCAGGCTTTAACGATAAACCGAATGCCAATCGTGTGGTCTATAACCTGTACAGTAATCCTTTTAAGCAATGTATCTTGAGCTTATTTCTTGTTTGCTTTTCATTTTTTACTTTGATCATGTTTTCCCCATGAAACAAGTAGTTGTCAGGCAGCAGGTCTTTTTTTGGATAAGGAACATTTTTACAAGTGGGGGCATCAGAGATTTCTACTTTCAGCATGTTACTTGTTACTTTAATAAAGCTGAATATAAATTATAATTAGAACTGCAGTGCAAGAAGTGGTTTGAGTTGAGTGCTGCTTGTTTTTCTTATACTTGATTTTGACTGGCATTCCATTAACGTATTTAAAAAAAAGTAATTTATTTCTTCATGCCTCACAACCTTTTTTTGTTTCCATCTAGATATTAAGCTGTCATGCAGCCAATGCACTGAAATATTTTTATTCTTCTACACTTCATTTTGTCTTGATTGGACTCTCATGACAACTGTTTGGCACCCAATGCAGTATATTTAGTTTTTGTGGTTTGCTACTACAGGTGTTTGTGTGTGTAGTAGGGAATACCTCAGGCTTGAATCCTGTACCTTGTATGCAGGTTTTAAAGACCTTAATTCCCTACCCACCACCATTTGTGAAAAAAAAACTGCAGATTTTTGCCTCATGTTTGATCTGATCTGTTCCTCATAATATCTGTGGTTTGTAAATGTTGTAATGCTTGATATTTGATGGGGCAGTTGTAGCATTGTTGCCTCACAGCTGCAGGTTCTCAAGTTTGCTTCTTGGCTGGGGTGCCTTCTTTGTGGGGTCTTTATCTTCTCCCTGTGTTTGTGTGGGTTTGCTTTTGTGTCCTCCCATGTTACAAAGACATGTCTGCATTATTTCTTCCTGGGCCTCTGCTGAATTTTTTTTTTTGTTCCAAGTCAGACTGTCCTGATTAACAAATGTTGAATAAAATTGACAGGCATTTGAATTTCAGACTTCAGGTTTCTGAATGTTTACGTCCTTGCATATTTGATGGTGCAGTGGTAGTATTGTTGCCTCACAGCTATAGGTTTTCTGGTTTGATTCTTGGCTGGGGTGCCTTCTGTGTGGAGTCTGCATCTCCTCCCTGTGTTTGTGTGGATTTGCTCTGGTGCCCTGTCATTTTACAAAGACGTGTCTGCAGTATTTCTCCCTGGGTCTCTGCTGAAAATTGTTTTTATTCTGTCAGCAGTAAAATTGACAGGCATTTGAATTTCAGACTTCATGTTCTTCAGAAAATACATAGTAACACAACCGTAACACAACCTTTTATTCTAGCAATTTTCTAAGTTTATAAGATGAATATTTGAAATTTGTCCCTATTTTTGGGACTGCATTCCCTCATTATTGGCTTCGTCCAGGTCTTTTGTGCTAAGGTTGACAGCTATGGCAAGAACTGAATTCACTGAATGTTTGAGGGCTGTATTCCCTCATTATTGGGTTTGTCCAGGTGTTTTGTACAAAGAGGTTGACAGCTATGGTGAGAACTGAATTCACTAAATGATAGCCATTTAAGTTTCAGTCTTCCTCTTTTACAAAGCAGCTGATTTGGCGTAGTGGTATGTTGCTCTGTTTTGCACAGGGAGCTTGGCAGTAAAATGTATGGTTCTAGCAACTTTCCAAGATTATACAAGCAATGTTTGTGTCTCTGTTTTTGAGCTTTTGACCCCCCCCCCCCAATACATTTAGGCTTTTTCCAGTTTTCTTGTGCTGCAAAGTTGAGTATTGAGTAGATTTTACAAGGAGCTGAGAGCTGCAGGGGAACAGAAGTTTAGTGCTGCTTAAGTGAAGTTGGTTTGCCTTGTTAATAGCACAACAAGTTGTGTACTTGTCTTTGATGCAAAAGGCTGTGGGTTCTACTCCCACAAGGGGTGGATGCTGCTGTACTGAGAATGTTCTCCTTGGTGAAGATACTAACTATGAGTTTGTTATCAGTTTGCCATCCATTTCCTCTTGCAATATCACTAGCTTATCATTTTTTTAATGTAATATAGGCAATTTATTCCTGAGTGGCAACAGACACTTTATTTTTTGATGAAACCATGAAATATAAAGGTGTTTGCTAGCAGCAACCTTTTCATTAGTTACAGATTTCTTTAATGTGGAATTATTTAGATGACTTTTACTTCTTCAGAGATGGTGCATATTTACTGATAATGGACTGTAGAATTGTGCATATTTACTGATAATGGTGGACTGTAGAATTGTGCATATTTACTGATAATGGTGGACTGCGGAAGTCTGAGTAGACTTTTATGATAAATGTTCTGAACTGGGCAGTTTTGTCATTATGGGTGCATGCATTTTGTTTCATTGTTTACTGGAAAAATGTTCAAAACAAATTTAAAACGCCCTCTAACAACTGTAATATATTGTACAAGGAATATAATTTAGTACAATGAGGAAGGTGTATCAAAGAGCACATGTATGTTTCATATGCAAGGGGCCTATGATTTGAAAACAGCCCAAAATTAATCTTTATCTGCCACTGGCAAAATGTATTTTCTTTGAATGTGGGTTTCAATGCTGTTTCAATGAATGTGAGTTTCAAGAGCAGAGAAGTTTTAATGCTAAGTTTTCATTGTGAGACTGCATTGCTTTGTTTAGTAGATGACTTAGTGTTTGTGCTGTAAAATACAAAATAAAACTTTCAAATGAAGTCCAACTCATCATACAAGTAAAGCAGTATGCACATTAGTGTTTATGGTAAATGGAGTGAAATAGCCAAGTAATGGTTCATAGGAATGGCTGCAGAGGCTCCATTCAACCGTGATTTTGTCAGGGGGGAAGGGCAGCAAACTCAGACAGGCCCAGCAGAACTATACCTCCCAACTATCCAGATTTTCAAAGAATTAATAGATTTTTGCTTCTTATTTTTGGTTTGTTCTTCATAAAATTTGTAGTTTTCTGGCAAATCATTTAGAAATTAAGTCACTAAATAATGATACACTGAGTTTCAGACTTCATAACCTTCAGAAAAATGCATGCTAAAGTAAGAACTGTTATTCTATCAACTGTCTCAATTTATACAAGAGCAATTTTTAGTACTGTTTATATGTTCCCCCAGTATATTTGGCCTTGTTCAGATTTACTGCATTAACAGGTTGAGAGGTACATGCATATAAATTGCTTTATAGAATTAGGCATAGCCAACCTCTCAACTGTCTCCGATTTTGGCTTAAAATGTTGCTCTTCCCCCTAATAATCCCTCCGCAAAATAGCAGTTTTGGAAGAAAACATGGAGGGTTTACAATTAAGAAATAACTGTAATAATCAAGGTTATAGATTACTTGAAATGCATGTAGATTCTTTTATTTTGGCAGCTGCTCAAGTTAGCAGTACTAATATTAAAGTGTCCCTTCTTTGACAGGTTCCCAGCTGTATTGTGTGGCTATTTTATATTTTTGCATCACATTTGGTCCATTTTTCATAAAATTGTGTTTTTTGGCAAATTAGTAACAAATCAGTAAAGACTGAAGTTAGAAAATAATGGCAGACATTTGAGTTTCAGATTTTATACCCCTCAGAAAAGTCATACTAATGCAAGACCTATTCTATTATCTTTCTAAGTTTATTAGAGCAATATTTAAAAATTGTCCTTATTTGTGGGCATTTGTCGCACTTCTGTGTATGGCTTTGTCCAGATTTCTTGCTCTGAGGTTGAGAGGTATGACACATGTGTCAGGGCCATCACAGTCAGCCAGAGACATTTCAAATTGTGACATACTTGTTGCACCCCACTCCACCATGTACTGACTCTGGATGTGTCCAAGCAAGGCAAGGAGTAGTTATGCAGTGTAAATGTGCAGTGTGTCTCCCCCCTCCATCCAAGATAGACACAAGTACTACAGTGGCTTTTCATCTGTCCTTGATTTTGCAGAAAGGTCTGGTTTCTGTCATATTTTTGTACTGTTGATTTATGCTTATTACTCAAAGTGCCTGTTGCTCTGTGTTTAAGTAGCAATGCTTTAATGACCATAATGTAAGCTTGTCTGAGATCATAAGATGCAAGTAAGCTTTAATAAGCATACTGTTAAAGAATTGCCAACATTGAAAGAGTTTCTGTTGTTGCCATGCAGAGAATACTTGACTAGATAATGTATAAGCCTTGGGTATTAAAGGACAGGATTCCATTATTTTAAAAAGCTCATTACACTTGTTGGAGACTTCCAGTCATCTCTACAGACTTTACCCGTAAACTAAACATAATGTCAATCATGTGTGGTCCATAACCTGTACAGTAATCCTTTAAGCAATGTATCTTGAGCTTGTTTCTTGTTTGCTTTTCATTTTTTACTTACATGTTTTCCCCATGAAACAAGTAGATTGTTGTCAGGCAGCAGGTCTTTTTTGGATAAGAAACATTTTTACAAGTGGGGGCATCACAGAGATTTCTACTTTCAGCATGTTAATTGGCATTTTAATAAAGCTGAATATAAATTATAATTAGAACTGCAGTGCAAGGAAAAGTGGTTTGAGTTGAGTGCTTCTGGTTTTGCTTGTACTTGATTTTGACTGGCATTCCAGTAATGTATTTAAAAAGTAATTTATTTTTTCATGCCTCCCAACCTTTTGTTTCCATCTAGATATTAAGTAAGCTGTCATGCAGCCAATGCATTGAAATATTTTTATTCTTCTACACTTATTTTTGTCTTGATTGGACTCTCATAATGATGGCTTGCCACCCAGGGCAGTGTATTTAATTAAAGTGAGTTTTTGTGGTTTTGAGCATAGCTCCTCCCCTTTCTGGTTGGCCACACCCCTTCCCCTTGACCCCACCCATTCAGCTGGTTCCTGCAGCCCCCCTTTGATTTGAAGTCACCAGCCACCACTGTGTGTGTGTGTGTGTGTGTGTGTGTGTGTGTGTGTGTGTGTGTGTGTGTGTGAAATGCCCCAGTTACTATATACTGGTGGCTAGAGAGAACAAATGGTGGTGGGTAGAGATACCCAGGCATGAACCCTGTACCTTGTATGCAGGTGTTAAGGACCTGAATTCCCTACCCACCACCATTTATAAAAAAATTGCAGATTTTTGCCTCATATCTGATCTGATCTGTTCCTCATAATATCTGTGGTTTAACATATAATTGTTTATCTTAAGAGCTGTGTCTTAAATAGAGTGTTTTGTGCACAAAGAGTTTGGACAGATGATTTTGGACCATATAACTTTTTAATAAAATTTACTGCATGATAGAATATTAAACTTCTGAATAAGTTTTTGTTTTGCTGAAAGAACAAAGATGTTTAAATAAATCAGAAATCTCTTGCTTGAAAGCTTGCTTTGCTAATAATTTTACTAATTTTATTATGCTTTTGTTATGCTTTCTTGCATATTTCAGTTTTATTTGTTTGATTTTTTTTTCTTGTGATTGCTCGATATAGGAGAATGGAAGTGGAATTGACACTGGTTTCTAAATGTTGCAATGCTTGATATTTGATGGTGCAGTGGTAGTATTGTTGCTTCACAGCTGCAGGTTTTCAGGTTTGATTCTTTGCTGGGGTGCCTTCTGTGTGGGGTCTGCATCTTCTTCCTGTGTTTGTGTGGGTTTGCTTTTGTGTCCTATGTTACTTACAAAGACATGTCTGCATTATTTCTTCCTGGGCCTCTGCTGAAATTTTTTTTTGTTCCAAGTCAGATTGTCCTGATTAACAAATGTTAAATAAAATTGACAGGCATTTGAATTTCAGACTTCAGGTTTCTGAATGTTTAATTCTGTACATATTTGATGGTGCAGTGGTAGAATTGTTGCCTCACAGCTATAGGTTTTCTGGTTTGATTCTTGGCTGGGGTGCTTTCTGTGTGGAGTCTGCATCTCATCCCTGTGTTTGTGTGGATTTGCTCTGGTGTCCTGCCATTTTACAAAGACGTGTCTGCAGTATTTCTCCCTGGGCCTCTGCTGAAAATTGTTTTTGTTCCATCAGAAATAGAATTCACCGGCATTTGTATTTCAGACTTCATATTCTGCAGAAAATACATAGTAACACAGCCTTCTATTCTAGCAGTTTTGTAAGTTTATAAGATCAATATTTGAAATTTGTCCTTATTTTTGGGACTGTGTTACCCCATTATTGGCTTTGTCCAGGTTTTTTGTGCTAAGGTTGACAGCTATGGCAAGAACTGAATTCACTGAATATCTTTTGAGGGCTGTATTCCCTCATTACTGAGTTTGTCCAGGTGTTTTGTGCTAAGAGGTTGACAGCTATGGTGAGAACTGAATTCATTAAATGATAGCCATTTAAGTTTCAGTCTTCCTCTCTTTCACAAAGCAGCTGATTTGGCGTAGTGGTATGTTGTTCTGACTCTTTTGCACAGGGACCTTCCTTGGCAGTAAAATGTATGGTGGTAACACAGCATTTTATTCTAGCAACTTTCCAAGATTTATACAAGCAATGTTTAATGTGTCCCTGGTTTTTGGGCTTTTGACCCCCCCCCCAATATATTTGACTTTTTCCAGATTTCTTGTGTTGCGAAGTTGAGATGCAGTTGAGTATTGAGTAGATTTTACAAGGAGCTGAGAGAGCTGCAGGGGAAGAGAAGTTTGGTGCTGCTTATGCTAACTCAGATTGCATTGTTAATAGCACAACAGGTTGTGTACTTGTTTTTGATGCAGAAGGTTGTTGGTTCTACTCCCACAAGGGGTGAATGCTGCCGTACTGAAAAAGTTAAGATACTAACTATGAGCCTGTTATCGGTTTGCTATCCATTTTCTATTGCAATATTACTAGCTTATCATTTTTAATGTAATATAGGCAATTTATTCCTCAGGGGCATCAGATACTTTATTTTTCGATTAAACCATGAAATATAAAGGTGTTTGCTAGCAGCAACCTCTTCATTAGTTACAGATTCATTTAATGTGGAATTATTTAGATGACTTTTTTACTTCTTCAGAGATTGTGCATATTTACTGATAATGGTGGACTGTAGAATTGTGCATATTTACTGATAATGGTGGACTCTAGAAGTTTGAGTAGACTTTTATGATGGAAATGTTCTGAACTGGGCAGTTTTGTCATTATGGGTGCATGCATTTTGTTTCATTGTTTACTGGAAAGATGTTCTGAATTGGGCAGTTCTGCCACTGGTAAAATGTATTTTCTTTGAATGTGGGTTTCAATGCTGTTTCAATGAATGTGAGTTTCAAGGGCAGAGAAGTTTTAATGCCAAGTCTGTTTAGCAGATGTCTTAGTGCTTGTGCTGTAAAATGCAAAATAAAACTTTCAAATGAAGTCCAAATCATCATAGAAGTAAATCAGTATGCACATTAGTCTTTATGGTAAATGGAGTGAAATAGCCAAGTAATGGATCATTGGAATGGCTGCAGGGGGAGGCTCCATTCGACCATGATTTTGTGAGGGGGAAGGGTGGCAAACTTAAAGACAGCCCTAGCTGAACTATACCTCCCAAATGTCCAGATTTTCAAAGAATGAATAGATTTTTGCTTCTTATTTTTGGTTTGTTCCTCATAAAATTTGTGGTTTTCTGGCAAATCATTTAGGAATTAAGTCACTAAATAATGACACACTGAGTTTCAGATTTCATAACATTCAGAAAAATACATGCTAAAGTAAGACCTGTTGTTCTGTCAACTGTCTCAGTTTATACAAGAGCAATTTTTAGTACTGTTTATATGTTCCCCCAATATATTTGGCCTTGTCCAGATTTATTGCATTAACAGGTTGAGAGGTACATGCAAATAAATTGCTTTATAGAATTAGGCATAGCCAAACCTCTCAACTGTCCCTGATTTTGGCTCAAAATGTTGCTCTTCCCCATAGTAATCCCTCCGCAAAATAGCAATTTTGGAAGAAAACATGGAGGGTTTACAATTAAGAAATAACTGTAATAATCAGAGTTATAGATTACTTTTATTTCAGAAATGCATGTAGATTCCTTTATTTTGTCAGCTGCTCAAGTTAGCAGTACTAAGTGTTCCTTCTTTGACAGGTTCCCAGCTGTATTGTGTGGCTATTTTATATTTTTTACATCACATTTTTGGTCCATTTTTCATAAAATTGTGTTTTTTGGCAAAATTGTGGGGTTTTTGGCAAATTAGTGACAAATCATTAAAGACTGAAGTTAGAAAATAATGGCAGACATTTGAGTTTCAGATTAGATACCATTCAGAAAATTCATACTAATGCAAGACCTATTCTATTATCTTTCTAAGTTTATAAGAGCAATATTTAAAAATTGTCCTTATTTTTGGGCTTTTGTCCCATTCTTTGTATGGCTTTGTCTAGATTTCTTGCTCTGAGATTGAGAGGTATGACAAATGTGTCAGGGCCATCACAGTCAGCCAGAGACATTTCAAATTGTGACATACTTCTTGCACCCCACTCCCCCATGTAGTGACTCTGGATGTGTCGAAGCAAGGCAAGGAGTAGTTATGCAGTGTAAATGTGCAGAGTATCGCCCCCATCCAAGGTAGACACAAGTAGCTTTTCATCTGTCCTTGATTTTTGCAGAATGGTCTGGTTTCTGTCATATTTTTTGTACTGTTGATTTATGCTTATTATTCAAAGTGCCTGTTGCTCTGTGTTTAAGTAGCAATACTTTAATGACCATCAGGTAAGCTTGGCTGAGATCGTAAGATGCAAGTAAGCTTTAATAAGCATACTGTTAAAGAATTGCCAACATTGAAAGCCTTTCTGTTGTTGCCATGTAGAGAATACTTAACTAGATAATGTATAAGCCTTGGGTATTGAAATGCATACAACAGTATTTGTAATAAAGGACAGATTACATTATTTTAAGAAGCTTATTACACTTGGAGACTTCTAGTCATCTCTGCAGGCTTTACCCGTAAACTAAACAGAATGCCAATTGTGTGGTCCATAACCTGTACAGTAATCCTTTTAAGCAATGTATCTTGAGCTTATTTCTTGTTTGCATTTCATTTTTTACTTTGATCATGTTTTCCCCATGAAACAAGTAGATCGTTGTCAGGCAGCAGGTCTTTTTTTGGATAAGAAACATTTTTACAAGTGGGGGCATCAGACATTTCTACTTTCAGCATGTTACTTGGTACTTTAATAAAGCTGAATATAAATTATAATTAAAACTGCAGTGCAAGAACTGGTTTGAGTTGAGTGCTACTTGATTTTGACTGGCACTCCATTAATGTATTTAAAAAGTAATTTATTTTTTCATGCCTCACAACCTTTTTGTTTCCATCTAGATATTAAGTAAGCTGTCATGCAGCCAATGCACTAAAATATTTTTATTCTTTTACACTTTATTTTGTCTTGGTTGGACTCTCATAACGACGGTTTGGCACCCAGGGCAGTGTATTTAGTTAGTTTTTGTGGTTTTGAGCATAGCTCCTCCCCTTTCTAGTTGGCCACACCCCTTTCCCATTGACCCCACCCATTCAGCTGTCTCCTGCAGCCCCCCTTTGATTTGAAGTCACCAGCTACCACTGGTAGTACCTTTATACCTGCTTATAACTGTAAAGTACACTCACCAGTAGACCCTCCTAGCAGCTACAAAGCATTTTATCTTAATAGATTTCATAAACTATCTTTTAAGTCTCACAGTCCAGTGTTTACTTTAAATAAAATATACCTGAATAGGTGAACTTAGCATTCATTAATGGGTGGTTTTATATTACTGTACTGAAAACTGTTTCATTAAAATGAATGTGACAGAGATGACTTTCAAAAGTACTGTGGGCAAGATCTCCAAACATTCCATGCAGGGAGAATCAATTTCTACACCCATAAACTTAAAGTAATGAGACTTAAAGTAATCCGTTCTGAGGTCATTGAACTTTGTTGGATGTGCAAAGCTCCACTTGTAGTGACCTTGTTTGAACAATGGGCAGTTTAGGTACATATAATTTATAGAGACCCTGGTTGTTATACAGGTGTTTGGATGTCTTAAAAATGTTTAGCAAATGTATATATATCCTGCCATACCCTAACAGAACCCTAATTCTAACCTTAAAACTCCCTTCCCTAAACCTAAATTCCTGATCACTGCCTAACCCTAAAACTTCACCCCCCTGCCTAAATCTGATACTTCATCTCCACCCTCTGTTGATCTAACCCCCTAACTCTGCCCTCCCTCAGCCTGACACTCCAACCCTCCTCATCCTAACACTTCTTTCCCACTTTCCCACTCTCTAACTGTAAAACTCCTTTCCTGCTCCCTAAACCTGCCCCCCTCCCCCTCCGCACTGCTGCTTACCCAAACTCATATTCAGGTTCAAGCTTGAGCAGCAGCCTACAGGAGCTACAAGTTACTCCAGTCCCTGCTTTCAAGACAGTGTTTTTTTGAGGGTTTGGGACTCGGATACCTGTAGTGAACCTGTGTGTGTGTGTGTGTGTGTGTGTGTGTGTGTGTGTGTGTGTGTGTATATATATATATATATATATATATATATATATATATATATATATATATAATTCAATACAAATGTATTTATTTATTTGTAGTTGCAAATAAATAAAAATTGTTTCAAACCAAAATATTTTCATTGAAAAGAATGCAGTGAAGATGTTTATAAGTTTTAGGCAGGTGGACTGGAACATGAGGGCAATTTCAACCATGACTGTGTTACTCGACATAATGGTTTGTTATATAATATTGCAATAGATTCAGTAACCTTATATGTAGAACATCTGACCATTAATTAATTTGCATAAGTATAGAGGTAATACATAACCAAAACTTATACATTTAATTTGTCTTCACTTTTCTTTAGGCATTGCACTTAAACTGCAAGTCCAGTGTATATGACTAATGCCAGTAGGAGGACCCCTCCTGAACCATGCTCTTTGGGGAGCTACATAATTCGCTTTAAGTAGTGGATTGGCAGTTTGATTCTGGCAAAAATGGTAACAAGCCAGTACTTCAGTCATTATTGCCAAGAGCCAGTCACTACTAATACCACTTAATAACTTCATCATTTTCATTTCTTGCTGCTGGCATTATCACATTAGTCACAAAGCCAATGACCGCTTGTTTTTTAGCCCTGTTCTCCATTCCTACCACCATAATAGACCACTTTCATCTAATGAACAGCATCTTCCCAGCATATATAAACCCCACAAATCCTCTGGCCAAAGTCTCAGTAGCTAAAAAATGGAATTATGTCCCTCTGCAAATTAGATTTATGCTAGATCACCTTAATAAGACTTGACTTTGCTGTGTATTACCCCAGGCTGAACTAGTCCCCCCTCCCTCCCCCCACTTTACTTCTTACTATTTCTTTCTTTTTGAAATTAGTCAATTTCAGTAAAGGACACATATAATGTTGCTTAAGTTATTTTATCTTATCTTTGTTCCGGTGTGTACTTAGTGTGTTTAATGTCATCTCTGTGAACTGCAACTTGTGAATTCTTTTAACTGTTAACAATGTTATTTTATCAACTTATTATCTTTGTCCAAATATTTGCATTCTGTGTGTATAATTTAACACTGTATGAACTGAAGTTGTAAATTTTCACTTAGTCAGTGTTGTTGTTCTGTATTTTTATTTATTGACATTTGATTACCAGGAAAATCCGACTAGGTAGAAGCCCATTTTCAGTGGAGGCCCAGGGAGAAAAGCTCCAAATTATTACAAAATATTTTAAGAATTATAATTTACAATCTTCAAAAGTAAAACAAAAACATCTGCAGTTTAAATAATTATAATTAGAGATAGTATAGAAAAATTGGTTGAGAATTGATACAAGGTATATGACAATCATTTATTATTTAGAGAAATTTTGGACAGTTTGTAGAAAAAATAAAGGTAAATTAGTTTGTTCCGAACAGGAATTGCAGTATGAAGCGATGGAAAAACAGGCTTATGGTATATTTTGAGAGAAAATTAGGGAAGAGAATCAGATAGCAGTAAGAAGTAAGTGAAGAAGGGAGAATAAAGAGGTGTAAGGTGTAAAAAGGTACTTGTTCACATTTAGGGATATAGTTTATCTTGGTTTTCATCAAGAACAGAACCAGATTTTAGCTAGGAAGTCTTTCAGAGTGGTTTTGAAAGATGGGAAGGAGGTTATAGACCTGATGGATACAGGTAAGGAGTTCCAGGCCTTAGCAACCTCGTACAAGTACAGACAATGCCCAGCAGATTTGCTAGGTTTGTAGACAGTAGTTTTTGGTCACTGGATTGCAGTGACCGACTGTGAATATAGTTGTGTAGAATTTGTTTAGTGCTGGACAGGCAAATGAATGCTAGATACTTTTATAGGTGGTAAGAAATTGTGCATATGTTAGTTGATGTGGCAGTTCTAACCAATTTAGGCTTTTCAGTGCTATGTAGTGGTGGGTTCTGAAAGGGGGGTATATGTTGCAAATCTAGCAACTTTGTTATAGTATTGTTCAAGTTTTAATTTTTGTGATGCCTGGAGATTAGTAAAGATGGGAGTACCATAAAGAAGGGTGGGGAGGAGATAAGTAGTGGCAAGTGTAGCTTTAGTTGCATCAGTGAGAAAGTTTTTGGCTATATAAAGCATCCCTAGTTTTTGATGAGTTTTTCTTATGCAATTTTGTGTGTGCAGGTTAAATGTAAGGTTATTACTCACTTTCACCCTTAACAGTTTGCTATGATAAGTGACTTCATTGGTTGGATTATCAAGAGAGAGACTTTCAATTTTGTTTTTTTTTCATGAGAAGAATTTGGGGGGAAAAGTAGTAGTTTGGCCTTTTTTGGGTTGAACATGTGTTGTGAGTTTCAAAGCCATGTTTCAGTGTTTGTTAAAGCTTCTGGAGCAATTTTTTTGGAGATGTACCATGTTGTCAGATCTGCAAATGAGTGGAATCATCTGCATATTGTATTAGGGTGGCCTGTTGTGTGGAAGTATAGAGGGTGTTGATGAAAATGTTACAGGAGGGGACCAAGGATAGAACTTTGTGGTACACATGTGGTGACTGGGAGGTAAGGAGAGACCATGGAGTGCCATTTTACTGACTGATAACTATTGGACAGGCAGCTTTTGAACAACAGGAGGGTGGTCTGAGAGAGACCTGGTAAGGACATTTAAAGTAGAAGTTTGCTGTGACAAACTGTGTCAAAGGCTTTAGACAAGTCTAGAAATAAGAAAGAGACTAGTTTGCCATTATCTCTAGCTTTAGTGACAGTATATGTATAGGTTAGAAGGGCAGTGCTAGACAGAAGCCATACTGTGTAGGGGACAGGAGTTCTTCCTGCAGGAGATAGTGTAGCAATTGTTTTTAAATACATTCTGGCAATCCAAGCTCCCCTAATCCCTGTCCAGACAGAACACCTGAAGAAACAGCCAACACCTTCAATACCTACTTATTGAATCTACATCTAAGCTAATCAACCCTAATCCTAACTCCTCTAAAACGAACATTCCAAATCTCCTTTGAATCTGCTCTAACTACAAACCCTGCTTCTACTTTTTCCCTTAAATCTGTTTCTACCTGTTGTATCAAATCTTTACTCTCCAAGCTTAAACTATGCTCAGTATCAGCTGATCATATCCCCTCATATTTCCTTCAGATAGCAGCTGGTACTCTTGCTCTCCCTGTCTCTATCCTAATCAGTCGGTCCATTTCAGAATCTAAAGTTCCTTCTATCCGGAAACAATTTTACACACTACTTATACATAAAGGAGGTAACTCCACAGACATAACCAGTTTTAGACCTATCACTATCCTCTTCCCCTCTCTCTAAAGTTCTGGAAAAATGTGTACAAAAACAAGCCATGCAGTATCTAATACGGGAATATCTCCTCACACCCACTCAGCATGGCTTCCAACCTAAACATAGTACTACCACAGCCCTATTGTCCTTCCTTAACACTACTTCTCTAGCCAGAGATGACCACAAACTTGTTTTTTGCCTATTCTTAGACCTCTCAGAGGCTTTTGACACGGTCTCTCACTCTCTTCTGTTGGATAAACTGTATAACCTTAATTTCTCCTCTGATACGGCTGCATGGTTTAATATCTTTACTAATCTACTCCATACCTCTTACCTTCAGTCTTCCCTAGTTCAATATGCTGATGACTCTACAGTCGTCACCGTTGCCAACTCTCCCTCTCAGCTCTTATCAGCTACCCAGCAATCCTTTAATTCAGTGGAAACCTGGCTCACCAATAACCAGCTCATCCTGAACCCCCCAAAAAATAGACTGTTACTCTTTCTTCCTAAAATATTAACCACATCAAATCCTCCTTCTCTATACTGTCATTTAATAACACTCCCATTCAAGTGGAATCCAGCACAAAACTCCTCTGTGTCACCATCGACGATCAACTTAAATTTGGCCTACATGTAAATAATTGTGTCAGAAAAACCCACCAGAAATTAGGGCTCCTGTATATGTTTCTGACTACTGAAGCCAAGATCACTCTCTTTCATGCTTACCTCCTACCTACTCTAATGTGTAGCTCCCAAGTTCTCACAAATCTCAACTAACGAAACTGAAGTCTTCTTACAACAAGGTAGCTAGATTTGCTGCCCAACAACCATACACATCCCATCACTGTCTCTCTCTTAAACATCTAAACTGGCTATAGAACTACCCCACCAGCTTGTCCTCTCTCATCTCCAGATCATCCCCTCTGTCCTATTCCAGCTTTCCTACTGTCCAGTTCTGTCACCCTCCTCTCCCACTATTCTTCAATCAGATCCTTCCAGAGCTCTACCCAGGACTTACTACATATCTACAAACCCAAGACCAAATCCAGTTGCAACATATATAGCTACCATCCTTCTATTGCTTGGAATAAACTCCCTCTTGAAATCAGAACCCTCACACATCCTAAACAATTTAAGAGTGCCACCAAAGAGTATCTGAAATGTCGCTGGACTTGCCACTGTACTCACCCTCCCTAAACTATTTCCCCCATCAAATAGGCAACAACCCCCCTGCTCTCTACTTCCCCTCACTAATCCTAAAACTGAATTTCTCAACCTAATCTGCTAATGTGTGGAGCTTTTCTCCCAGAGTCTCCACTGAAAAAGGGCTCTTCCACTCAGTTGGACATACCCAGTCAACAAATGTAAAATAAATGTAAAATAAAATAAATAAAATAATTCTCAAGTATTTTGGCGAGGGGAGATTAGATTGCTCTAGGTCTAAAATTATTAATGTCTGATGAATGTCCTCCTTTGTGCAGAGAGATAATGTGTAACTTTTTCCTGGAGAAGGAGTGTGGGATTCTTGGCTTGACCTATTTAGGAATGTGGGATTCTTGGCTTGACCTATTTAGGAATGTGGGATTCTTGGCTTGACCTATTTAGGAATGTGGGATTCTTGGCTTGACCTATTTATAAGAACTGAGACAGGATAGGCAGTGCTGTTGGCTGCTATGTTTAGGTACTCTCTTGGAAGGGCATCAGCTGAAGAAGAGCATGGTTTAAGTTTGTTTGAATAGTTTTATATAAGCTGTCGCCACAGATATGAAGGTGAAAGTGGATGTGGTGATAGGTGGCTGTTGGGCAGGGTTGGGATTAGATGCTGAGGAATCCTTGGTTAGAGATGCTGTATTAAATAAGAGTTGTACTGTATTGCAGTTTCAAGTGGTGATTTGGGTTGAATTTTTGGCCAGGATGTAATATTTCTTTAATGGATGTCCAGAACTTTTTAGGGTTGTGTTTAGTATTATTCTGAAAGTTATTACATATACAGTATAGCATTTTGTCTTAATTTATTTGTTTTTTATTACGATTGCAAAGCATTCTGAAGTTTTCAAGATGTTGAGGTGTTTTATATTTTTCGCGTTCTTTTCATGCTTTTTCTCTATCCTGCATTAGCATTCTATTCTTTTTGGGTAGCCAAATTGCATTATTTGTTTTCAGTCTCTTCCTTCTAGGGGGTAGAAAACTATTTAGGATATTTATTAAAATTGTACTAAATTCAATTACAGCATTGTCTAAGGGGAGGATGTTTAGGAAGTTCCATTTAATAGATGATAGTGTAGTAATGAACACTTCTAGGTTAGCCATGAAAAGGTTGCATGTTGTTTTATGCTGTTTAACTGAATGTGTGAGATGTTTAGTCATATAGACTGTGAGATGATCACTGAGAGAGTCTGACATTGTACCTGTGGTGGAGTATGTGCCATGGCCTGATATTAAGATCCAGTCTAATAGAGAATATGATGTATTTTTTTAATGTGTGGGGCTATTAATTAGGTGTGTGAAACCATATAAGATGTAGGGGAGTTAGAGTTTATATCCAACCAGTTGATATTGACATCACCTAGCAATATTGTTTTGTGGAAATGTTATGAGTATCTAATGTAGGATATCTTCCAGTATTGCTGTATTGTCACCAGGAGGGACATAAAAGACAGCAATACATATTTATTTATTTATAGCTGTTTATTTTGAGGAAAGCAATAAGAAGCTCTGCTGAACTGAATGTTGGTGTTGGTTTGTTGTAAGGGGAAATGTGGAAAGTGCTGTGAAATACAAAACAATACCACCACATTTCCAGTTATAGCTAGGAGGCGTAAGGTCCGAGTCATTTATGCTGGGTGTAAGCCACATGTCAGTTACAGTGAGAGCATCAGGCTTATGTTGGGTAATCCATCCATGTAGTTCAGCAGTTTTATTTCTTATACTTCTAGGATTTATTGTAGCAAAAATTAGATCACCAGGGTTGGCGAGTGTTTGTTGATGGATTACAGAAGTGTGTGATAGGTGGGGCCAGGATTAGGGTGTACATCTCCTCCTAGAAAGATTTTAGTATTTTGGGGAATTATGCATACTTTTTTTTTTTTTTTTTGGAGAGGATTCGTGCACTTAATTTTGTTTTGGTTTGAGTTTGGTTTGAGTTGGTATTAAGTTTTGTAATAACTCCATTATTTAACTGGAACCATAATATGTCAACGTGGAGCTTTTCTACCTAGGCTTCTGCTGAAAATAGGCTATTATCCCATTCAGACTTTCTTCGTAAAGAAAACATAACTATGAAAAGTAAGACCTTCACTCTATTACAAAAGCCATCAGCACCCTAAGTGAAGAAGATAAAGGAAAACAGGAGAAGGATTCAGCCCTGCTCTTTGTTGCTGTGTGTCTTCCCATTATGCAGTTCTTCTGTGTACATGCAGTACAGTGTCATTGCACTGCTAAATAGAAATCTGTTCTCTGCATTATGCAGATGGGAATGAGAGACCGACTTTACCTAGTGGAGTTGTGACTTTTTGCTTTGCACTTTAATAATTGCAAATAATATTTTAAAATTATCAGAAAAAAATAGCATTTTGCTTTAACTGTTCAGTGTTCTGAAAAACTCCATCTTTAACTGGCAAGATATCCACTGTCCTAATTAAAGAAGTTAATGGAGAAATGAGTGAAACTGATGTGAATTTAGCTCTGCTATGCACTGCCATTTGCAGTAAAAGTAGTACATGCTTTTCTGTGTTCCTTTGTCATTCTGTTCTTTCTCTTCTTCTTCTTTCGGCTTTTCCCAGTTAGGGGTCACCACAGTGGATCACCTGTCCGCTCATGATTGGCAGTGAAGTTTTACGGTGTCGAGTTGCCAGCCCAGCACTGTACTGTTGCATCTAGAAAAAGAAAGCTCAGACATTGTTAGTGAAAAAGGAAATTACAGCTTTGGTTTCAGTTTCATGCTGCAAGACATCTTCATTAATATATATATAGTCAAATGTTCTTACCAGGTGAAACATTATTTTGAAGATGTATTCATTTGCATACCAGTTGGTACTGACCTTTGGTTATCTGCATGTGGATTTGCTTTGCTGTGACCAGCACTGTGGAAGCCACTTTTTGACTGAAACAATATGCTGTGCTGATGCATTCATGCAACCCACAATGATCGCATAGTAGAATTATTTTAACAGTGTAATTCAAAAAGAAAGGACCGACCAACACGGCAAGGGTAAAACTTGCACTTTAAAACTTTAATAACACAAATTTGTAAAGTTTACCCTTGCCGTGTTGGTCAGTCCTTTCTTTCTTTCTTTTTGAGTTACATTGGACTTGGTTTGTTTGGACGGTCTTTTATTCATTGTATCTGCTTCTAATATTTGGATTGTATCCTAGCAATGATCTTAGCACAAGGTTGGACTGTGTCAAGCTTGTTCATTATGTCTAACAGAGAATCTTGCCCCATTTGCCTGCAGCAGCTTGTGCACAAAGTTTGTACAGGGAAATAAATCATCCTCGTAATTTCCATATGGGTAGCTCTGCCTTTGTAACCACCACAGGGCATTTAAGCATGTTTAGGTTTTATTATCATTCAGATCAGTTGGGTAAATTGCCTAACACTATATACCAGCACCCATTTTAATGGAGCTGATACAAACCCTTATCCCAATCTTACTTTTGAATTGTGAGAGAATTGTTTGGCTCTTGAGCTTTGCCTTTGTGTAGACTATTCTTCAGAACAAGGTTATTGTCCCAGATATGAAGAAATCCATCTCAACATTCAAAACAGCACTGAAAACACACATTTTCCACTAGACATTTGTATTTTTTATTAGATTTTATACAGGCATTCCGTGTGTTTTAAGCAATGTAATATTGTGCTCATTTTGAGGCATATTTATATTCATGTGGCTTTGTTTTATTTTAGTAATTTTGTGTTTTATATTGGTTCTCATTGTAAAATATTTGAATCTTTAAAAAGACATTAGGTAGATGTAGTCTGTCTCAATACAGAAAAATATACGTTACTCTGTGGTTGTAAGGGAGATAAGCCAGAGGTGTTACTTTTTGAATGTGTCACTTCATGTTTTAGGAAAGGGCTGCATGCTTAAAGCAGTGTTATGCTACAATTATTATGCCTTAAGGCATTCAGATTTATAGACCTTGACAGACTGGTGCAGTGAAGCTATCAGCCCAAAGTTATCCAACTCTACAGCGGCTAATGAATGTAAGATGTTAATAATATGGACAAGCTGAACAGTACTCTGGGATTCCACGACAAAAATGAGGTTGCTACATTTGTTTTCAGCAGCAGGTAAACTAAAGTATGGCAAGAAGGACTTCTGGAGCCTTTTAATACAGGTAGAATGTACATTGAAACTAAGATCATCAGAGCTTTCTCCATCCAGGCAGCATCCTTTCATTCCTTGTTCCTTAAAAATCTCTACCTGCTAGACCTAAAATTCTAAACCAAGTCACACCCCAGAAATCAGGTGTTATGAAATACAACATGATTTATATATTTCTACATGTGAAATTGAATCCCTTTGCCCTGAGCTGTCTGCCTGATCATCCTCAGGTATATTGAGCTGTTAATATATGTACATCTTAAGGCAGTGATGCAGATGTAGGTGTTGCTGAGCTCATGTGTCATCCATAAAAAGGTGCTTTGTAGTGCAAGGACTTAAAAAAAGACCTGAGGTGCTGGAATATATTCCAAGGGGAAACAAAGTGACACATTTACAGATATTCTATAATTATGGGGTACACGGTTAGAGGGAGAAACAGTTGTACCTTAATAAGTATAAGACTATACACCATTCAGCTGAGCTGATTATACAGATTTCAGTGTGACCACATCCGCATCCAGTATGAGAGGTGAACCTTTGGATTGCGAGAAAGGGAGCACTAACACAGGAATATCAGGGACTGCAACTTGTAACAACTGGGACTGCTACTTGTAACACCTGGGACTGCTGTTTGTAACACCTGGGACTGCTGTTTGTAACACCTGGGACTGCTACTTGTAACACGTGGGACTGCTGTTTGTAACACGTGGGACTGCTGTTTGTAGCACGTGGGACTGCTGTTTGTAACACGTGGGACTGCTACTTGTAACACCTGGGACCGCTACTTGTAACACCTGGGAATGCTGTTTGTAACACCTGGGACTGCTACTTGTAACACCTGGGACTGCTGTTCCTAACACCTGGGATTGCTGCTTCTAACACCTGGGACTACTGCTTCTAACACCTGGGACTGCTGTTTCTAACACCTGGAACTTGTACTAGCATTAGACTACCCTTCGTCCTTTTTATCCAGTCCCTGTCCAACCAGCACACAGTTCATTAAGGTTATGTGCTACCTGGAAGAGCTACCTTTGCCTGAGTAATAAAATATTGTTGTAAATGAGGAAACCATATGAGAATTAAAAAAATGGAGATGGCACACCTAAATTTCCTTTTTCATATTTGCTGCATTTTTCCGTGCTTTTAAATGAGTATCCATGTGAAGGTAAAAGTCCTTGAATAAGTGCAGTCCCCTGGTTAGTTATAATATACCTAGAAATAAGAGAGAGTAGACTGACTTATGATGAAAAGTATTAATGCATTAGTCATTACTCATTTTAGCTTGTCAGGACATTTCAGCGGTTCACGTAGAACAATAAATAATGAACATTCCTGCTGTTAAAAAAGTATCAATCAGAACATCAGATTATGCCTTAAGGCTCTCTGAAAAGAGGAGCTGCAGATTATTAAGTACAAATAGATGTACTTAGAGGACTACTTAAAATATACTTATTATTTAAAAATCTACTTTAATTCATAATAATGGTTGATAAATTACATCATGCTGTATCTTATCAACATAGGTGGTTTACTTATACAAACGTCAAAAGGTAGTAAATGTTGTAGGTGTAAAATGAGTTATTTTTAGTCTCTCTCCAGTTTTTCCTGTTTTACATTTCCCTTTATTTGCTTTGAGAACCAAGTTTTTTATGTAATATTTTTGTTGTATTTATTATGTTTTGTTATGCCAAAATAAGTAACATTAGATGTAGATGGCACTGATGAAAATGCATTGTAGATGACAGTATTTTGCAAAATGATGTTCTTTGCCTTTGTGGAAAAGGCTGTATATGATCACTTGGGTGAGCAACACAAGCTTTACTAGAGAACATTCTGGATTCTCCGGTACCCTTGCTGCCCTGCATCCATGCAGTCTGTTTTCATTCAGCAGTGTACTGCTGGGACTATCACCTTGCCCTTGAAGTACTGTTCCCTCCCTCCATGTGTTTGCAACAATTTTCTGAAAGGAACCAAAATGACCCAACCGAAGGTGGTAACAACAAACCAAAAAAAAAAAAACCACCAGGAAAGAAATAGGAATGCACAAATGTGGAACATGTCATTTTGTAAATTTATCTAGGAATTCTACCCTTTATTAGTTTAGCACATATACACTTCACCATCACAATGTCAGGAACCTTTAACTGTAAAACAAAAGGGGGAATGTGTATATGTAAATATTCAGGATGTGAAGCTTTTTATGTCGGCATGACGACAAGGTCCTTAGACAAAAGAATTGAAGAACATCTTTATTCTATAAAAGCAAAACAAAAAAGAGAACTATGCCCTCTTTAAATATTCACTTTGTTGTGTTAAATATAAGAAGTTTCAATTTTCCATACTTGAACAGGCTCCAGTAGATATGAGAGGTAGAGATTTTAAGAACAGGGCTGAGCAAAGAGAGACCCTATGGCAATTAAAATTAGGAGCTGATAATTAAAAACAGGTACGAATTATATGATAAATGTCAAGTTTTTTTTAAAGGATAAGAGATTAAAAACCAATAAAAATTGTTAATGCATGTAAATACGTTTTTTTACATGTTTTTTAAGATTTGTTTGACTGATTAATTGAAAGTGTAATTTGTTGTTTTGTTGTATTGGTTGTCTTGTATTTAAAAGTACTATAATATCTGTAATTAATTAGTCTGATGAAGTCTTAACAGACGAAAGTGAATATTAAGTTTTAAATGCTAATTATTGCCTCTCTTCAGTGCTCTTGGTGTTTTTTTTTTAATTTTCTGAAAGGAGCAAAAAGCAGCATTTGCTATTACAACAGGCTTACAGATGATTGTCTGAAAAAAATGTATTAGCTGGTAGTTTAATATAGTAAACACCTGACAATTTGGTACTTACGTATTATCGCAACCAGATTTGTAACATCATGTAATTCCTAAAAGTAGAGCCACAGTTGACTTACTTTTCGTGAAGTAAATCTGTATTGCTGCTCATTTCAGTATTACTGACTGTACATGCCTGCAAATGTTTTAAACCGCCGAAAAAATTATGAATTACATGACGTTACTAAACTGGCAGCGATATGCTTTCTAATGCAAGACATGCACGAAGCACCTGTCATTATGGACTGTTATATTACATGTTAACTGCTGCACCCGACAAACAATGTAAGTCAGCGTAATCATTCCCATAAATACAAGCACAGCTTATTACAGTTTTGGTCCAGCTGGTTATTGGGATTACCTTGTTCTCCTGTATTTATTTAAATGTAATGTATGTGACTGACAGTTTGGTGGAGCTTTTCTCCTCAGTTCTCTGCTGAGAAAGAGTTTACTCTATACCCACTTGGAGTAACCCGGTTAACAAATGTCACTTTAACATAATCAAAAATTATTTCTCCTGAACTAAAGCTATGTAAGACTATGCTGCCGCTCTTGATTTCCGGCTAAGGAAAACTTGCTTACTTACTTTCTTGCTGTTAGACCCATTGTCGAAAGTGGAGAAGTCAGTGCTTACAGATTCCATCTGTCAGTACGATAGCAACCATGACAATTACAGCATGAATCTGTAATGCACGCAAATCAGGATGAGGATTTCGAAATTATTTTGTGTTTCTGAAGGTAATGAAAAGTTTTTGATTGCAATAAGGACTTTCAGTAACACCTTACAGTTGTTCACAGCCTGGTTTCAGCTGAAGATTCCGAATTTCGCGCCTGCAAAAATCTGGTTGCGATAATACGCAAGTATCGACAATTTTATGTTTATTAAATGAATTGTCCACTTATACTTTGTGTTTTTTTTACTTTCTGAACATACATTTTTTTCCTCAGTGTCACTAACAAAAATAGTGAGATGGTGTACGAGTTGCATTAGAAATTGATTCACTCTATGAATACAAAGTTTTATTTTATGATGTAGCTGTAGTGTGTGTGTGTGTGTATATATATATATGTATGTATATAAAATTGAATACTGAGAGATGCATGCATACATCAGGACCATACAGGTCAAAATGTAGAACATTTCAAGTTATGAAACTATCCCATGGCTTCATTAAAGATCTTGAAAGTACCTGCTCCCATGATGCAATATTTTGCAACTCAGAGAAATTATAGATGGGATGAGGAAAAACCTCATTAATGGCCAATTTTTATGCCACTGACCCACAGTTACTATCACAATGCAACATCATTGCTGATCTGCACAATGCAGTAGATAACTGCTGCGGACACATCATGTTAGCATAAGCATCCCCCAGTCACTCTCTCTCTCTCTCACACACACACACACACACACACACACACACACACAAACACATAACAACGCAGTTCCTGTACCTGTCACTTATTTGTCTGCCCTTCCCCTGTATCTGTTTTCAAGGTCCTAGGCTGTCACAGAAAGATGCATTCTCATGTTGCAAGTTATATCCATGAAGTCTAGTGATTTCCCCCCAATCCCTGTACTGTTTTTAAAGCCATTATGACACAATTGCAGTGTCCATGGTGGCTAATGCTTCCACCTCCCACCTCAATCCCCACACTAATTTAAATGCCAGTAAATGAACACATCCTATTAGCTGTGTTCAGAACTTCAGTGTTGTAGAGCTGGCTATGTTGATCTACATATCCAAGTGATTTAATGAATCTCTCAGTATTTAGATGCCATCCTGGTGGTGGTTCCAGGAGGGAGAACACATGGTTAAATAGCATAAACCTCACCCACAGATCACCTCATTAGCATGAAGCACAATTGCAGAGCCAGTCCTAAGTGGTGCTGAGCACCATGCCACATCTTTTTAGGGCTGTCTGAGTTCAGAAAGGTTACTGAGCTATGTAAACTTTATGAACTCCCCCAAGTGTATTCCAGTTATTTGCAGGCCTAATAACTTAAGAGAGTTGTCAATAGTTTTTGTATGAAATCTTAGGGATTCATGTCATGCCCAAGGAAAATGAAACCACCTACTATGATTAAATAAAATCTACTACCAAAAAAAAAAAAACTGGAAATCAAGCATCACAGACATCAACATCATCATCATTGTGATACCCCTGCACTGGCCCAATAATCAAGGAGCCTCAGTCCTCACCACTAACACCAGTGAGGGGCATGCACATTGGGAGGATGACAAGTACACACACAGTAAAGTACAATTTCCCTTAAGAGCACACAGAGATCACAGTCAGTCTGGGTGTGGTTTCTCCCTCTTTCTCCATATCCCCAATATGACTCCCGACTGGCACAGCTATAAGGTTGAGATGTCAGCTGAGTGGCCAAGCCAAAACCTCCAGCTCCCTCTCTGTCTAACCAGTGCTTCATGTCCCTGCCCAAGTAGCTGACACACACAAACTTCGAGATTTGATTGTTCACAAACACACACCTGGGAAAGGCTGGCACAGGTTTACTAGCTATGCCCCCTTCTGCCAGACTATAAGGTAGTACCAGCTGCCGCCAGCCACTACTTATCAACTACTTTTAAGGCCCTTACCAAAGGGTGCCAAATCTTACTCTGTAATGTTACAATTAATCCAAACGGTAGTCTAAACAAGAGCAAGGCTATTTAGGGGTGGCCTGTCCAGTGTCACCAAGTACATATGCAAGTACTTTAAGAGTTTAAATATTTCTAAACAAACCAGCCAAAATTAAAAGGTTTAAATATATTTAATAATAAAAGAACAAGACAATACTCAAACAACACAGTAACTACAGAGTTCAGAATCACAGGAAATATTTTAAAACAACATTGCAGGACATTCTCAAAAAATACAGAAAACATTTAAACTATTTTTTACTATATTCCTATCTATACCTAAACTGTACCCTAGACTTACTTACAGACAGCACGCAGGCAGAAGTGCTGAATGGATGTTTCTAATTCCAAGACAAGATACAAAATGTCCCCTCTTCCTCTCTGAGAGAGTTCTTAAATTAATATCACATATTACTGCTGGATTAGCCTGGATTGCATCACTTTTTGTCACCTGCCTTCAGTTCCCAGGCTAACCAGTTACTAACATGTCTGTGTTACAAATACTTATCTTTCAGATGTGCAGCTACTATGAAGTCACAGAGCAATAAAAACACTTTAGATTTTAAACCTAGTAATTATTTCTGTTTCAAGACAACAGAAATAAACTTCTAGCTCTAAACATCCTGTCTTCTTCACTGAAACTAAGAGATAAACACACAATCATAAAACACTTTGATTCCAACTTATTTTCTTAGAGTTTTACAAGTTAGCTGTGTATGTTCCAACTGTTACTATTAAAACATACATTTTCACAGGTGTATAGTTTATATACATTTCTGCTCTTTTCCAGTAGGGTACACTGTGGACACATTCTTGAAGCTCAGTATATAACATACAGTTATCTTACATTTGTAGGACAAGCATATAAATCATATTGCTGTCCACAAATGACATATGATTATTTACAAAATTCCAGATAGCTGGGCTGGCAGTGTCATATTTCTATATAAATCATACTAATATTTTCAAGTGACATATAATTATTTACAAAATTTCAGATAGCTGGACTGGAAGTATTTTCCTGGTGTCACAATCATCATCAATCCCCTTTTTCCCATTTTCTACTTGGAGTTGGGGTGTCATGTCAACTGTCACCATGTCTCTTTGTTCAATGCCATTCCCCTGTCTTCTTTGACACTCATGCCAGACTGTCACATGTCATCTTTCACACAATCCATTCACCTCTTTGCTGGACTTACTTGTTTTATCTGGCCTTCCTCCTGCCTGTTTCAAATCATCTTCACCAGATTGTCTTCTTTTTTTTCTGCACATGTGCCCAAACCACTTTAATCTCTTTTCTCTGACCTTTTCTGCAGTTACAGCTACTTTGGCTTCTGCTCTTATGTTCTCATTTTTTTGTCTGTCCCACAATGTGCTCCATACCACCCATCTCAGGCACTACATCTCCATCACCTCTAGCTTCCCAAACTGCTCTATTTTTACTGCCCAGGTTTCCGTACTATACAATAGTACTGGTCGCATTGCTGTTTTGCACACCTTACTTTTTCAGCTTCTCTGGCATTCTTCTGTCATATACTGCATCTGATACTCTGTGCCAGTTGTCTGCAGCTCCTCTGTTTCTACCTTTGACCTTCTCATCCAGATTTCCCTTCTCCTCAACCATCCCTCCCAGGTACCTGAAGGTGTTAGAATGGAAAATAGTGGAAGAGTTTATCTCCATTCTCAGCTTCTTCTGAACTCCATTTGCTGCAATTACAATGGTTTTATCTCTCAGTTTCATCCCATGTGCCTTGTGTTTTGCATTCTATTCCCCTGTCCTTTGCTGAATTTCTTGCTCAGACTCTGCCTGTAATGCCAATATTCTGCATACAGTAGCTTTGATGATATGTCCCCTCTGACTCATTTGCTAATGTAGTCTGTCAGCATTATGAACAGCAGTGGGTTCAGAGCTGAACCCTGATGCATGCACATACACTCCCATTGGGAACCCCTTTGTGAGACTGAAGTCTGTTCATACTTAAGTCACTGGGTCCTTGTACATAGCTTTCACTAACTCTGCCAATCTTGCTGGGACTGTGAACCACCACGGGACTGCCCAAATCAGCTGTCGTGGGACCTTGTGATATGTTTTCTCCAAGTTTGAAATGCTCAGTTGGACCCTTTCCTCATCTCTAGCTTCTTCTCAACTATCTGTCTCACTGCAAACATCGGGTCAGTTGTGCTGCATCCTGGTCTGAATATGAACTGCTCATCTCCCATCTTACTTTCTACTGTTCTGTGTATTCATTTATCAATCACCCTCTCCCGAACGTTCATGCAGTGTGACAGGAGTTTGATACCTCTGTACTGCTCACAGTTGTGAATGTGCCCTTTGTTCTTGAACACTAGTATGCTTATTCTCCAGTTATCTGGGATACACCTTTATTCTCTCCACACTGCTGTGAGCACCCTCAGGAGACATTTCTCCCCTATGTCACCCAGCATCTTTATCATATCTGCTGTGACCCCATCTGAGCCTGCTGCTTTCCCTGACTTCATCTTCCTTAGTGCTCTTCTTACTTCTTCTAGGGTGGGCTACTCCTCTTCTCTCATTGTAGGCTGTGTCTGGGGCAGTACAACTGCTGTGGGATTTTCTTCATTCAGAAGCTGCTGGAAGTACTCCTTCCATCTGTGTTTGATGTTCTGTGGACTGGTGAGCAGGTTGTTGCTGGCATCCTTTATGAAGGGTGTCTGACTAGCTTTATTATCTTTCTGTCTTTGCCTTCCTTCATTATATCTTCTGACTTACTTTCCAGAAGCGGGTAGAATGCCTGTGATGCCTTATTCTTTGCTACTGCAACTGCTCTCTTAGCCTCTTTGTTAGCCAACCAGTATTCCTTGTTAGCCTGGACCATCTTTTCTATCTCTCACTTTTCCTGCACTCTTTCTTTCTTTTGATGACTTCCTGGACTTCTGTATTCTACCACCAGCTTTCCTTATGTAGTTTATTTCTCTACCTGCATCAGCCACATATCTTTTCTGTAGTCCTCACACATGCTGTTTTGAGGCACTGCCATTCTTCTTCAACTCCAACTATTTCCTCTTCTTCTTGGGTTGCTAGAGCCCTGAGTAATTCCTAGAACTGTTGCACTTTCTCTCATCAACTTTCTGGTCTTCAGCCTGGTCTCTGTTGACCTTAGAGCCTTCTCTGACTACTGCTTGCAGCTGATTTTGGCAACCATTGGTTTATGCTGTGGGCTGACTGTTTCACTGGGGATGACTTTGCAATTGTTGATTCTACCCCAGTGCCCTTTCCTTTACTAGGAGAAAGTCTACCGGAGTTCCATGTTGGCCACTCTTGTATGTGATCTTATGACTGTCTCACTTTCAGAACCATGTGTTGATGACTACCAAGCCATTTGCCAGACAGAAATCTAGAATGGTGTTGCCTGCTTTATTTATGTTGCCTCACCCATGTGGACCCAGTTGTCCTTGTATCCTGTTCTGTCTGTTCGATAAGTGCATTCAAGTTGCCTGTTAACACCAATTCCTGTTGTCCTGCTTTTTCAAGTAGGTCCTGCAACTGCTGTCTGAATGCACTCTTTTACTCAATATCACAACCCTGCTGTGGGGTATAGGCTGAGATTATGAATTATCATTAGCCTGGAGTTTTATTGCCATGAGTCTGTCACTAATTCTGATGACATCCCTTACTATCTTCTGAAGCTTCTCCCTCACCACAATTCCCACCCTATTTCTAGCCTGTCCTCCTCCTGAGTAGTAGTCTCTGGATCCCAAACCAAGTAGCTTTGTTGCACTGCCCATCCATCTTCTCTCTTGGATACGTAAGGTGTCAAGCCTCTTCCTTACCTTCATCTCATCCACTTCTAAGATGTGTCCTGTCAGAGAACCTACATTGAGTGTAGCAATTCTTAGTTTATGTTTGTCAGGTTGATTGGTTTTACTTCCAGCTTTCAGTTAACAGAGCTATCCCAGATAACCTAAGCTGGGCAAGTGGACACCGGTCAGCCAGTAGCTTATTTGACCCAGCGCTGCTGGGCTTTATGGTGGGCACACACTGGCCAGTAGGGACACATATACCCCCCTACCATTAGCATGGGTCCCTGGTATAGTTTGAAGTAGGCCAGATCCTCAACCCACTTATCCTCAGCAAATACCCATGCCCATTTGTTGACATTAGTCAACACAGTCGAATCACCTAGTGTCATATTTCACACCGTTGAGTCACTAGCCCTGATATGGCATGCAGTCTGTGATCCATGTGCTCCTAAGATGAGGATACTGCTCACTAGAGTAGATAACCAAAGTGGTTGGTTTATACAATTCTTCTCCCATAGGGCACCTTGTAGAGTCTGTGTGCTGCCCACAGCTCCATTCTTTAATGCGTTTGAGATGGAAACACTCAGCATGGTGTTTGAATATGGGAGGAACCCCACAGAGACGCACGGAGAAATTGCAAACTCCAAACAGGCATTGGCTAGAGGTCAGAATTGAACTTTGTACCTTGTGCTTGGGAGGCAAAGACTTTAACCATAATGCCAACTGATCAGCACTAACAAGCATAAAAACACAAAACATAAGTAAACCAGACTGGTCATGAAAGAAACGCAGAAAGGTCCACCATTGTCAGCCCACCACACCCAGTTTAATTATGTATATATGTGTGTGTGTGTGTGTGTGTGTGTGTGTGTGTGTGTGTGTGTGTGTATATATATATGTATATATATATATATATATATATATATATATATATATATATATATATATAGATAGATATAGACAGGCACCCACACATACACACATACTTATGTGCAAAATTGGAGAAAGTGAGTTAAAGATGAGATAGATAGATAGATAGATAGATAGATAGATAGATAGATAGATAGATAGATAGATAGATAGATAAATACAGATATACTTAAACTCCATGATCACATATGGGGCAGTCAATAAGTCCAGAAAATGTCCCCTTCTGTTACAGTACAGCAAATTTTTCACTTTTTTTGCACTTCAGTACAAAACTGGTTTGCAACATAGGTCTTTTAATCACTACACTTTGTCTAGATATATTTGTTAAACATGGCTTCAACAAAAGTACATGGAGGAGGTTCATTCAACCACAAGGAGAGAATGCCAAGAGGAAAATCACAAAAATGTATGAATAAATAAATACAGCCACTTGAAATGCATTTCTTTCCATTTGGATTGCTAAAAAGATTTGTGCTTTGCTTTGGATTTTCTTCTCATTCACTTAGTCCCAGCCCGGACATGGAAGATGTTTCTGAGGCTGCTGATTATTGTCAGAGGTTTCACTTCCCCTGAGATAAGATGAGAATTAGAGACTGACAAAAGACTGTCCATAACTGGGATAGATGTTGGGATTGATGTCACTTCTCTGTCCATTTCATCTTCAGTCACCTTCTCCATTAGCCTTTTGTTAGGCAGGAGGAAGCTTTGGCTCATCATTTCATCATTTCATAGTTTCATAGATGATTGCTAGGCTAATGGCTTAAAAGCCCTTACAAGCCTTGCCAATGTAACCCAATTTTACCCAGTAAATGGGCTTTCTTTACATATATCCGCAGTCTCAAAGGAAGCACTCAGATCTGCTCAGAACTGATGGTCAAGGACACCACATACACAAACACCGTAGATGTAGCCAACCTGCTGGCGGACAGGTTCAGCAAAAACTTCACCCCTGTGTCCTGCATCAGTAAATCATGACATCCCAGCACCTGCCCCTCTCCCCTTATCTCTAGGGAGCAAGTCATCACTGCCCTCTCAAAGGCAAAAAATACAGCCTACATGGAACCTGATAACATCCCAGGCTGCATCTTGTATGAACTCAGGCAGGAACTTGCAGCACTAGTAGGCACCTTATTCAACCAAAGCCTGAGTACTGGCTTTGTCCCAGCCAAGTGGAGAACAGCCACTGCTATCCCTTTGCACAAAGGTGGAGTGTTCACCGATCTGGGAAGTTATAGACCCATCAGCCTAACTAGCCTGATCAGCAAGGCCATGGAATGGATTATCATGGGCCTCAGTAGCAAGGACACTGGCAACCTCCAAATACTTGATCCCACACAGTTTGGTTTTGTCAAAAGGAGGTTATGCCTGTTAAATTTGGTTGACTTCTTTGAGACAGTCACCAAAGCCATGGATGAGGGGCAGATGGTGCACACTGCCTACCTTGACCTGGCCAAAGCCTTTGATACTATTCCCCACTTGGGTGTAATAGATAAACTTTCTCAACTAGGCATAAATTCATATGTTACCAGATGTGAAGCCAACTGTCTCACTGATAGAACCCACCTAGTCAAAATAGGGGAAGCCACCTCAACAGTAGACCCATAATGAGCGGCGTACCCCATGGATTGGTCTTGGGGCTTTTGTTGTATGGGATATACTTTTCTGAGGTGCAGGCCAAAACCAGTGGGTTATGGCTGATCAAGTTTGCAGATGACTGCAAGCTGGACACTGTCATCAATTCCCCTGGTGATGTATGGACATCCTCCAAGAGGGTCTCACTCAAAAAAATGATTGGTGCCAGAAACATGGCCTCAAACTTAATGTCAAAGAATGCATTATCATCTCCTTTGCGGAGAGAGAAGTCCCCATAAATTATCACATTAATAACAAGGCCCTAAGTATGCAATCAGTCATGAGGGACTTGGGCACCCAGGTTGATAGCAACCTGACTTTTGACCACCATATTGCATCTATTGTACGGAAGGCTTTCTACACAGCCCACCTCATTAGGAAGGGTATCTCATCTAGGGACAAAGAGGTCTTAACATCTCCATATTCTTCTCTTTTAAGACCCCTTATTGAGTACAATGCCCCTTTCGGCATGTACTTCACAAAGCACATGCAGCAGCTGGAGAGACCACAAAGGTGCCAGGAGAATCCAGGGCCTCAAATATCCACCCTACATAGACAGGCTAAAAGCCCTGTCTGTCTACTGAGTCTCATACAGACTCCTCAGAGGTGACTTCTGTCTGGCATACAAAGCAGTCTCAGACCATGCCTTGATGGGACTGCTGCATATCTGCAAATCTAGCTCCACTCAAGTAACCCACACACGTGACCTCAAATTGATCTGTGACATCAATAGGACTTGTTGGTGGGACAGATTTGTGTCCCAGGGACTCCCCCTTCTGTGGAATAGACTCAGTCTCCATATCAAGCAGAGTACCTCATTATCCCTTTTTAAGCGTAACCTGGATAACTGGATGGGAACAGAAAATACACCCTTGAGATTCCACCTGTGTCCCTGCTGGACAGGGGCATCAGGTGGGGAGTTGTCGGAACATGGGCTAAATTCTAGGCTAGGCTTGTAAGGACCTGAGGGCCAATAATCTGGTAAATTCCTATGATCCTATGAAATGGCCCCTAGGGGCAAGAGGATGGCTTGGGTTTGTGCCTCTGCCTTGAGTATCTTACAGATTGCCCCTGTCCATAAAGGACAAAGGCACTACCTCAGGTGTGACTTTGTGATTCCCCAGTCATTGATCCAAAATGCTTTTGAAGAGGACCTGGGATGGGCTCTACTTAATGCAAATAGGAAACCTGTTCCAATGAAGGGGCAATCTCCCAGACACGCATATATCTCTCCAACATGTTTTGTTTGAGTCATTGACTAAGTTTATATCCCTAGATCAGGTGACACTCATGCTGTTTGACTTGCAGATGTGTAGCAGCTCCATCACGGATGGATCCGTGAGTTCCTTGTAGGTCAGGCATAGGTCACCTCTTAATAGTTGGTAGGAGGCAGAGTAAAGGGAAAGGGCTTTTAGTCTATCTACATAGGATATGTTGTTTACACCCTGTTTTTAATTTGTGATGAACCTCTGAGGTCAGTGCAGGTGCTGAATATGCTTAGTCAAGTACATGCCAAATGGTGCATTGCACTTGATTATTGGTCTAATGAGGACTGAGTACAGTGGGACTATAATTTCCTCTGATCTGATGCCATACCTTTACTTATAAGTTGTGCCACATAAAAGGACTTCCTCCCTACTGTGCGCACATGGGTCAAAGTTCAGACTACTACCTATGTGTGTACCTAGATTTCTGACCTCTGAGTCTACTGTTAGGGATGTGCTATTGATGTTGTAATTTGCAGGAGTATTTGAGTGAGATCTGCAGAGCATGAGCCTGTAAGCCATGCAGTGGCATAGTACATATGCATGAGCTAAGGCACTCGGCATGCAAAGGCACACATCCTTTGGCAGACAGCATGCAGCAAAACCTGGAGAACTGCCAAAAGGATGTGGGATTGTTCCTTCAAGAAAGGAGTGGGTAATCCAAGGGCCAGAAATCTAGCCCAGTCCCTACCCTTCAACTCTTGATGCTTTGAAGCATATGGACTGATAGGGCTTCCTGAGCAGGAAAGACTGGGATGGGTGGCTGTCACCTAGCTGGGGATGTCTGACCCCTACTCCATGGAAAGCATGGCTGATTGGGTCAGCTAGAGGAGCCATCAAGTGAGGTCCTACAGAGAAAAAAATGCTGTTCCCACTAAATGCTACTGTCTGGACAAAGAAACAGCCTCCATCAGTAATATGGTGCTCAGTATACCTGAGGTACAGCTTGACTTACAGATTTTAGGCTGTATTTCTAGACTTGAAGGGTGAGAATGGATTTCAACAACTACTAAAGTTAGAAAAACCTCATATCCAGTATATCCAGTATACAGCTTGTACTGGTATAGAGTTTGCTTTGTTATAGCACGGGACACTAAGGGTGACCCTCTTCAAGATGCATTTTTCTAAGATCTGAAATCTGTCAAGTGATTGCAAAAGTAATGGATTTCTTAGAAAACTTGACTGTTTTTGGCATTCTGCTATGATTTGTAAAAGTCAGTGTTATGAATTTTAAGGCTCAGAAGTTGAGGTGTGAGTGGAAGAAGCTGTACAGAGAATGATTTAAAATAGGTATTGACATTCAGGTTGGAGTGTGGGGAGTGCCTTCTGTGTGGAGTCTGCATGCCCTCCCCGCAGTTGGGTGGGCATTCGAAAGACATGTGTAAATGGGCGTGCCTTCATTGAAGGTTGAACATCGAGCTGGCACCTCGGCGTTCGTCAAAATCTACTGCCAATCATTAGTGGATCGGAGTTCCGCTGTGGCGACCCCTAACCGGGAAAAGCCGAAAGACAACAACAACACTGACATTCAGGATAGCTGAACTGTTGTTGTTTACAATTAGAATTCAACAAAAGAAGGCTAAATTAGATGTAGTTATGGTAGAGATGTAAATTGGCAGCAGATTCTGGTTGGGTCAGATTTGAATTAGCCATAAGAAGCATATGATGTATGAGGTTGCAGGAAGGTATAGGGATCAATCTGCATTTCTGACTCGGGCTGTGTAAGTCCTCATGTTTGGTGTTGAAATGTGTTTGCACGTTTGTTTGTTTGTTTATTTAGAGGGAGGAAGGGTGGGTCATAACAAGTAGAAAAGAAAACAAGAGGATAATTAAGCAAGGTACCTAACATCCAGTGAGTGTAGGGTGTATAATAAAGTTGAACTATTCATCAAAAATCCAGCAAGAAAGGGTACATCACATACATGGATCATTAAGTTGGTAAAATGTACCTCAGCGTCTCAGATTATCTAAATCTATATGGTTTCTGGGGGCCTAGTCAGTCCAGACACCTAGCTTAATTCATTGATTTCCTCTGTAGTTAGTACAGTACAGTCGTGGGCATTAAGAATGTATTGAAAGGATGGAGCAAAAACCTTGTAAAACCCAGGAAAATAGTTTCACTCTGAATGGTATGGGGAGGCCAGGATGGGGCAACTTGGGAGGCACAAGGGGTAGTGCGGTGAGGGGAACCAGTAAACAGTGGGAGAGACAGTCCTTTACCTAGGACTTCATTTTAACAAAGATTAACCCTGATGTTAGTATTTATGTTCTTACCATAACACCTAATAAGCTTTCATTCTTAGTGTAAAATTCCTCCACAGAGAATAGTTTCACAGTTACCATGTATAGCCAGTTTTACAGGTTGCAAAACATCATTTATTGCTTGCAATAGGAAAATGACAGTTACTTTATTCTTGAGGTAGTCTGAAGAAACCACAGTGATGCAAGTACCACATCAAAATAACAACTACTGAGAAATTTATTTATTATTTATTTATTTACATTTGTTTACAGATGAAGAACATAGTACATCAGTAGACAACTAGAATCTTTATCTGTGAAGTACATAACAGACATTAGCAAATGTTACAGTTAGAAGTTCCTGCTGATAAGTACTAGGCTTATGAGCATCTGAGCTTGCTATAATCAAGGTAATATATTTGCAAACAGTAGCCTGAGTAAATGCAGTCTGATAACTTGAGTAATTTGGTCAATTTTTGCACAGAATGTTAAGACTGTACCTTATAAACTAGAGCTCTATCACTGTATGTTTTTTGCCTAAGCATATCATCATCATTATGTGACATCACTTTCAGTAACAGAATTGCAACATGACCTTGCTTTAGCCCTGCAATGGCCCCAGCAAATTCCTGAACTGTAAATTACAGAGTAGGTTTTAAAAAGTTGTCAAATTTATAAAGAACATCTATTGATGTTCTAGTATTGCTGTGGAATGAAACCACTATTTTTATTAAATATTGTGACATAACCTGGTGACCACCTGGAGACCACTATTTTATTTTCATTAGAATTTGTGTGGTATGGTTGGAATTTGGATTTGTGGCATCCACAGTGGTGCAGGCTTACTGTATTTCTTGTTCTAAATCAGTGGGGTCTAGTGCTGGAATTTCAGCATTTATGTTGCATTATTTACATAGTTAGGGTGCATGTTATATGTAAAACAAAAGATTTCTATTCTGGGAAGGGACAGTAACTCTGGAGATTGATGAGTCTGCTCTATTAGGCTACACCCCTGACTGATGTTATAACAAATGCAAACCTGTGCTAACCGTATTTCATCTTGCATTCCTTTTGTACTTAATTAAAAAATATTTTCCATTAGAATGTTTTGAGTAGGTCTGTATACACTACAGCTTTACCACACCTAATTGTTGCACTAACGTTTATGTATTTAATCACTTGATAATTGGTTAGGCAGACATATCTTGTAGGGCCTTTTTTGGCCACCACATAGGCTACTTGGCCAAGGACAAAGACAAAACATATAAGCCTAGAGAACTGAGAGTTGCCAGTCAAATGGAAGGTCTCTAAGGCAAGGAAGAAAACCCAGGGTACTCAGAAACCCATGTGGACAGGAAGGCAGAAATGTCACAAAATTAGTAGGTGTTCAAGAACCAATCACTAGACTATGGAGTTCTGAGGCACACGCTAACCACTGTGGCATTGTGTAAAGGGTGGTCACTTAATATGTGATTCAAATGTGGTGAGCATGGCTCTGAGCACCAAGCATTGAACATAGATTTGAGAGGGCGGGGATGGTGTGACCATGGACAAGAAACACTGACCATGAAGGAGGGAGGTAAATCTAGACTACAAGAGCTGAATACATATTCCATTTAGATGGTTGGCAGGAGGTTCATGTTATGCATTCTGTGAAAAATCATATTAAAATATCATTTTGCAATTGCTGCGCAAAGTACATTTTCCTTCCTGAAGTAACCTTTTGGGACAGAAGTGTGTAAGCTCAGTGTTATTATTCATGACGTAAAGTCTCATAGATTACATTTTGTAAATGCAGTATAGCATGCAATTTTTCAATAATGACACTAGGAAATGATTATTTAAATGCACATGCCTACTTTTAGTAATATTTGGAAACAAAACTTTCAGAATTCTCATCTCATGGATTTGCAGATGAAGTCTGAAGTGTGATTGTATGGTTTTGCCTTAAAATGGAATTTTTTAATGGCTGTGTGAACTGGCAGTTTCTGACAAAACCCATGACATGAGGGCCTATAGATGCTACCTTGGAAATTTGGGCTAAAAATGTTTGAAAATCTTGACAGTGTGGTCATTTGTTCAAAGTTCCAGTAGAAAAGTAATGGAGAAAAAAAAATATGTTTTCATCAGTAAGTAGTTTGAGGAGTGAAAACAGTCTTCATTTCAGGGCAGAAGAAATGTAGGGCCATGGTACTATGTCTGCAGTAGAATAGGTGGGGGATATATTGGGAAGGACAGTTGACTGTTTTCTTTCAGTGGTTTGACATTCAACTCAATCAACACTTCTGTAAAGATTAAAGTAAGAACTCCCTATCCCATCCAAAACAAGTTAGCTTAGGAGTCTCCCAAGATTCCATCCCTGGTCCCTTGCTGTGTACTACTTTTTAACATTTTCACAGTTACATTCCTTAACACTGTAGCACTATTTTATGCTTATGATATGAGCAACTTTACTTTGTATTCAACCACCTATTCCTACTTTTGCACCACACTCGATTATTGTTGCTCAGTTCCTTAGTTTTAATGTTAAATGTCAAAAAAACTGAAGCCATGCTGCTTGGTACAGCTAAATATCTATCCTAAGCCCCGAGAAATGGCCTATTCCTCTCCATCAGGGAGTCTGTTACATAATATGCACTTTAAATATTTGCGTTTCCATCTCAGTGTATAACATATCTTTTTTTCTTATTTCTCTGTTACGTTACTGTTTAGACCAAAGAGCTTCCCACTTACTGGCCATAAAATCTCCCACCTTATAACACCTAAGGTAAGAAATGCATGCAAAAAGGTGTGCTTCTACGAACGCTTGACTATATCCTCCCATGTTACTGCAGTGTTCTTTATCAAGTACAACAGACTGCAAGTACTGCTAGAAATCTGCAGATTTCTGAATAATTTACCCCGCGGGATTCAAATATCAGTATACCTCCCTCACTTAATAATGGCTGCTGAAGATCATGAAATAGCAGCAGCTCAAGATCGTGAAATAGCGTCAGCTCAATGTCTTGAACTATGCATACTCCAGTTTACAAAATCTGTAAAAAATGTGAAACGCTGACAAATGTAGGTTCTGTGAACTACAAATAGTAGTGTTTATTAGTTCCATATTATCAGTCCTACTATAGAAAGTTGTTATGTTTGGTATACCGCTCAGATAGAAACATATAAAATAGCACTAGTTTTAATTTGTTGAAGCCTGCTTTTCTTTGGAATGATGTCCATTTCCCAGTTCAAAACTCTCTTTCAGAATTTGTTTCGAAGGAGTAGCTTGATTCTGAAGTCAGGGCATTTTCTTTGTGTTAGAGAATTCTTTATTTATTTATCTACTTTTGTGTGTGTGTGTGTGTGTGTGTGTGTTTGTGTGTGTGTATAAGCGTGCATGTGTGTATGTGTGTGTGTGTTTGTCCATGCACATTCAACAGTACTCTGTTTTTCAACAATGTTCATTGTGTCCCAGTTTCCTTATTAAGTACCAGTATATAATCATTTTGTTTTATCACTGCAGGAATATCATATGTGAGACATTTTTGCATTTCATGAGATCATTTTTAGTGCCAGCGGCTCTGAAGATAGCACAATCCCTTTGGATGCCAGCACAGTCAGAAAGCTGTAGGTTATATGCCGTACCAAGTGTATAGATTTGTGTTGCAGTACTGACACTTTAGTGTAGCGGGGGGCGGCATTCCTGTAGTGCCATCTTTAGATGAGACATTGTACCAGAGTTTTATTAGGTTGGTGATAGCTCAGGTATGTGTTAGGTACACCTTGGCATTTACCAAAAAAAAGAATAGCAAAATCTTTATTAAATAACTCAATATTTTAGAAAATCCAAAGACAATCTTCATAAACAACCAAAATATAATCAGTTCCCTTACATCACAAATCCATGTAATGGTACCCTCAGTTAATTTAATACAAGCATTCATGCCAAGTTCTGTTGTTGCCATCTCCTAGACCTCTTTTATCCTTTCATATGTCAGAAGGATGTGTTCCTATGACTTTTATCCCTCCTTTTCATGAGTCATCTAAATGTAAGTGGTAATTATATTATTTGTACTTCATATATGACTTCATATCAAAGGTTTTCAGTTTGTCAGCCTCATATCCCGCACTTCACTTTTTTAAAAGGAAAGTATTATTATCTTTATAGCTTGTGTTATTCCCTCCTGTAAAAGTTTACACCAGAGAAGTGTGAAGCCCTTGCTAGCAGCTTGTGTTATCTTCCTCTGTCATATTAATATCTATCTTGCTAATGTTTCTCATTTTCCTGATAATCCTTGCTATTATTTCATCTGCAAAAGTTGCTTCCCAGATTTTTGAGTCCCCCTTTAAAATCATAAAGTTGTTGTATCTTTCGGCTTTTCCCGGTTAGGGGTCACCACAGTGGAACTCTGGTCCGTTAATGATTGGCAGTAGATTTTTACGTACCGAGTTGCCAGCCCTGACACACAACCTTCAACGAAGGTACGCCCATTCACGCATGTCTCCACACAGAAGAGAATCGAACAGGACAATGTCTTACTATGAGATGACAACGCTACCACAGCACCACCACCGTGGCTGATTACCATATCCATTCCAACTTCTTTGTTTCTACTGTACAGTCCTTACCTTTTCTGTTGGGTTTAGCCTTTATCCCCAGTTCACATAATGAAATTCACATACATTCACTCTCATATTTTCTTGGAGTTAAATGTACTTCAGCTTGGTCTAAGACATTCATTAAATTAACTTTTGTACCATAAGATGCAGAGATTTGACTGCTGCATGAACAGTGTCACCATATTCACTACCTTTTTACTCAGGCTTTATCTGGCTTATTCTCCTTTTACAACATCAGTATGCTTCATAAGAAAACATATTTTAACATTTAAAATCTAATAATCAACATTAGCCAACACTGTACTGTTCCTTGACAGTGCTAATAATGCCTTGTTTTATAACGTGTCTTATATTGAGAGTAACACAAATCAAAAAGCAAGGCTTAAATGACACCCCTATGTAATACCACTCCATCAGTCTAGTTGCAATTTTTCTGCTGTTCCTTGAATTTTCCAAACATAATTAATACTTTGCTTCTTAAAATCTTAAAATGACATTAGAACATAATATAAAATAGGGTTTTAAAGAATGGCCATCTATAATGTCTTTCTTCATCCTGATTCCCAACATAAGACAAAAAAAAAACTCACCAAAGGAAAACAAATGTCTTTTATTAGTTTAGTTACCATGGTCAAACTCGTATACTTCAATTGCATGCATTTTTGTGCCATTTCCAGTCATGCATTTAGCAATATTCCCCTGGACTTTAAATACAGGCAGCCGGGCAGCCATCTCCATCAGTAACAACAAAGTCTGCCCAATTCCTTTCAGTTTATATAGTCCAAATAATTATGTATCCATTTACCATTTTCCTTTCAGTTTACTTCTTAAGCGTAACATTTTCATTGCTAGTTTATCGTCAAAATTAGTCATGAGGCAAGTGACTGCAGTTTCTGAAGTCTCCCCTTTGCTTTCTTATCCCCACATGCATCTTACTACATCACCCCAACTCATTATTTTTATTTATTCTTTGTTGACCGGGTGAGTCCCACTAGGCTAGTAACCTCTTTTCAGGGGACACCTTTTACTAGGGGAAATTTAGTCAGGGCATCTGTGGCTTTCCCCTACTCTTTTCAATAGGTACCCTAGGATCTTTTATATCCACCTGAGCAACTCAGGCAGATGGGGCTTAAGTTTAAAGTCTCATCTGAAGAACAACATACTCAGGAGTGCAAGACCCCCCTTATGCAGCACTGCAGTGTCAGCAATCCATCTACTTTGTGTGGGAATAGAACCCACAGCCTTCTGTACCAAAGGTGTGTGTGCTACTTGATGCCCCACTGTTTTATTCCTTCTAGATATTGTTCATTCAATATCTTAAGAAAAATGTACTATGCTTGTATCTTTGTAAAATTTATAGCTTAATCCATGTAAAAGCAAAGGATCTTCATTTGTACCTTTTTATGCAACAGTGAAACACAAAGAACATCTGTATAGAAAGGTGATTTCAGCAATGAGGACAGTTTGGTCATAGTACTAAAAATTGTGTTATAGACTGTTCTAAATTTGGAGAATAAAAACATGCATGTTTAGAAGTATTACTTTGAAAGCTGATGCTAATTGTTTGACCCAGCCCCCTCCTACGTAAACAGATATCCCCTGTCTCCTTTGCCTGTACAGCCAGAATCTTCCATGCTAGTCAAAGATCTTTTTTGGGATATTGTTTCCAAAAAGTATAATTAGTGAGGAAGAAGAAGATGAGGAAGTAAGATGGGGAAAGATTATGATGCTGATAGTACTGATCCAGAAAACATTTCTGCTAAAGAAGAGGAGGAATGGAAATATTCTATCAGGAGAGGTAAAAAAAACGGAAAGAAAAATTCAAAACGGTAAATGGTGAACTGAAAAATCTTCTTTCTTAATGTCAACAGCACTCTCTAAGATGAGAGATAGTTGTCTATTTTACATTGGGGTACCACACTACGCAGCAATATCGTATGTTTATTGGGTGGTCAGCAGTTAAATTCATTACAAAGATATAATTGAGCATATTCGGGAAGGGATATAGTTTGGAGCATGTGACAAGACAAATGTTCTGACATTGCAGTTTTACTTGGGTCTTCAGGCATACACATTTTAGACTCGGAGGTAATACACCCTGGTAGAAATATGCTGTTGAATTGTAAAGTTATAACTAAAATAACAAAATTAATAATGATTTATGCTAGTACAGATGCTAAGGATGGAGCAGATCATTTTACAAAAGTATCTTTTTATTTAAATGTCAGTTTGCCTGTTGTGGTTGTGGGGACCTTAATTGTGACCTACAGAAACATCACTGTAAGGTCAGTCAGGCTGTTAGTGTGTTACAGTCGTATTAGGTAGACTTTAATTTAGTACTTGTTAATTCTCAGCATCCTACGTATTGGTGGGCAACACATGCCACTGAAATGGACTACTTTTTATACTTGGTTCACTGTTGCATGAGATGGACAGAAGTAGTAGATACTGGATTTTCTGATCACAGGGTGATTTGAGCAATCTTTAGTAACAATGATGCTGGTATTAGGTAGTGGAAAGGGATAAAAAAATTGACAGGATTGTGCAGCTCCTTAGAAGTCATTTTACAGAAAAGGTATTGCTCATTTTCCATGTCTTACTATGAGAGAATGTTATTCTTCCTGGATTGATTGGTGGGTAATATGCAAGCAGAAATATGAATAATTATTTCTTTTAATTGTGCACAAGTGGATTCACAGTAAAAAAAAAAAAAAAAACTTATTTATAGAAAGTTGCATAAGGATTAGGATACTGTCATAGGGTCTAATAATGTTTCTCGTCATTCTTTTTAGCATTTTCTTTTTGAATTAAATAATCAGTCGGGAATTTTCGGCCACATGTAGTATCTAAATTATACTTTATTTGCTTTTCTTTATGAGCATCCACAGTCTAGTTGCTATTGATTTATTGTTTTATTTGGACTGTAACTAGCATTTCAGAACTTCGCATAACTTCCCCAATTAGCCTAAAGTAAACAGGTGCAGAGTACTCACTAAGGAGGAAGAGGGTTGTTTCACATTTGGTACAGTTACAGCTGGTACTAAGCACCCTGGAGATCTTGAGGGTCTCTGCAGCTGAAACACTACAAACTCTGGGACATCTGCAAGGAGCAGATGTTTATTAGATATTTGTGCAACAATGTTTGCATGCACAATTACATAACTGCACATCAGTTGTGTTTAACACATAAATATAACCAATTGTATTATGTCCAATCTGATAAACCATGTTTTCCAGTTATATTCTAATCTTCTTTATTTGTATGTTTGGTAATCTGCACTTGCCTAGTGTTGCGAAGGACTGTAGGGAAAAGCATGTTACCTGCATTTGTGGCACAGATTCCTTCAAGGTGTCTAGTCCCATTGATATTCCTTTATTCTGTTTTGTAACCTGACCAACACGTTCCGTAGTCTGTATTCTAACTTAAAGTTTTAGCAGTTCTGTACTCTGCTTGGGTGGGTTAATACATGTGCTGTTTGGCCCTTTTTGCACAGCACTTTCTGTTTAAATGGTCACAGAGCACTGTTTTTCTAAATGTATAAGTAAATCTGATTGAACACGCAGTTTCTTTGTATTGATTTTGGCAACAGAAAGATTATTATTTATATTTCTTCCTGTTTTTCTGTGTTTGATCATTGCTAGTACACTGCATGTGCCTGTGTTTTTTATGCATCACTGGAAGTCTGAGATGGTGCTAACTCCAGTGTTACCACTATGGTGTTTTACTTAAGGGGAATTGCCTAGCCGCATGCTATCTGTTGGCTCTGTTGCTTCAGGCCTGCATTTATTTATTTTTCCTTTTATTAACAAGTTGGTTGCAGTAAGTAGAAAGCTCTATTTTACGGCATAATCTGGGACAACACAGTTATAGTTACGCTAGGTGAAAGAAATGAAAAAAAAAATCTGAGGTTACAGTCAGTAGGATTTTAAAAGATAGATGCAGTGCAGCTGAGTTCAGAGTTTGCATAATATCTAGAATATAACTGAAGAAGTGAATACACAGACGTTGCAAAAGCTGTTTATAGTTTAGTAAGTTGCTTGAACACTTGCCTGCTGATATGCTGAGGAGCATACCCCTGGATGTAAAAAACACACAGATTTTGAAGTTCTTTATATGATGTTTCATCACCATCATAATGCAGTCCACGTACTCTTTCTTTCTTTTTCACAACAAACACACAGTTGTGTCTGCTACATACATTGGTAGAATGGTATTGGTACAGAAAGAACAGACCCTTCTCAGCCAGTCTGGTCATATGCTGTCCCTGAGCAGAATAAACCACTGCATAGCAACCCAAGAGTCACTGTAATAAATGATGAAATTTATTCTTAAATTATATGTTTAATAAAAACCTACAGCTTATCTTGAAATGTGTTGGAGTGAGTGTGTCATATGGAAGAATTCATTTTTCTTAGTTGTTCAGAGATATAAACTCAGTATGTTTTGTTCTGCTGGCAAAACTGCAAACATCATCAGACAGAGCCTTATGGCTTTGCCTTTTACTGAACCTGCCTTTGGGAATCAGTACTTTCTTAGTGGCTTCAGCAACTTGAAATTTAATCAGGTGAAAGTGAAGTTATGAAAAATTGCTGGCAAAATGATTGAAAAAGAGGTATGCTAAACTTGAACAGAAAATACCTGACCTTGAATAAATGATCATCTTCTTGATGCTAAATAATAAATCCCTATGTATATATATTTTTCCAGCTATGCAGTTTCATGAGAATCTTCAGAGTGTGGGTACTAAAGAAGGTCTAAAAGGAAGGAAGTTATGCAAAGCAGTGGAGAGCTTTACGTGGAATATCACAATTTTAAAGGTAACAAACATTTCTTCTCTGGGGTTACTGTTGATGTCAGGAATGCATAACATTGCTATACTTAACAAAAGATCTCAGAACTACAGTGGCCATCTCTGGTGTGTTTACTTTTTATGTCACTTGTATTCTTGTTTTCAGAAAGAGGCATCAGAAGGTGAGATCATGTCATTTGCATTGTTTGATATACTCTTTCTTTATACTGCCAGGTTTAATCTGACTTGTGTACATCTTTAGAGATTCCTCCAACTTAACCAGTTTAGGCTGTTGTTCTAAATAAACATTACTCTGTGCCATCACCAAAAGCAGAAAAGCACCTGACAAAAAAGTGTAATAAGTGTAATATGTTTATGATTTTTTAAAAGTAAAGCAATGTCATATTTATGGAGCTGTAAATTCCAGAAGCTTTGATCCATCCACTCTATCTGCATCCTGTAACTAATGATAGGCCTACTTTTTTCTATGCGTCACTGGCATGTTTTAATTATTCTGTTAAGCTGCCTGCGTTCCTGTATCTTCCCCCTGGAGTGAATTCTGCAGTCTGACCACCAGTTGCCTATGCCACGGTCCTACACTGTTATGATAGAGTGCACCCATATGGTATTGCCCCTTCTCCTTTGTTTATCTTTCTCTTCCAATAAACAGATTCTAAATGTTGTAATCATTTTCCAGTTCCCCTTTTCCTATTTAGGTGACCCACCACTGCATACCATCAACCAGTTTAAGTATAGACTTCAGAACTGAATGCAGTGTTTCGGATAAAACCTTAGTTATGGTAAGATGATACTCATAATTTCTTAAGGCCTTACCCTGACAGTGTCCCTAGCAGTCCATTACTTTTATTGTCATTGTCCTGTTTCACTGTATAGCACAGCTCAGCTTGAGGGTAATTATAATGTGCTGTTTTTTTCTGCGCTATACCATTAATATTACTTTTATGAGTACGTAAAATATTCCTTGATGCACCCAAATCCAATCCTTCACTGATTTGCATTGAATTGTAATTGTTATCCGTATGCCAGCCTTACAAGTCATTAGTTATATTACATTAGTTATATTAGAGGTTATGTCCTGCGTCATTAATGATTATTTCAGTTTTGCTGTCATCTTCAGACAGATTGATCATTTGCCCCAGCCTTGACGTGTATCTGATACAGTGCTGGATCAGTTGGATTTTAGCACTAACCTTGGGAAACATCACTATTTGTTGGTTTCTTGCTTGTTCTAAATAAACATTACTCTGTGCCATCTAGCAACTAGCCAATTCCTTGTTAACCTCACTAATTTAGATTCCATTACCAATTTATTTTCCTACCAATCATCCATAAGGCTGGCTGTGGTTGAGATAGACTGTTTCCATAGCGATGTCCTTGGTAGTCTTGTTTGTGACCCAATCAAAGAACTGAATCAGGTTAGACTGAAAGGACCTCTGCTGAGTGAGCCCATTTTGCTTTCCAACTTGTAGAATGTATGCATTTAAAAAAGTTTGTCAAACTACCCCACTGAATTCTTTCTGTAACTTTTCTTGAAATGAAGGTAAAACTCGTCACACTTGGACGATTCACCAGTCTCTTAGGGGACTCACTACTGTTGTCAGCGGTTTACCCAGCACATCTTAAAGTGGTCTTAGCCCTTAGCTTATCCATTCAGACTGCAGTCTTTTGTTCCATGATTTTTTTTTTAAATTGTAAAAATGTAGTCCAAAAGTGAGGAGTGCACCAGGCTGCAAATAAATCTCACCAAATCTTCCACAGACTGTCCTTTATTAAGACAAACAGGTATAAAAATAGACAGGTAAGCGCTTTCGCGTTGGTATAACGCTTCTTTAGACCATTAAAAATGTATGAATAATGCATCCCTTTATATACGATATAAGATATCCCTCAAACCCTTTCTAGCCAGTAGACCCTTGAACCACTGAATTCTACACATTTATATTATGTATTCAATATACATGTTTTTAATATATATATAATATATGTTTTAATACATGTTTTAATATATGTCTATTTATATGTTTATGTGTGTTTTTACAAGTCTATTGTATGTGCTTTCATAAGCTTTGTATAATTTAGTAAGACATTTATACTCAGACTTGTTTGAATTTGCAAGCATCATTAACTACATTAATTACACCTTGTGGTCTTTAATCAATTAAGATGCAATGTACTATGGTATATAAAGGGATGCATTATTCATACATTTTTAAAGGTCTGAAGAAGCGTTATACCAACGCGAAAGCGCTTACCTGTCTATTTTTATACCTGTTTGTCTTAATAAAGGACAGTCTGTGGAAGATTTGGTGAGATTTATTTGCAGCCTGGTGCACTCCTCACTTTTGGACTACATTTTGACATTTTTCGTTTTGAGGGTGCTTTGCTTGTCAGGTAACTTTGTTTTTACCTAAATTGTAAAAAATTAACTTTCCAAAATAAATAGACTCCATAGTAAAATAGGAGAAGGAAAAAATAAACAGCACATTACATTACATGTGCTTAGTTAATATCAAGTCCTTTGCAGTGAAATAGTTGCCATAACAAGCTTTCCTGCTATGGAAGTGTTTTGCCCTTAATGTATCTCTGCTAAGTCAGTTCCCTATCTGTCTGCACCCGAGTGCTTGGTCTGTTCACTTCCCTAAAGAACATAAAGGTGAAACTGCTCCGTTGCTGCCACTTTACAAAAGCAAGTACTTATGCACGCCATATTAACATGGTGCTGGACCTTAGGTCTCTGTTTGCTGTTTTCACATTCCATACAGTGTTGTCTAATATATGAATGAACTCCAGATGAACTTAGTCTCACCGCACTACGCCTGTTTTAATAACAAGATTACCATAACATTATCATCATGGATTCACTACTCCTGCTGTGCAAATTAAACTTAGAAGTGCCACAAAAGATGATCTCTCACTTAGGTCATGAATGTCTAAATCTGAATTCCATGTTTCTGAGGAGCTACAATTACAGATTTTGTCGGTTAAGTGGCTGTGCAACTAAGTCTGAGAAGCTGAAAGAAATAGTTTCAGTAGCTATGCCATTGGGTCTGAAGATCCCCATCTGAGGGCTATCAGTGGCCACGCCATTAAGTCTGATGAGTCCCATCTGAGGGTTACTTGCTTCACCCTACCAGGAGACCCAAAAAGCTTGGACTGTGTCTTTTCCAAGTTAATAGTGAAGTTCTTGTTGGTGAACCAGTCCTGCAGATAGGCAATATCGCTTTCTAGGAGAATCATTGTAATTCCTGGGGATAATGAAGACTTAAGTACCTTGAAGTTATCTTCATAGGTTCATAGGTGTATACTAAGCTATAGATCAAGTTGACCATTAAAATCCCAGTTCCTGCACTTCCCACTACCTGCTGTCTCTGTCCATAAGGGTATGAAGAGCTAGATCAGGGGTGAATTTACATATCCAGCCTGGATTTAAAGGAAGTTATGGAGATCCATTGATGTTCTTCGTGTTTCACTGTTGCAGTCATTACATTTGGGTAATCTGCTGACAGGTTGCCCTCAGTCGGCCTGATAAGCAAAGTCTTGGGTCCTGCGTCAGTTGCTGTCCCTTCTTCCATGACGTCAGGTCATCAGGGTTATAAAACATGCAGCCGACGCCATTACATCAGTCTTTCTTGCCATGCGGTGGTAGAAGCAGAAGCAGTTCACAAGTGCCGGTCGGCCGACTCCTGAAATTTTCATTTTCGAGTTTCAGAACCGAAGTTTTCAACTTAAAGTAAGTACCCCATTGGGGAAACTTTTTCTTGCTCCTTACCTATGTCAGTAAAAGTTAATAATTGCATTACTTGTGGAAAGCAAATACCTCATAAAGATTTTCATTCGAACTGTATTCCTTGCCTAGGCCCTGACCACGACATACCTTGCTGTCGGGTTTGTGCTTTATTTAATCAGCGCACTATCTGTCGTTGGTACATTTTTGCCTCTAAATATTTCGGTTCTCGGTTTAATTATCCAGAAATGTCGTCGGTTAGCCATCCGACTACCGGAAATTACGAAAAAGCGCAAAGATAAAGACGGTGACAGGCAGTCGGGGTCCAAAACTGCCGACGATGCTTCTCCTAAGCCAGTCACCAGTTCACCGGTACTCAGTGAGGCGCTTTCACAGCCCCTGATACCTGCTACTTCTGATTCGCAGGCCTCTACTGAGACCCATTCGGACTCCGGTATGCCGCAAGATACTTCAACTATGGAACCCGCGGATGTCTCTACCTTGTATGGGTCCGGAGCTGCTGTGCAGGCACCAGCTTCTGAGGGTGTATTCAGGCCTACAAACTTGCATATTAAATCGACACTGGCTTCATTACTGAGGCCTAAATCTCGATCCATGTCTAAAAAACCGACGCCCAGGCCACATGCTCAGGCCCCTATGCCTAAAAAACAAATGATAAAAATGGCTGAAGATCTAATTACTCTAATCAGGGGTAGTCACCCCCCACCCCCACCCCCCCTTTCTAAGAGGCCTAGGGCTGAGCTTGATTATGAATCTTCTGATCAGGAATCTGTTTCTTCTGACTCTTCTAATGACCTGGATTTGTCCATGCCTACATATGAGGATTCTGATGCAGAGGACTCCATTCCCACTGCTTCCCCTCCTGAGGATTTTTCTTTTGGGGAAACATTACATACTTTAAGGGAGCATTTCCACTGGGAAAGCCAGGAATTTTCTGATTCAAAAAAAGAGGCTTAGGGATTTCCTTCTTCTTTCTCAGCATAGGCCTTTGGCTATACCTCCTGTATTAGACATTGTTGATTATGTGTTCTCGGACTCCAATTTGGCCCCTGATTCCCTGCCTCCAGCTCCTAGTAGACCTGACAGATACTACAGGGTTCCTGAGTCCCACATGTTCCTTTTCAAAAATCCGTTGCAGATCCAGAAACCATTTCTCAGGGGCCCCAAGGGCATTAAGACTTCTACTGCTAAAAATCCTACCCCTTCTGATAGAGACTCCAGGGTGCTGGATAGATGGGGTAAAAAGGTTTATACTTATGCAACCTTGGCAATCAGAGCTTTAAACTGCCAATTTCATATGTTAAAATACCAACAGCATATTATTGGACTGCTTAAACAGAAAATGATGTTGATTCCTGACTGCGTGGAAAATAAAGATTTACAGGATTTAATGCATTCTGCTGAACAAGTGGGAAAACATACTTTGCAATGTGGTTTTTGATTCTTTAGAGGCCTCTTGCAGGGCTGCTGTTACTGGGTCTGTGCTTAGAAGGCATGCTTGGCTTAAGGAGCAACCTCTGCCTGATCATGTTAATGCTAAATTGTTGGATGCTCCTTTAAATCAGGACCACCTGTTTGGCAATAAGGCTGAAGAAGTTCTTAAAAAGATGGAAGATAAAGCTAAATCTATGCAAACTGTTAAAGATTTCTTACAAGTGCAACCTCCAAGATTTAGTAGGCACTGGCCTACTAAGAATTGGTCCTTTCCAGTTCCTTCCAGGTATTCTCAAGCCAAACCCAAACACATCAAAAACCCCAGGTTTCAGTCCCAGGGGACTCTCAGAACTAAGCAGTGGGGGGCCTCCACTTCCAAATCTGGAAATAACAAGACACCCCCCTATGGTAAACAGTCTCAATGACTTCCTTTTAAAAATCCCAAGCACTTATCTTTCGACCGCCCATTTGGGGGGAAAGATTGCTCTTCATGCAAAAAACTGGGAACTCATAACCCAGGACAAATGGGTTTTAAATATAGTGTCCCAGGGATACAGATTTCATTTCCACACGTTGCCAACACCAAACAGGTGGCCACACCTGCCCCCAAATCAGTGGGCAGAGGCTCAAAAACAAGTTCTTTCCCTCTTAAGCATGGGGGATATTCAACCGATACCAGAAGAGGAAAAGGGACAAGGTTTCTATTCCAGGCATTTTCTGGTACCCATAAAAGACAAATCATGGCGTCCAGTACTGGACCTGTCTACTCTAAACACCTTTCTGTAGATTCCAAAATTCAAGATGCTGAATCTTCACCAATTACTTCCTATGCTAGACAAAGACGCCCGGTTGGCAACTCTAGATTTAAAAGAAGCATACTTGCACATCCCAATCAGGGAATCTTGCAGAAGATACCTACGCTTCAAAGCAGGCTACTTGCATTATCAGTTCTCTGCACTGCCCTTTGGCTTGTCTACTGCGCCCAGGGTATTCACAAAGTGCCTGGCTTCAGTTATTGCATTTTGCAGGCAAAGAAATATTCAGATATATCCATACTTAGACGATTGTCTAATTCAGGCAGAAAACCAGGGCATATTCTTAAATCATCTGGCTTTTGTAAAAAGGGTTCTAACTTGTCTGGGGTACACTATAAACAATAATAAATCACAGCTGGTACCCTATCAACAGATTACATTCCTGGGTGCAAGCTTGAATACAACTGCCCAGATGGCAATCCTCATGCCAGAAAAGCAAATTCATTTGGTAATTTGCTTCAAACAAGTGGCCACAAAAATCCTGCTATCTGCAAGACACATACTGCAAGCCTTGGGGTTCATGGCCTCCTGCATTCTTCTAATTCCATATGCAAGACTGCATATAAGGAAACTACAGTGGTATCTCAAAAGTCTATGGAGTCAACATTTTCACAGCCTGGAAACAATGATTCCTATCATACCTTGCTTATACCTGGAGTTCCTATGGTGGGCAGAGGCCTGCCACCAAAACAAGGGACTACCATTTACACTACCCCTGCCACCCAAACCCTAACTACAGATGCATCAGACTATGCATGGAGGGCTCACATGGCAGGGAAGTGCATTCAGGGCAAATGGAACCCAAATTAAATGCACCTACATATCAATTAAAAGGAAATGTTAGCTGTACAGAATGCTCTGACAGTTTTCAAGGACTACATTATTCCAGGACAACTAATGGTAAAGACAGTCAACACCACAGTTATTTGGTACATAAACAAGCAGGGGGGTACACATTTCTACCCCCTCTGCAGACTAGCCATGGCATTGTGGAACACAGCCTTGCCCTACCAAGTGCACCTACAAGCTCAATTCCTGCCAGGAAAAATGAATACACTGGCAGACGGACTAAGCAGAAATCTCATGGACCCACACAAATGGAAACTGGAACCACAGATTTTCAACATGTTGACAAGTGAATGGGGGAGCCCAGAAATAGATCTATTTTCCTCCCCCCAGAACTACCAGTTGGACAAGTTTTGCACAAGGACTCCCCACAAACAAGCCTGGAAAGTGGATGCTCTGTCCTTCAGCTGGAAAAACCTATCAGTCTATGCCTTTCCCCCTCTGCCTCTGCTCTCCAGAGTTCTACTAAAAGTCAAGCAGGACAAACCAAGGATGATTTTGATTGCTCCAGACTGGCCGCGCTAGCACTGGTACCCCCTCCTGCGCAGTATGTCGCACATATCTCCATGGCACCTGCCTCAGACCCCTTCCCTGCTGCCTCAGCAGGAGAACCAAATTCTCCACCCTCAGCTTCCAACATTGAACCTTGCAGCCTGGCTAATCACTTAAATTCACCCTTATCATCCCTCAGCAAACCTGTGATGGATGTCATCTTGGAAGCAAGGAGACCTAGTACTAGAAAATCTTATGCTGACAAATGGAAAAGATTCTGTGCCTGGAACCAATCTTTAGGGATGAGCACAGCAGCACCCAATTTACCTCAGATTTTGCAATACTTAACTGAGATGCTTCACAAGGGCTTGTCTTTTTCCTTCATTAAAATCCATGCCTCAGCTATTTCAGCTCATTATAACACAGAACCTCACCTCTTCTCTCATCCTCTGCTCAAGCAATATCTCAGAGGGGCAAAAAACTTGAAACCACCCAGAAGAGCTCCTACCCTTGCCTGGGACCTTAACTTTGTTTTGGAGAAACTCACTCTACCTCCTTTGGAGCCAGTTGCTACTGCAGAGTTAAATTTTCTGTCTTGGAAAACAGCCTTCCTTTTAGCAATCACTTCAGCTAGAAGGATATCTGAATTACAGGCCCTTATGGCAGTGGAGCCTTTCATCATCTTTCATGCAGACAGGGTATCTCTCAGGACCAATCCATCCTTCATGCCTAAGGTGGATTCCAGTGTGGCTCTTAATCAATCCATTCATTTGCTAACCTTCTTTCCCAATCCACAGAACAAAGGGGAATGGATTTTGCATTCCTTGGATGTGCACAGACAACTTAGATTCTACTTGGACACGACTAAATCTCGAAGAAAATCTGAACAATTGCATTTGCTGCAGGGGCAGAGTGGAAGGCTATTTCAAAGCAAACCATTTCTAAATGGATAAGCCATTGTATTCATTTCTGCTATAAGCACCATGGAAAACCTATCCCCCAGGGGATCAGATCTCATTCCACCAGGGCTGCATCTACCTCTACAGCCTTTCTCAGAGGCGTGCCTACCAGGGACATCCCAGAAGCTGCTACCTGGAATTCTGTACATACTTTCACCAAGCAGTATCATTTACCAATTTTCTCTAAATCCAGCTGGCTTTACCACTGCTGTCTTGCAGGACCTTGTAGCTGGCCCTAATGCTGTTTAAACTCCTCCTCCCAACCATAGCTTTGGGAATCTACCCAAATGTAATGACTGCAACAGTGAACCACGCAGAACATAGTACAGTTGAGTACACTTACCATAAATGTAGATGTTCGAGTGTATTCACTGTTGCAGTCCTGGTTACCCTCCCTCCAGCCCCATAGTTTTTTCTGGCTATACCTCTACTTTCCTTTAATATGCTTAAAAGCCTTTTTAGTGTGTTTGCTTTTTGTTGGAGGTATACTTTTGTGTTTTTATGTTTATGTGCTCCCCATTAGGGGGGCACCTGACATCTGGGTCAAGAAAAACTGATGTAATGGCGTCGGCTGCATGTTTTATACCCCTGATGACCTGACATCATGGAAGAAGGGACAGCAACCGACGCAGGACCCAAGACTTTGTTAATAAGGCCAACTGAGGGCAACCTGCCAGCAGATTACCCAAATGTAATGACTGCAACAGTGAATAGACTCGAACATCTACATTTATGGTAAGTGTACACAACTGTACTTTCAGTAGAGAGAGGGAGCTTATTCCATAGATAGTAGATCCTTTAGGAAGAGATATCTATCCTGCCAAGAAATTCTGTTAACGTTATAAAGTAGATTTAGATTTCTACAATGGTTACTGGTTGCACTTCTTGTTTTATGACTGTGTAAAAGGTCAAGGAAGACAGAGTTATTTGGATCCTTTTAAGGTAACCAGGGGGTCTGTAGGAGATGGATAGATTTATGAGGCTTTTAGATGTTTTTACAGCTTAGGAATCGCATACACAAGATTTTCTTGGTGAAGAGGTTTTGTGGTTTTTCTAGTGGAGCAATATGCTTGATAGATATATGCCAGACTTGACATAATATTTTATTCTATTATGGGTCTGATAATGTTAGAATAGAAAGGAACAGCAATGTCCCAAATACTTGAAGGACATGCCTTTTGTTATTATTTCTTTTGGGTAGAAGCATTTCCTAATGGCAGTATATACAATGGATATAAAACAAAAACAACACCACACCCCTGTTAAAATGCCAGGTTTTTGTGATATAGAAAAATGAGATCTTAATAAATAATTTCCTAATGGCAGTATATACAATGGGTATAAAACATGTACACACCCATGTTAAAATGCCAGGCTTTGTGATATAAAAAATTAGATCATAATAAATCATTTCGAAACTTTTCCCACCTTTAATGTGGCCTATAACCTGTACAATTCAATTGAAAAACAACTAAATCTGTTAGGGCAAAAATATAAAAAAATAAAAAATGTACAATAAGCTGGTTGCATAAGTGTGCACACCCTTAAACTAATACTTTGTTGAAGCACCTTTTGATTTAATTTCAGCATTCGGTCTTCTTGGGTGCACACCTGCCATCAATTAAAGAGACTCTGATTAACCCCAAATAAAGTTCAGCTGTCCTAGTAGTATTTTCCTGACATTTACTCAGTTGCCTGCTACAGCAAAAGCCATGGTTAACAGAGAGCTTGCAAAGCATCAAAGGGATCTCGTTGTTGAAAGGTATCAGCCATGAGAAGGGTACAAAAAAAATTACACAGCATTGAATATACCATGGAACACAGTGAAGACAGTCGTCAAAAAGTGGAAAAAATATGGGACAACAGTGACGTTGCAAAGAACTGGATGTCCCTCCAAAATTGATGAAAAGACAAGATGAAAACTGGTCAGGGAGGCTGCCAAGAGACCTACAGCAACACTAAAGGAGCTGCAGGAATTTCTGGCAAGTACTGGTTGTGTACTACATGTGACAACAATCTCCCGTATGCTGCATATGTTTGGGCTATGGGGTAGAGTTGCAAGACAGAAGCCTTTTCTTACACAGAAAAACATCCAGGCATAGCTAAAATTTGCAAAACAATACATTGTCTCCCAAAAGCATGTGGGAAAATGTGTTATGGTCTGATGAAACCAAGGTTGAACTTTTTGGCCAAAATTCCAAAAGGTACGTTTAGCTCAAAAACAACACTTCACATCACCAGTAGAACACCATCCCCACGGTGAAGCATGGTGGTGGCAGTATCATGCTTTGGGGTTGCCTTTCTTCAGCTGGAACTGGGGCTTTAGTTAAGGTGGAGGGAATTATGAACAGTTACAAATACCAGTCACTTTTGGCCCAAAAACTTCAGGCGTCTGCTAGAAAGCTGAAGGTGAAGAGGAATTTCACCTTTCAACATGGGAATGACCCCAGGCATACATCCAAATCAACAAATTGAATGGCTTCACCAGAAGAAAATTAAAGTTTTGGAATGACCCAGCCAGACCTAAATCCAATAGAAAATCTGTGGGGTGACATGAAGAGGGCTGTGCACAAGAGATGCTCTCACAATCTGACAGATTTGGAGCACTTTTGCAAGGAAGAGTGGGCAAATATTGCCAAGTCAAGATATGCCATGCTGATAGACTCCTACCCAAGAAGACTGAATATTTTTCTCCTAACAGATTATTTTGTTTTTCAATTGAATTGTACAGATTATAGGTCACATTAAAGGTGGGAAAGTTTTGAAATGATTTATTGTATTGTGGTCTCATTTTTATATCACAAAATCCTGGCATTTTAACAGGGGTTTATACACTTTTTATATCCACTGTATATGGTGGTCAGAATATAGATTTGTTGTCCACTAATGTACCTGAATCTCTTACAACAGTATCCATATTCTAGGTGCAGATGTGTTTGGAAACTATACTTCATTTCTTTGCATTGTGCTTAAGTTTTCAGTCATCAGCAAATTAGTTAGAGACCATTAAATATTGACTAGGCCATCAGTGAAGTATACGCCAAAGAGGAGTGGCCACAAAACAGAACCCTGTAGGATGAGTTACATCAGGTTTAATATTAAATTGGAGCAGTTTCTGAATACTGTTCGAGTGTGGGATAGTGCCAAAAGTTTTGGCTTGGCTAAATCCATGCATTTATTTACCTTCATGCAGTACTTCAGTAACTTTCTTAAACAGATCTTCCAGATTATGAGGCAGGATGTATCTTTCAGAAAGCCTAATCAGTTAGGATCAAAGGATTGTAAACTACTAGTACTATTGTTTTTGGGCTCCACAACAATACATTCCATTACTTTCCAAATGTTCCTGATAAGGCTAATTGGCTTATAGATCCCCAGTCAGTAGTAGGGCTGCCTCTGTGGAGGGGCACCATGATAGGTGCCCTCCAGGTTCAGGCACACCCCAGTGGAGAGAGAATAAGACTGAATATATTTAAGAATAAAGGGATAAGACAGTGTTTTATGCTAAGAAGGAGGTAGCCTGGTATGTTATCTGGTCCCACAGAGATAGTATTTCTGATTTTGTAGAGGGTTTTTAAGATTTGTTCTGAGGTAATTATAGATGTTCATCGTGTTTCACTGTTGCAGTCATTACACTTGGGTTATCTTGCTGGCAGGCTACCTCGCTGTCAATCCTGGTCCGGCGTCAGTTGCTGCCGCCTCTTCCCTGACGTCAGTGCGCCAGGGGTATAAAAGATGCAGCCGACGCCATTTTCTTCAGTCTTTCTTGCCGCACGGTGCCCGAAGCAAAAGCAGTTCACAACCGACTCCTGAGATTTTCGAAATTGAATTTCAGATTTGAAGTCTTCAAAAAAGCTAAGTGCCCCGTTGGGGAAACTTTTTCTTGCTCCAGACCGATGTCAGTAAAAGTTAACAATTATATTTCTTGTGAGAAGCAGATACCTGATAAGGATTTTCATTCTTACTGTGTTCCTTGCCTAGGCCCTGACCACGACTTTGCTAGTTGTCGGTTTTGCACTAGATTCAACCAACGCACTATTAAGCGTCGGTTCGATTTTGCTTTACAGTACTTTGGCCAAAGGTTTAACTATATAATGCCGTCGGAACAACCGACGACTGGAGTTTATAAAAAGCACAAGGACAAAGAAAAGGACAGGCATCTGAGGTCCAAAACCGACGAAGCCTCTTCTAGGCCAGTCACAGGTTTGCCGATGCTCAGTGAGGCGTTTTCGCAGCCACTGACACCCGCTACCTCAGAGCCACAGGCTGCCTCCCACTCCCACGTGGAGACAACTAGGCCTCTGGAAACGCAAGGTATTGGGCCTACGGAAAGTATTCCCTCAGATGGGTCCGGAGCCGCTGAGCAGGCATCGGCTTCTGAGGGTGTTTTCAGACCTTCACAGCTTACTATCAAAACCACTTCAGCAGCCAAGGCAAAGTCCAAAACACCTTTAAAGACAAAGAAACAAGTACAGCATTCACCTGGACAGTCATCCATGCCAAAGAAACAGATGTTTAAAATGGCTGAGGACCTTATTACTCTGATCAGGGGTTCCCATCCCCCTCCTGATAAAAGGCCTAGGCAATATACTGACTATGATTCCTCTGACCAGGTTTCTATTTCCTCTGATTCCTCTTCAGAACAGGGATATTCTCTTCCTCCCTATGAGGATTCTGACACTGAAGAATCTATCCCTTCAGCCTCTCCTCCTGAGGATTACTCTTTTGGGGAAACCCTGCACACCATGAGGGAGCATTTCCATTGGGAGAGCCAGGATTATTCAGAATCCAAGAAAAGGCTCAGGGACTTTTTTACTGCCTCAGCACAGGCAGGCCCCTTGCTATTTCCCCTGTACTAGATATTGTTGATGATGTATTTTCTGAATCCAGTTTGTCTCCTGATTCTTTACCCCCCTGCACCAGTTAAGCCAGATAGGTACTACAGGGTCCCAGACTCTCATAAATTTCTTTATAAAAACCCTGCTGCTGACCCAGAAGCAATTTCTCAGGGTCCCAAAGGGGTCAAGGCTTCCACTGCAAAAAACCCTGTTCCCTCTGATAGGGATTCTAGAGCACTGGACAGATGGGGGAAAAAAGTTTACACCTCTGCTACTTTAGCTGTAAGGGCTTTAAACTGCCAGTTTCACATGCTTAAATATGAACAATACTTAATGTCTTTGCTAAAACAGAAAATGCTTACAAGCTCAGAATGTTCCGAAAATAAGGAAGTGCAGGATTTATTGCATGCAGCTGAACAAGTGGGAAAGCATACTTTGCAATGTGGTTTTGATTCATTAGAGGCTTCTTGCAGAGCCGCAGTTACAGGTACTGTCATTCGAAGGCATGCTTGGTTAAAAGAACAAAGTTTACCTGATCATGTTAAAGCAAAATTGTTGGATGCTCCATTACAACATGTTACTTTGTTTGGTGTTAAGGCAGAAGAGGTGTTAAAGAAAATGGAGGATAAAGCAAAATCAATGCAGACAGTAAAGGATTTCTTACAGGTTCAGCCAGCCAGCTTTAGCAGGAACTGGCCTTCTAAAAATTGGTCCTTTCCAGTGTCAGACAGGCCACAAAGAGGCAGATACAGACGCCCAAGAGGCAGATCTCAGCCCCAAGGCTCATATAGACCTAAGCAATGGGGTGCTTCAGCCCCCAAAGGCGGAGAAGACAAATCATAACCTTATAGGAAACAATCCCAATGACTTTCCTCTACCAATGCCAAGCTCTTATCTTTTGGCAGCTCCCCTAGGGGGAAAACTAGCACTTTTCTCACAAAATTGGCACATGATCACCCAGGACAAATGGGTACTGAATATTGTTTCCCAAGGTTACAGGTTCCACTTTCACACCCTACCAAGGTCAAAAGGTATGCCAGACCTGCCACGCAATCAATGGGTAGAGGCACAAAAACAAATTTCTGCTCTCATGGACATGAGGGCTATTCAGAAAGTACCACAGCAAGAGCAGGGACAAGGATTTTACTCAAGACTTTTCTTGGTACCCAGAAAGGACAAAGCTTGGAGACCAATACTGGACCTGTCTACTCTAAATACTTTCTTGGATGTTCCAAAATTCAAAATGTTGACACTGCAGCAACTTCTACCCATGCTGGGCAAGAGGGCTTGGCTAGTTACCTTGGACCTCAAAGAGGCATACCTGCATGTCTCAATCAGACAGTCTTGCAGAAGATACCTCAGATTCATAGCTGGCTCAATGCATTACCAATTCTCTGCACTGCCCTTTGGCTTATCTACTGCGCCCAGGGTCTTCACAAAATGCCTGGCACCAGTAATTGCATTTTGCAGACAAAAAGGAATTCAAATATATCCCTACTTGGACAACTGCCTTATTCAAGCAGACAGCAAGGACATTCTACTAAAGCACCTGGCGTTTGTAAAAAGATTACTAATTTGCCTAGGGTAAACAGTAAATGAAAAGAAATCAAAACTAGTGCCCTCTCAAGAGATAATATTCCTGGGTGCAAGCTTAAATACAACTGCCCAGATGGCTTATCTCATGCCAGACAAACAAAGGCAACTGACTTATTACTTTCAAATGGTGGCAACAAAGACCCAGCTACCTGCAAGAAAAATTCTGCAGGATTTGGGCTTCATAGCATCCTGCATCCTGCTAATTCCATATGCAAGACTGCATATGAGGAAGTTACAATGGTATCGAAAAAGTGTTTGGACTCAACATTGCCACAGCCTGGAAACAATAATTACTCTCATTCCCTGCCTGCAACAAGAGTTTCAATGGTGGGCACTGGCCTGTCACCACAACAAGGGACAGCCTTTCACTTTATCCACAGCCAGGCAGACACTAACAACAGATGCACCGGATTATGTCTGGGGAGCACACATGGCAGGAAAATGTATACAGGGCAAGTGGCCCACAGACCAAATGCATCTTCATATGAATCAAAAAGAGATGCTAGCTGTCCAGAATACCCTGACAGCCTTCAAGGATCTACTACATCCAGGACAACTATTACTAAAGATGGACAATACTACAGTCATGTGGTACATAAACAAGCAAGAGGGCACTCATTCCTACCCCCTGTGCAGGCAAGCCATGACTTTGTGGAACACAGCACTGGCCTATCAAGTACATCTGCAGGCACAATTCCTGCCAGGAAAGAAAAATACTCTGGCAGACGAACTAAGCAGAAACCTCATGGACCCTCACGAGTGGAAACTAGATCCACAAGTCTTCAGCATGATAACAAAGAAATGGGGATGCCCAGACAAAGATCTATTTGCCTCCCCTCACAACTGCCAACTACAGAGATTCTGCACAAGGACTTATCACTCACAAGCATGGAAGGTGGATGCTTTGTCATTCAGCTGGAAAAGCCTAACAGTTTATGCCTATCCACCACTACCTCTACTCCCCAAGGTACTCCTAAAAGTCAGACAAGAGAAGCCAAAAATGATTCTGATTGCCCCAGACTGGCCACGCCAGCACTGGTACCCAATCCTAAAGAACTTGTCTCAAGGGCCAGCCTGGACTTTACCTCAAATTCCTCATCTGCTGACCCAACAAAACAATCAGATCCTGCACAGCCAACTCAGAACTTTAAATCTGGCTGCATGGCGAATAATATAGCCACTCAGAGCACACCTCTCTCTAAAGCAGTTATGGATGTCATTTTGGAAGCCAGGAGGCCCAGCACCAGGAAATCTTATGCAGAAAAATGGAAGAGATTCTGTGCTTGGAACCAGGCATAAGGGCTTGAACCGCTTGTTCCTAATATTCCTCAGATTTTACAATACCTAACTGAGATGCTGGACAAAGGCCTATCCTTCTCATCAATTAAGATCCATGCCTCTGCCATATCAGCTCATTACAATACGGAACCTCCTATTTTCTCTCATCCACTACTAAGACAGTACCTCAGAGGGGCAAAAAACATAAGACCCCCCAAGGAGACCACCAATACCAACATGGGACCTCAACTTTGTCTTGGAAAAGCTCACACTGCCTCCTTTTGAGCCAGCCAATACAGCTGAGATAAAATTCTTATCATGGAAAACTGCTCTGCTCCTAGCAATAACTTCAGCAAGAAGAGTCTCAGAGTTACAGGCATTAATGGCAGTGGAACCTTTTATCATTTTTCATCCAGACAGGGTTTCTCTAAGGACAAACCCGACATTTATGCCAAAGGTAGTATCTAGTGTGGCTCTTAACCAAACCATTCATTTACCAACCTTTTATCCAAATCCCCAGAATAAAGGGGAGAGACTTCTGCACTCTTTGGACATACACAGGCAGCTACGCTTCTGCTTGGACAAAACAAAGGCTTTCAGAAAAACTGAGCAACTTTTTGTGGCATACGCTGCAGGATCACAAGAAAAGGCTATTTCAAAGCAGACTATTTCAAAATGGATAGGACACTGCATTCGTTTCTGCTATGCACAGCATGGCAAATCAGTGCCTAAGAATATTAGGCCACATTCTACCAAGGCAGCAGCCACTTCAGCAGCCTTTCTTAGAGGAGTACCAAACAAGGAAATTTTGGAGGCTGCAACTTGGAGTTCAGTGCACACTTTTACCAAGCACTACCACCTACCTCTTTACTCTAAATCCAGAGCTGGCTTTGCCACTGCAGTTCTGCAGGGCCTCATAGCCACTCCTAATCCTATTTAGGCCCAGCCGCCCAACCTCAGCTTTGAGATTCAACCCCAGTGTAATGACTGCAACAGTGAAACACGATGAACACAATACAGTTGTGTACCTACCATAAATGTAGATGTTCGAGTGTATTCATTGTTGCAGTCCAGGTTACCCTCCCACCATCCCCCTTTCATTGCTGGGACTTATCTGTACTTTTCTATTCTATACAACCTATGTGGTGTATTTGCTTGTAGAGGAAGGTAACGTTTATGTTAGTGCATGCTTTTTTATTTGCAAATTTTTAGCCTACCCTTTTGGGGGCACCTGACATCTGGGGCAAGAAAAACTGAAGAAATTGGCGTCGGCTGCATCTTTTATACCCCTGGCGCACTGACGTCAGGGAAGAGGTGACAGCAACCGATGCCGGACCAGGACTTTGGAATTCAGGCTGACTGCAGGGTAGCCTGCCAGTGGGATAGCCCAAGTGTAATGACGGCAACAGTGAATGCACTCGAACATCTACATTTATGGTAGGTACCCAACTGTACTATAGTGGTATGCACTAAAAAGAATAGTGAAGGAATAAGTAGGCAAAAGTTTAAACTACTTTTATCAACTAATATGCTGACAAGGTTAAAAAAAGCTTTGCAGTCATCTGTGTGTGTGAAGTATTTCATTTGTACTTGGCTTTGCACATGCTGATTTTATACTGAGTTCTTTGTTTGCATTTATGAGTTCACTTGTAGTGTAGAATTTTCTTGTTTAAACTTCTGGCATTGACCAGTGCCACATAAAAATGGACCTGACTGGGATTTGTTAGGTTGGTAGGTGTAGAAGACTGCCTATGTCTAAAAGAGGATCTACATGGGGTAGAGAATGGCTTAGCCAATATGTGGAAGCCTTAAGGGGAAGGATGAAGGCCGACCCTAGTAAGTCAAGGAGAAAATGTTTGCTTTCCTCCTCCTAGCTAATGCATATCGTATCCCCCCTAGAATGACAGAAGTTATTGAGTCAGTTGTTGTTCATCTGTTTTGTGTTTGTATTTTGGTATTGGTCATAATAACAGCAGGATACTTTTCAGGACGAGTTTATTTCCAGCCTCTGAAATGTGCATTGAGAACTCAACGTTTGTCATTTTTCATATATTCCAAGTGGGCACATCTAAGATCATTTGTAAACATGGCAGCAAGGAGTAGGCTGTATGCATATATGGGATGTAAGGATTTGCATGCCTTGGTGACATCACAAATTCTGGCACGTGAGAAACAAATCACTGCCACTGTATCTTTGGTCAGCCTAGTGAGGGGTGCATCAGTGTGTGTTACTACACAGTCAGTATGAGTAGGACATTTTTGTAAGTGTTAGCATGTGGAGGCCCCCCTTAAAGGCCGAGGTATATAGCCTTGGTGGCAGGTAAAAGTGATGCGAGTGCTTTATCTTCTAGAGGTGTTGTGAGTTTAGGGGATGAGGTATGTGTGTTTTGCTAAGATTTGTGTCTTGATGCATTTATTACAAGGCTTAGGAAGAGATTTTGTTTGTACTTCAGTATACAGTGACCTAGTGCTTCAGTTTTGCTGTGGTGATACAGAGGTATGGTGAGCTCTGAAAACCAGGTGACATGAGAGGTCTGCCTCAGTTTAAATAGATATATGCACCTCTCAAAAGAAGGGTTAGTGTTAAGTAAAAACAATGTCAGTGACACGTGGCAGTTGTTACACTGCCTCAAGGTATCTAATACCAATAGGCTGAAAAAAAAGATGACTTGGGTAGACTGTGATTTCATGGTGTCCAGAAAGTTAATGGGGAGAGGGGTTTTGTACAAATGGGTTCTAGTCCACTTGTGATAACTGATCTGATGGGGGAAAGGTTCAGTATTAATGGTTCAGAATGTTTTGTCAGTTGGACCATAGTAATAGTAGTTTGGGTGTGATACAGACCGGACCAAGGTGATGATATTAGCCGTAATGGTACATGCACTGGCACTGCAAATCTATAGTAAGTCTATGTAGGGGTGCAACTAATTTGGTAGATAAAACAAGTACTATTCCCAAAGTGTCGAAAGACAGAGCATGACACTATACAAACAATACGACATTAGCTGTGTAGTCTAACAAAATATACCCTTGTACCACAAATGAGTCTATATATATATGAATGACAATGACCTAGAAAACCAAATACCATACACAACGTATGTCAAGGCAGAGCCAGATACTATGTACAAAATGTGACAAAGCAGATACTGTATGTGACAAGGCAGAGTCGGATACTATATACAAAGTGTGACAAAGCAGATACTGTATGTGACAAGGCAGAGTCGGATACTATATACAAAGCGTGACAAGACAGATACTATATACAAAGTGTGATAAGGCAGATACTATATGTGACAAAGCAAATACTACATACAAAGTGTAACAAGGCAGAACCAGATACTATATACAAAGTGTGACAAGGAAGAATTAGATGATGTACACAAAGTGTGACAAGGCAGATGCTATATGTGACAAGGCAGGTACTATATGCAAAGTGTGACAAGGCAGAGCCAGACACTATGTACAAAGTGTAACAAGGCAGAGTCAGATATTATATACAAAGTGTTACAAAGCAGAGCCTGATGCCATATACAAAGTGTGAATAGGCAGATACTATATACAAAATGCGACTAGGCAGATAGTATATATGACAAGGCAGGTTCTATATACAAAGTGTGACCAGGCAGATACTATACACAAAGTTTGATAAGGTAGAACGATGCAGGATACAGGCATGGCAGCCACAAGACTACCATGAGAAGTACCAAGGTGCCAGCACAGGCAAAGATGATGCAGGATATAAACACTGCTGCCATGACAGTAGCAAGAACAGGAGTGCAAGTTAAAAGTGATCTAATAAGGTGAAAGTAATGCAGGATAGAGGCACAGTACTAAAGGAGTATCGGGAACAGTGCAGCAATTCAAAAGCAAAACCACTACTGAGTGTGTGTGTGTATCTTTCGGCTTTTCCTGGTTAGGGGTCACCACAGCGGAGCTCTGGTCCACTAATGATTGGCAGTAGATTTTTACGTACCGAGTTGCCAGCTCAACCTTCAACAAAGGTACGCCCATTCACGCACGTCTCCACACAGAAGATGCTCTAGCTGAGAATCGAACAGGACAACGTCTTACTGTGAGGCGACAACTCTACCGCAGCACCACCACCGCAGTACAAAAGCAAAACCACTACTACTACGGGCAAAAATGACAGGATACATGCACACACAAATGCCACAAGACTAGTAAGTGTGGTACAGTAATTCTAATGTGGAATAAATGAGCAGCATTGGTGTCACAAAACCTTGCGAGCACAATAAAGCATTTTAAAAGTGATAGAAAGACATTACAAAAGTTTGCTAGAACAGTTGATATGAAAAATGATGTACTTGCCCCAGATGACTTTGCACATGCAACAAGTGATACAAGCTCCAGCACTGGTGCCACTGTAATCAAGTGGTACAGTAAATCAACTGAGGACCAGTACAGTAATTAACTAGTAGTACACAGGCCACAGTTATTTGTACTTACTTCTGAGCTGTTATGTTATGCACAGCTGTTTAAGGTATTTAACAAGTACAAGTGACATAGTTATGCTGACTTGCAAGCTAGTGTCTGCTGCACAGCTGTTCTGTTTAAGGGGCAAGACTGCATACCATGTGGAGTAGGACAAAGACAACAGCTGCCCACGGGCTATTGCATGGCGTGGCCATGCATGATTTACAGTGTATTACAGCCTAGCATGAGCAAATTCAAAGATGCACAATGCAGCAAAATTTAAACCAAAGAGAAACAAGTGAACAGCCAGTAAAAGTTGGTGGCACTAACAAGTCTACTGCAAATAAACAATCAAAACACTACAGGTTTCTTTTCTCAAACAAGAGGAAACAATTCTGAATATTAGCTTAAAAAGTTAAACAAGAGTCCGTTCTTGTTGTTGGAGGAATCAGATTTCTGGTCAGTTATCTGCACAAAGAAGTAAAACTCCAAGTTTGCTGAGTAAAAGATTAAAGAGTGTGAGTTTTACCCCATTTTTAAGTGGGGTAGATGGAATTGTGTAAGTACTATGTTTCACATATATGGTTTTGTGTGCTGTATAGTCCTGCAGCCGCATTGTCCAGAACTAGAGGTCACCACTGTCTTCATATGCAGCAGAGAGTTGAATTCCTTGGAATTTAACAAACAGAAGCAGGTTCAGGAAAACTGTGCTAGTGAGCATCTCTGTTTGATTGTAAGAAGGCCGTCATTAAAAAGCCAGACACGTGCATTGTGCAAAATCTGGCTCTGAAACCTTGCTGTTGGCTTGCTCATCCCCTGCATTTATTTAAACCGTAGACTGTTCAGGAAGTCACTTTTTAAGGTATATAACTGTGCTACAGGGTAACAAAGTGATCCTGTTCAAAGTCTGGGTCATAGTGTAATATGATATAGTTTCTTTGGCTCTTGTGTACCATACTGCCACTAATACTAAAATTAGTGCAAGCAGTATCGGTACTCTCAATATTAAGCAGATTTATCATACGTCTCTTAGGTTGGTGAGTATTTTAAGGGAGAGACTTTACCTAATGATACTTTTTGTGCGTATTGTTAGTAGCCAGTAAATGGGGAAAAAGAGGGAATAGTGTTGTCAAATTATCATAAGGGGCAGGCACAACAGAATGGGTGGGAGGGAAAACAATTAGGCTCTTAGCCTTAGCTCTGAGCTGATTGGCCTGGAACTGCCTTAATTCAAAGACAAGTCCTGAAGTAGCCTGACATATATTCATTACATAAGAGTGAAACTAGGGTTTAATACAAATCGGGTACAAAGCAAAATGCAGTACAACTGTGTACTAGAATTACTAATATGGGCTTAAAGACTTAGCTAAAGCAGACGCAGACTGTTAAAATTAATTTAAAAATCAGTTCAAGAAATGAAAATACTCATCTGTCTGCATGTAATGGAACTATTACAATGCAACAGTAATTTAAAAGATCACAGCAAACAGCAACTTTGGAATTCTCAGTCATTTCAATAATAAATAAATAATTTTGTCAAATTATATGTTTGGCGCATTTCTAATCCTTTCTGTTTGTAGACTGTGCATTTTGACACAGGTGTAACCTGTACTTTTTTCTGTTTTGATGCACTGCTTCACTCACCAGATACATCAAGCACTGTTGAGACATTTCGGATTTTGACAAGGCACATATTTGAGTACTACTCTAGAAATCGGAGTCAGATCATGGTCAAATGGGGTAATGGATCGGACCCTCTGATGCACAGCCATTCCAGTGTCCCATTACTTGGCTATTTCTCCCCAGTTACCATAAACACTATTCAAACCTCTTAGTGTGCATACCATTTTCTGCTTTACTTATACGATGATTACAGATATTTGGATTTAATTTAAAACTTTTATTTCAAATTTCATAGCACAAACACATTTGCTAAACAAAGCAATACAGACTCACAATGAAAATAGATTTGGCATTAAATCTTCTCTGCCCTTGAAACACATTTATTGAAATGAACAGTGATACCCACATTCAAAGAAAATGCATCTGGCCAGTGGTGGATTAAGTTTGTCTTTGGGCTGTTTTCAAATCATATGCCCCTTGCACACATTTTTATGACCATGCAAACAGGCATGAGTTCTATGATTCACCTTCCTGATTGTATTAAATTATATTCTTTGTATAATACAGCACCACTTGTTAGAACATGTTTTAAAGTTGTAGTTTTGAAATTTTTCTAGTAGGCAATTAAACAAAACCTATGAACCAATGACAAAACTGCCCATTTCAGAACATTTCACCATAAAAGGCCACTCAAACTTCTGTCATTACAGTCCAGCAATATCAGTCAGTATGCACAGTCTCTGCAGAAGTAAGTCACCTGAATAATTCCACATTAAAGAGATCCATAACTAATGAAGAGGTTTCTGCTAGCAAACAACTTTATATTTCAGTGTTTCTTCTACAAATTCAGTGCCTGCTTTCTGTGAAGAATAAATTGCTTATGTTACATTAAACAAATGGTAAGCTGGTAATATTGCAATAGGGAATGGATGGCAAACTGATAATAAATTCATAGTTACTAGGTATCTCATCCAAAGGAGGATGTACTCAGGAATGCAACACCCCACCCTCCTTAAAGTACAGCACAGTATCAGCAATAGTAGAACTCACAGCCTTCTGGCATCAAAAGCAAGTATGCTACCTGTTGTGCCAACATTGCTTGTCAGTTTTGTAGCACAGTAGTGATACCATTTGTAAGCAAAACAGTTGCACATTTTAAATAGACTTGGCATGAGCAGCAGTAAGCTTCTGTTCTCTTGAAGCCCACAATTCTTTGAAAATACACCTGAAACTCAATTCCTTGAAAATGCACCTGAAAACGTAATTGCTTTAGCAGCTCAGTAGTTGGGCTAGAGGATTTAGGCTCTTGTTTCCTGTAACTAAGGTACAGGGTTTGGGCCTGAGCAAATTACTAACCATCTGTTTTCCCTGACTAAAGCATTACACACACACACACACACACACACACACACACACACACACACACACACACACTGTCTCTTTCTCTTTCTCTCACTCTCATACCTCTTACTTGTCCATTGAAGCAGGAATGTTTTCTTGTATTCAAATTCCGCATGTGGAATGGAAGACATAAACAAATTGTATTCATATTCCACACGTGGAACAGAAGACGTAAACCATCAGCAGGTCTGTGCGACGATAATGGCAAATAAACAGATGCAACAGGTGTTGCAACCAGATGCTGAAAAAACACGTAGTTTTTTTTTTTAATTAAAAAAATTAATGCGACAGTCCCCAGCCTGCAGGGAGAGCCCCTCCCAGCCTGTTGGCCCTAGGTGACTGCATTGGTTGCCCGGTGTTGGATCTGGATCTGCTAGAAATATAGTGCTACTTTCAGTTAGACCTACTACTCATTGCAGCAATGTGTGCCCATAAGGTGGTTGCTGCTTTAATGCATGTGAGAGTCAGTGGTGCACTAGACTTTTATACATCTTCCATAAAGAAATCTGCAAACACTAATTAGCTGCAAGCATGTAGTTAAAGCGTCTTGTATATTATCATTACACGTATTTACCTCACATATCAATTTATATTTTACTGTGAGAAAATAAAAAGAATTCTAAAGCACTTTGCATCATTTTGTGCAAATGCATGCACAGTTTGCTGTACTTTTGGCAGTGTTTTAAAGAACATGCAGCTGAGACATTTTTAGGTATAGCACTGTGGTGGCAGATGCAAGGGCTGCTACCATTTCAAGTGACCAGAGTGGCACATCTTTCGTAGAAACAAACATTTTGTAGGACAAACCATATCCATAACTAGTGCAAAGGAGAGGACTTTGATTTTAACAAAATAAAGGCTCAGTCTTGTGGAATTTGACTCATTTTTTTCATGTAATATTAAGGTGCTTCATATAAGTTCATAGATTCATAGGTTGGTACTGGGCTATCTGCCCGAAGGCATATATTAGCCCACCACGTTGTGCGGTATTCACCGCCCCTTTAGTAGTTCCCTAGACCCTTGTACTAGCAGCTAGTACCCTTGGTCCCTATCTAGTAGTGCTGTTGGTGTGATCCCCGGTGTGAACTTTCTGTTACCCATCCACTCATCAAGGTTCCTCTTGAAGAGTGATAGTGAGGGGCTCTGTCTTATGTAGATCGGGACCCTGTTCCATAGTAAGGGAAGTCTCTGCGAAGGGAATCTATCCCTCCAGCATGTTCTATTCATTATTGTGTTGAGGTTTATATCCCTAGTGCGTGTAGCTCGAGTAGATTTGGTTTTGCTAAGATGGAGCATGTTCAACAATTCTGGGTTGGACATGGTTCTATATGTTAGACAGAGATCACCTCTGAGAAAGCGGTATGCAACAGAGAACAGTCTTAGCTTTTTCAATCGTGCTGCATAGGGCAACTGTTTGAGGCCAGTAATCCTCTTGGTTAGGTACCTCTATGGTCTCTCCAGCTGCTGGAGATGTCTAGCCAGGTACATTCCAATTGGTGCATTGTACTCAATAATGGGTCTGATGAGGAAAGAGTAGAGGGGCACCACTGCATCCTTAGATCTTGATGCGAACCCTTTCGTGATCAGATGGGTCACATAGAAGGATTTTCTAACCACTTTGGCAACATGGTTATCAAAGGAAAGCTGACTATCTACTTGGGTCCCTAGATCCCTTATTTCTTCTTCAGATTTCAGGGGATTACCTCCTATGTTGTAGTTTGCAGGTACTCTGTTTTTTTCAAAGGGGATTACTTCACATTTTTTTGCATTTAGCTGTAATATAATTTATATGTAATATAATTGTTTAATGCAGCTATTACAAGAAATTTAGGAAACTTTTTTTGTCTTAAATATTAGGCAGTTTGCCATTTTTTTATATTTTTTGCAAGACATAACTGCCCAAGGGCAGGTGGTAACTCTGGGAGATGCAAAAGGGAGAGTTGCAAAGGTGGCAATAAAAAGCAACTAACAACCAGAAAAAAAAATCACTACCATATACCAGTCAAAATAAATTCATCAGGATTCATTCAGATGATGTCGGTTTATATGTGAAGGATCCATCCTCAACCCCTTTTTGCATTTTGCACATGGGGTTGGGGTGTCTCTTCAGCAGTGACAATCATCTCAAGCCAAGGTTTACAACCACCAGGTGGCTAGCCCTGCCTCGGTAGTTTATCCATACCACTCACTTGCACACGTGGCCAATTTAGAGTGTCCAGTCCATCTACTGCATGTCTTTGGAATGTGGGAGGAAACCCAAACAACCACCGGGAGGACATGCAGACTCCACACAGAAGGCACCCCAGCCAAGAATCTTAAGAAAACCTCTTGCTGTGAGGCGACAATGCTAACTGTTGCACCACAGCAGCTGCCAATTATATGTTTTGGAGGAAAGTGTTCAATCATTTCTTTATCATCTATTTTCCTGTGTTTTGACTGATAATTGGTGGTGATTTTTTTTGTTCTGATTGTTAGATACTGAGTATTGCTAAAGCTCTTACCTTAAATGATTTCATTTTTTTTTGTCTGGCTGGTAGTGACTCATCTCAATATCTATGTAAAAGGAGTGCTAAGATGGAAAAACAAGTTGTTTCTTTGCTGAACCATGATAACTCTAAGATTGTGCAAATTTACCTTATAACCCCCCTCCTAAAAAGCACTAAAAATACATTTATCCAAAAGCAGAAAAGTGAAATTTTAATGTAGTAATACTGCTATCCACACTTAACACAGGAGTAAGATGACTGCACTGACAACGCTGACCCAGTTGTCTTTATGTAAATAATCTACACCCCATCAGGCTTCAACTGAAATGTTACTATACTGCATAATAACTTCACATATTTTATCATATATATTTATTTTTCCCAATTTTAATTTTTTAATTTTATGTTTATGAACTCTGTACTACTGACTTGTATATTGTATACTTTTGTGTTCTTTTTGCTGTTGGGTCTCTGCAGTTTCTGATGGTTGTTTTATCAAACTGTAGTGATCTGATATGTTTTCTTTAACTGTTTTGGGTCGTGTGTGAAAGCAGACAGGCGCACAGTCATCAGAAGACTAATATAGCCTTGTTCGTAGAGCTGCAGCAAACAAGATGTTATGGTGGATATTTTTAATGTTCATCATCTACTCTCTGATAGGGAAAGACCATGTTACTAGTTATTGACTTACTTGTGTGTCAGACTGGCAGTCTACAGTCAAATTATTTCCCTGTATTTTAATTGGTGTTCAGACTAATCAGATTTCCCTTTAGAAAGGATGCTCATGGATTGTTTTTTATATGTTTCATATCAGTGTCGAAAACATACATTAATTTAATGAAGGATTCCGTACGTTAGGTAATGGCCTTTCTTGGTATGTTGTATGAGCACTTCATTGTTTGGAATCTCTCTCTCTCTCTACAAGTCCTTCCAAAGATGTCACTGATTTTACAGAATTATTTTTGCTTTGTTAGATGATTGTCTGACAACAGTGTTTCCATGTTGTTGCACTTCAAAGAAAGCAACATGCACAAAACAAAAAAAAAAAAATAGGTGATGCATAGATCACAGCATTTAGCCAGAATATATCAGATAAATGATAGTACGTGTGAGAAATCCATAATTCAGAATGAAGAGAGTCAGATGTTGTTTTTAATGTCATTGTATCAGAGTAAAGTGTCAGTAACTTATTCTGGCATGTCACAAATTCTGACATGCCAGAATAAGTTAGCCTCACTAACTTAGCATCTTTTGTGACATACAGCCCAGTTTCCAGCAGACAAAACACATGTTAAACAGTATAACCCATCTTCCATTCTGTTTAGTGTGAATGCCTTTATTTAATGTCTAATAACCTGGTAAAACCTGAAGCATGCCAGTTCCTGTTTTTTGTTTGTGACCCAAATGCTTGTTTTTGTGAAGGAGTTGTTCATGTAGTGCGCGTTTCATACTCTGTGTGCAGACTGAAACTCATTAATAACATTTATTGTACTACCAAAGAAAACATGAACACGCTTTTCCTGGGTGAACTGGTATTAAAATCTGAGCAAAAGTACATTTGTTTATCTTTCCTGTTTGTTTTCATGGTTGCCTTTGATTTTTTTTAAGTGGTTATTTTGTTTTGCTGACTGGGTGTGTCCAGCTTGGCAGTTCCTTTTTACAATGTGAGAACATCTTTATTACTTATACAGTGTAGATAAGCATAGTAGGTTAGTGTGGTTAATAAAGCTACAGAGGAAGTATATATTAACAACCTAGTTACATCACTGAGCAAAACATTCACCTCTAGTAGCCAGAGATTCAAAACACATTCTTAGAGCAAATAAGCAAGATTGATGAAGTCAGTTCTAGCTAATTACTTAATGTAGGTTGTAATAACATAGATTAATGATACAATATTATTAACATTAGGCATCATAGGAGAATGCTATATACAGCACAATTAATGGGGAAACCATTAGAAAGTTTGTTTGTTTACTTGTTTTTGTTTATTGGGAAACCTGTCTGGGTAGGTAGCAAGTTTTCAATGGAGACCCTGGGAGAAAAGCTCCATAGTAATACAAAGGGACATCACCATTACAAATATAACTAGAGCATTCAAACTATTATTCAGAAGACATGAACTATTTACAGGTAAATATATATAGACCATTACAATAGAACAGAATAAAAATAAGGATTTTTTGAAAAAGTGTACACTTTATCTTTTTGAAGTGCAATTCCATGGTGAGAGAGTCTGGATTATTTACCTCTGAATGAAATATTTAATAAGGAAGAGGAATTGCTGTATGGAGAATTAGTGTAGTATTGTGGATGTCACAGGAAAAAGCAGAATTATGGTTAAGTGTTTAGAAGGCAGGCAAGGAGAAAGAATGAGAGTTAGCCTTGCTTGAAGAGATCCTTGAGAAGGGGAAAGAGGAAGACAGAGGAGAAACGGTGTTTCAGGGATGGCGGAAGAGGGAGAAATATTGTAAATGTATGCTGTATTACTGAATTGGAAGTCATGGTGGGTAGGGAGAGGGAATGTGTCTTGTTAGGAGTATAATACAGAGAGGGTGTTAGAGAAGTGCTGTATTATAAACTGGGGAGTGTAATCCTGTATTATACAAAGGGGAAGTTCTGCTAGGGGTATGATGGAGCTAGTTGGGACTTTTCTGTCTCACTCGGGAAGCAAGCAGGGACATAACTTTCTGTTTCACTCGGGAAGCGAGCAGGGACATATCCAGGAATTTTGTTGATGCAGTTTTAGCTTAGATTTGAAGGAATGAGAGTTTCAGTTTGTTTTATTGAATGAGGGACAGAATTCCAGATTTTCGAGAAACAGTTGGAATATAACACTTCCCCAGTAGAGTTATTTGTTATAAATGATTAGAAACAATTTATTCTTTTAGTGTAGATGATGATCTGGGGAGTACAGTTGTAAGAGCTAGATTAAATCTGGGCATTTATGGGGAAATGATGAATTAGTTTGCGGGCAAGTGTTAGTTGAGAATCTATGGTGTAATGGTTTAGCTCAAACCGGTTAGACTTCTTGAGGAATATGTAGTGCTGGGATCTATAGTGATAGTTTGTGGTGAATTGGGCTAGTCTGTTGTAACATTGTTTGAGTTTCACTTTAGTTGCAGCTTTAAGTTGGTGAGAATAGGGGTAGTATAGAAGAGAGTAGGGAGTGGATAGGCAGAAGCAGTAGTTTGTCTGCCTGGGTTAGTGAGGAAATGCCCAGATTGATACAAAAGACCTAATTCTTGGTTTGTCCTTTGTATGGCTAATTTGATGTGGATGTTGAATTTTAAGTTATCTTCCATTTTGACATCTAGTAGTTTAGTATTTGATACCATGTCGATATTTGTATTGTTTGAAGATGTAATTATTAGTTGTGATTTGTTGAAGGAATGAAAATTGGGAGTAAATAGAAGTAATTTAGTTTTTTTTTTTTTTTTTTACGATTTAGAATTATTGAGCCAGGTTTCTATAAAGGAGAAGGTCTCTTGTGTGAAATATTGCAGTCTTAGTAGGGTGGGGGCTGAGCAGCTCAGGGTAGAGTCATTGGTATACTGGATGAGGGTGGCCTGCTTAGTAGTGGACTAGAGGTCATTTATGAAAATATTGAACAGTAGGTGGCCAAAGATGGATCCCCGAGGGACCCCTACAGAGATGGGGAGAAAATGCAAGTATTCAAATTGTTGTTTGACTGCTTGGAATTTGTCAGATAGGTAACTTTTAAACTAAGAGAGAGGGTTTTTGTTGAAATCTAGCTTTTGGAGTTGCTTTTGGTGGGAAATGGTATCAAAAGCTTTTGAAAGATCAAGAAGCAGACTAGAGACTAGGTTTCTTTGGTTGCGGTTAAAGTTGATTGATTTAGGAAAGCTTAGTAGGGTTGTGCTGGTGCTGTGATCTGGGCAGAAGCTATGCTGGGTTTGGGATAGGAGTTTGTTGTCAAGCAGGTGATGGAGGACTTGAGTGTATGTACATTTCTCTGGGATTTTTGAGAGTGAATGGAAAATAGCAAACAATCTTGAGTTGGACAGCTCTATTTGGGTCCCTCCTTTGTGTAATGGGATGATGTAGGATTTCTTCCAAAGGAGAGGGACGTAGCCTACTGTAAAGGGATATGTTTATTAAGTATGGATACTAGGAATGCTAGAGCATGTGCAGAGGTCTTAATGTATTTTGTTGGGAGGTTAGATTCAAGATATGTAGGTTATAAAAAAAGCATTTTATAGATAACAGGTATAGCTAGGCCTAATTGTGATAGCAGTATAGCTCAACAAATCCACCTACAACATCATTGCTAATTACCAGACCCCGACTGTGTCCTCTTCAGAGCACGTTGAGTAACTAGGTCAACTTGAAAGACTACCCATTAAGCCAAATGCGCTTGTTATGAGTGACTATCATTAGCCCTCGATCAGCTGGTTAGTCTGTTCAACCAACAATAAGTGCACCCAGAGTTTCCTTGATTTTGTAAATGCCATCTCTGTAGTACCAATTTTCCTGTCCCCACTATAGCTACCCACCACCTTAGTCTTGTCCTTACAAAATGATTCCCCCTCTTCTACTACCTACATTACACTGGATATATGTTCAGCCATTGAACGGAAAAAGCATCGAATAGCATATCTTATCGAAGATGCTGTTTATCAAGCCATTTGAGTAAGACTGTGTTACATTAGGGATCAGAAAATTTGCCTTTTCCCCACCGTAGTGCTATATCGGAGTTGGTATATATAATTAGTGGATAGTGGGGGGGGGGGTGCAGCTCCCCACATGAGGAGTTTCACTGAGTGGCATTTTCGATGTAATGCTGCTCGGCGATTTTTCCATTCAATAGCTGAACATTGAACCCATTACACCACCTCACTGGTTAAATCAAATCACTCTGCTATATACAGCATTTCTTTCATAATACAGGCCTCCCTACCCATAAAAAGGTGCTGCATTTTGAGATTATTCCAAAACCATCCTACTGCTACATATTTCCTTTTTCAGCCACATCCTCCTAAACAAATTCATGCTGCTGACCTTGCTTAAGTACACTCCTCAAAGTTTTACTCTTTCATGAATAAATGCATTGAAGAAGCTGTTCCCATCTGCCACAAGAGCTGTGATAAAGACATAAGTAAGCCTATATGATGGTAAACATCTGAAATGTCGGGACCTACTAGAGTGAGTCCCAAAACATGGAGACTGAGTGGTCAAATAAACTGACTTACATACATCAAGTCTGAGTGGTCATTTCCCAGAATATTCACTTTTCTCAGAGATATGATGATCTCGGAGTTGGTATATATAAGTTCAGTGGGTGCAGAAGGCTAGCCTCACTGTAAAAAATACGTTTGAAGGAGAAGAGCGATGTTCGAGATTTGCTCTTCTCCTGGGTTTTTGATCTTTTTTTCTAAGCTCTGTCAGCCAAGTCCCAGCAGTTCATTAGGGAGCTGATGGAATTCCTATATAAATCAACTGTGTTGAAAAGAGAGAAAGCTAATGACTGTATAAAAAAAATCCCATCTTCCTCACTCTAGAAATTATCTAAAATCTTTAAAAGAAAGATGTAGACAGACAATTAGCAATTAGGTACTGCAGAGTAAGTTATGAATTTGTAATAGCCACCAGCACCAAGTCTAACTATAAAGCTCTCTTGGGATCGTAGGAGATTACTAGGGTAATGATCCTAAGCCTAGCTATGCTTCCTGAAATATTAGAAATGTATTGGTCCCTTAGGTTTTGTGGAGGTATATAAACAGGCATGAATAAATAAGCATGAGTAATTGAGCTTTTACAAGGTTCCTCTCTGTAATGGAGACATGGGTACCAGACCAGGGTAAATTTGCAATTCCCATCCACTGATACAAGTTTTGTTTAAATAATTGCAGGGAAGAACTTTGCTTAGCATTAATGGGAAGCCTATTCCAGAAAAAGGGCAACCTTTGAGACACACACCTGTGCCAACTGTCCAGAAGTTTTCTGGACTGTCCTGAATTTAGGGGCACTGTCTAGAAAATGGAAAGGACAGCATATTGTCCAGAAAAAAATGCCAGGAGATGTTTTTTTTTAATTAAAAAAATACTTTTTTTTAAGGGTGTTGTTCTTTAAGAACACTCTTTGCATCCGGTCGCACACAGACACAGAAGATGAGAACAGTCTTCTGCGTCTGTGCGACTGATTGTTTACATCTTTGTCTTCCACGTGCATGGAATTTGAATTCTTGAAGACATTTGAACTGCACAGCGGACCACGAATGGACATGTTTCAAATATGGTTCGGGTACTTTGAAATGTTGCAGTTTTATCTACTCATTCCACAGTCTGCATATATAGAGGAAGTAGAATGTGGAATTTCTAGCTATACAGTAATATTTTAAAGTACTGTTATCGAATATTAAGTAGCTATGTTGGTAGCTAATGTTGCAAGCAATTAAAGATAGTATAGTAGGTCTGAAGGACTCCATGAATATTAAATTTATTTTGAAATAGGAGACTACTAAATTATGATACTGTTTTAGTTATGATGCAGTTTTACTCATGTTTTCACTAAGCGACTAAGTAGAATATTTTTATTGCACTTGATTATGCATTTCTGTGTTATTGGTGGGGACTTAATCATTTAAAGCAATCAAAGAAGTCTTTTAGATGTTTCTTTTTGTGGGTGAATTCATTTCTGGTAACAGATGTAGTCACAGACTTCTAACAAATATTAGTAACTGATGCTATACAAATGTAATGTATCCAAAAGTACAAGTGTGACAAGCCGGAGGATTCTGTTGTACTAATCAAATCGAGTTGCATCAAATACTGACAGACAATTTAAGTACACCCCTCTCTCTATGAAGATGATGCTTGCCAAACCAGTATTCAGTGGGAGTGGGATCATGTCAGAAGATCATATGATTAATGTGCAATTTTATAACTGCCTTATAAACCTTAGAGTACCACATACACTTGATAGTGTGTGTGTGTGTGTGTGTGTGTGTGTGTGTGTGTGTGTGTGTGTGTGTGTGTGTATATGTATGTATGTATGTATATATATATATATATATATATATATATAGGTCCCCTACATTTTTCTTGAATGCTGTTTCTTCAACAAGCACAGGGTGTGTGGTTTAATGTCAGTGGTACGGATAGCCACAAAGTGGAAATGTTGATATTGTGTAATGTTGAGCTAGGCAAGTGAGGTGGGAGGGGTGAGAGTGTTTCTGCATGTGTATGTGAGGTAGGGTTAGGATTGGGGATGAGTAAATGATAGGTGTTATATATTTATGTGCGAGTCTGCGTATTTTATGGTTTGAGTCAGGGTTAGGTTAGGAGATAAGATATAGTATTGTTTGTATAAGTGTGGCTTGTGTAGTGGCAGTGTTATGGGAAGGATTTAAGGAAGGTAAGCTGAAGGGTTATGGTTGAGGAAAGGGGCAGTATTACAGGGTTAGCATCTATAATAAAAGTGGTACAGGGGGGCAAAGTTGACTACATAACTCACTTGTGATTCCCATGCTATCATATGACATTGTAAATTTTTTTTTTATAAATGTACAAAATTTACTTATTGTATATTGCTGCTTATATAGCTCTATATATTAGATATGAGGTTTATTTATGTGCATGTTAAACCAGTTGTAAATGCACTATATGTAATACAGCTGTCAGCATTCTATTGTACCTGCTTATTTAGCCTGGGGCATGACTGAAAAGGATTCTCAAACCAGTTTACCAACCTGTGTAACTTGTTAACTCAGCAGACTAATTCATATGTAGACATAATATACTGTGGTTAACATGTCTGTGTGCTTTTCTATCTAGCCACCTGGGTTGTTCCCCTTCATGTCACTTCTTGATATTCATATTGAGTATGACTGTTTCAGATCTCACACAATGGGGTGAAAACTATGGTCTCATTATAGTAAGAAGCCATTGTTGCAGCTCTGGACTTTCTGTGTGGTCTAACAGAATTGATATGTTGGTAGAAACACCAGCAATTCATCATTAAATATCAGACTTATTAGTTCACTTTAAGTGCTCTGATTCTGCCTCTCTCTCTCTCTGTATATATATATATATATATATATATATATATATATATATAATGTATACTTTTAGCTTGTGTTTGGCTCTTGAATGCAGAGGTTTACCTCTTAACCCCTTCATATCTGTGCTAATATCCATTATACATATGGCTATTTTTTTCAGGGGCAGGTTAAGCTGATAAGTGTTGAATTGCTCAGTACTTGGCACAGTGGCATTGTTCTGTAAATATGAAGCTGTGCCCAGACATAGTATTACTCTATTACATTTTTTCAATCATGCCGTCATTGCCTAGACTGCATTAAACTAGAGTTCAGCATATTTCTTTACCTGGTCAAGTTTCTGTAACTTCTGTTCATTCTTATGTGAACTGCTAAAAGCTAACTGATTGCCTGGCAGACAGCTTTATCATTAAATAGAATTTCAGCACTTAGGGAGCTGTATAAATGGCTAATACATACGTTTGCCTTCAGCCTGTTATTTGTTTTTCAAAAGGGAATATTGTGTTAAGATCTCATTTGGCACATTGTTTACATTAGATATCTGCCCTTTTTCTGGATGCTGGTTAAGAAATCTAGGAATTTATACTTTCCTGCATTAGGAGGGAAGCCGAGCACACCACAATAAGCTATCTTTCATCACTGCTACTGAACCAGAAACTATGTTGTATTGTAAATACTTAGCACTGAAAAAGGTTCCTCTCTAGCAGAGACTTTTTTGAATCACTGTGTAATAACAGCTGGCAAAGACGCTTGGTATTTGGGGCATTTTATGGAAACTTAACACAAATGGAATGAAAAAAGAATTACATTATATGTATTGTGTTGAATCCTCCTAGGTTGTTGTACTTAATTCTTATGTTTGCTTTGTTTTGTTTGAAATAAACTAAATCATGCAACTACCGTGCTTCTCAGACTTGAATTTCAGAGTGTAGCTAAACAAGATTTTCTCCAAGGATGGTGGATTATCTTTTATCTAAACTATCAAGTGCTTCTTCTGTAGACTTCAATACGTCTTAGGAACTTAATGAACCTGGTTTCAGTTTGTCATCCATTCCTTATTGCAATATTACCAGCTTACCATTTTTAATGTAACATAGGCAATTAATTCTTCAAGGGCAGCAGGCACCGAATTTGTAGATGAAACACTGAAATATAAAGTTGTTTGCTAGCAGCAACCTTTTCATTTGTTACAGATCTCTTTAAGGTGGAATTATTCAGATGACTTTTACTTCTGCAGAGATTGTGCATATTGACTGGTATTGGTGGAAGTGTGAGTGGCCTTTTATGGTTTTAATGTTCTCAGTTGTGCAGTTTTGTCATTATTGGTTCACATGTTTTGTTTCATTGCTTACTGGAAAAATGTTCAAAACTATACATTTAAAACATGCTGTAACATGTGGTGCTGTATTATGCAAGGGATATAATCTGATTATTATATATTATAATTTACAACAATCAGGAAGATGAATCAAAGAACTTTTGCATAGTCCTAAAAATGTCTGCAAGGGGCCTATGATTTGAAAACAGCCCAAAGGTAAACTTAATTTGCCACTGGCCAGATGCATTTTGTTTGACTGTGGATTTCAGTGCTGTATCAGTGAATGTGAGTTTCAAAGGCAGAAAAGTTTTAATGCTAAGTCTGTTTTCATTGTGAGGCTGTATTACTTTGTTTAGCAAATGTTTATCAGTGTTTGTGCTATAAAATTTGAAATAAAAGTTTTAAATGAAATCCAAATATCTGTAATCCTTGTAGAAGTAAAGCAGAAAACAGTGTGCACACTGAGAGTTTTGAACAGTGTTTATGGCAACTGGGAAGAAATGGAGAAATAACCAAGTAATGGGGCACTGGAATGACTGCATGAGAGGGGACGGGGGTACCAAATTTACACACATTTTGCTTTCACATACATGTCCAAAATTTTTGACATGAAAAGTTGGCACCCTACCCTCCAGCATGTCCTGTTTATGTCGCAGGAGAGGTTTATGTCCATGGATCAGGTATATCTGGTCCTTTTCATTTTGCAGATGTGCAGCAGGTCCATTAAGGCTAGATCAAAGGATCCCTTGTAGGCCAAGCATAGATAATCTGTCAGCAACATGTAGGAGACTGACTATAATGAGAAGGCTTTGAGGCAGTCCGCATAAGACTTGCTTTCTAAATCACGTATTCTCGTGAGGAACTTCTGTGGATGCTTCATTTGTTGCATATGCCTGGTAAGGTACATGCTGAATGGGGCATTGTAGTCAATGATTGCTCTTGTGAGGGCAGAGTGCAATATACAATGACATATTTGGACCTGGATGCCATACCCTTGCTTATAAGTCTTGCAATACAGAATGATTTCCTTACTACTGTAAACACACAATGATCAAAGGTCAAGTAATGTCCACATGCATTCCCAAATCCCTACTACTTGGACTACACTTAATGGTGTATTATCAATGCAGTAATTTGTGGGGGTGGCTGTCTTACTGAAAGATATTATAATGCACTTCTTGGCATTGAATATTAGACCATGACTCCATCACCAGTTTAGTCTGTATCAAACCTTCTTGGAGGGTATTTTTGTCTTGGGGGTATTCAATGACTGCACCTAATTTACAATCATCTATGAACTTGGTCAGCCAGAGAACTTTGACAGCCTCGACTTCAAAGAAGTAAATGCCAAACAGGAGTGGCCCCAGTACTTAACCCTGGCCTTTTTGGAGGGTAGGCTTCCCTGTCCTAACTTCTTGTGTCCTGTCTTTAAGCCAGTTGACTGTCCAGCAGGTTATGTAGGAGTTGATACCTAATTTAGTGAGCTTATTTACAATGCCCACATGGGGTATTGTGTTGAATGCTAGGCAGTATGCACCATTGTACACTCATCCATTGCTGTGTTGTCCTTCTTGAAGAAGTCCAACAAACTGAATAGGCTTGACCTGTCCTTGATCAAACCAAACTGAATTGGATCTAGTGATTGTAAGTTTCCTATTTCATCATTTAGCATATCCATGATGATTCTTTCCATGGCTTTACATATTAGATTAGTCGGGTACATATTAGACTAGTCATGGGTATTAGGAAAGTCAGAAGTAATACTCATTCCTGTTCTGAACTTAAATGGCATGTCTCACAGCACCCCAAAAAGCATAGGTATTGAATTAGTACCAATTTCATGCCTCCTACAAATTTTCATTGCTCCTCCTAATTTTTCTCTTGATTCTAATAGCATTTTGTTTGTTGAAAGCAGGTCATATGTACTCGCCCTAGTCAGTTTCTTAGTAATCATTACAGAAGACTTGGATGAGGACCAGGCAGTTAAGACTGTCCATCTTCACCTGGCCAAGGCCTTTAACACAATTTGTCACAGAGATAAACTCTCCAGTCCCACTGTTAGACTTTGCATTGTCCCAGTCTCGCTGTTTGACTTTACATTGCCCATTTAGTAGCAGATTTGCTTATTGACAGAACTCACATTACGAAGTAAGGAGATTTTCTTTAACCTCAGAAGTGTCACTATGGTATAACTGAAGGATTAGTCTTGGACATCCTGTTATTTGGCATTTACATCTCAGAAGTGATATCAGTTATTTAAGGTCAATGGCTACCCGAATTTGTGAATGCAAATTACATGCAGTTATCCCCATGATACTCATATTCTCCAACAAGGTCTGGATCAGATCAATGCTGTTGTGTTAAGTACAGGCTCATCTGAAATAGCAAGAGATGCAGCGTAATTGTCTTCAGCAAAGCCCCTGTCCCCCGTTTTTATTACATCTCTGGAACCTCCCTCAAAACAGACTCTGTTGTTAGCTAGTTGGTCTCCTACACAAACAGCAAGCTCTGTTTTAATTTGCAAAACCTTATTAGGACAATCATCGAATACAGTGCCCCCGATGGAAAGTACCTGTGTGGGCACCTTGTACAACTTGAAAGACCCCCCAAAGATTCCTAATTAAAAATGTCTGGTTTTACTTATGTAAGAGACCCCAACAGGTTAAAATCCCTCTCCCTGTTTTCTGGCTCATACTGTGTCTTTTGGAGATGACCTCTTGTTTAGCATTTCACTTCACAGGACAAACAGTTCAATCGGTGTACCTAAACCTGCATTGTAAGATCAGCAGCTCCTCTGTTGTGCTATAGGTTTCCTAGCCAATGCCATCCCCACCTTTGGAATAGAGTCACTCTGGCATCAAGCAAAGTAGCTTCCTGTCTTCAAGGCCAGCTTCGATGACTGAATGTGTACCTGCAAATTCATGCTGGGCTCTAATGTGAAGGATATTCTTCTAAGGGGAATGCGGTCTAATCTTGTCTGTACATGGTGTATCTGGCTGAGCTTCTCATTAGCTCTCTGTCCATAAGCTAGTATTAACCTATGAAGCTGTATACACTGTGAAAGGACTTCCTAAAAAAGTAGTAGCCCACAGGTAGTAAACAAGGATAAAGGCAGAGATTTCATCAACTGTGAGGCTTTCCTTATGTAATAGTTGGATTATAGGACTGGGCCTTTTATTTCTCGCCATCAACTGCATCCCAGTTATCTTTACTGTTGTTCTGTGTATTGTAGTAGGTGCTTTCATTTTTTTCCCCTCCCTGAACTAGTTTCACCAGTGGAGAGAGAGAGTTTGACCAGTCGTCTACTTTGTGAAAGCCTGATGCATTACCATTCATTTTGAGATGTAAGGATTTCCCCCTTATGTACAGCAGAGGTCAAAGGAGGTAACACTGGATTCACTAAGTAAATTAACATATAATCTGTTGATCACTACCTCCCCAATCCTGTTTCCCCATCTGCATGCACTGTTTTTATACTTAACTGTGAAAGCACAACACCTGCATATAGTTTGGTCATCCTGTTAGGGTATTAATGCTTTCCCCTGGGTTGTGCGATCACTGAGTTAATACATTTAAGTAAGGAAATCCCTTGTATGAGGATGCAGCAGGCAAGAAATATGATTGTAAATGCTGTTTTGTGGAGATTTGTAACCAAGGACTTTACTTTTGGGGGATTTTCCCCTGATCAGCTTTAGAAGAGGTAGATGTGTAGTGCTGTGTTATCTGCTCACCTCAGTGCAGAATTAAAGCATGTAAGTTACATGATGACACTTCTAGCCATTTCTAGAAACAACCCCAGCATCAGCAACTACCAGCCCCCTCCCTTGCTAGTATTTTGTCAGGCAACATCCCTCACTTAACTCTAGTTGCAAGTATTCCAGGTGTAAAACTAATCACTGATTCAGCAGGCTGGCACCTGGGAGCTTTAATCCAGATTTGCTGAAACTTTTACCAGACATAAGTGGAGGCTGCTACATTCAAAACCCGTCATTAGGTTATACTACTAATCTTCCAATCTTCTTAGATTTTTAGAAATTACAGCATCATCTAAGTGACATTTTCCAGTGTAGCTCAAATGCACAAGGATGTATAAATGGAAAATAAAGTAATCAAAATAACCTTAACCACTTATTTAATCCTTGGTACTGAATCCATGAATGCCACACGTAATTCTGACTTGTTATGACTGACATTGCTTTCTGTGATAACAAATGTGTGATTTGTATGTCTTTTGTTTAAAAATTGAGATTGTAGTATTTTAGGAGAATTCTCTTTTGCCTTGGTGGAGTTAGTATAGTTAAGTAGCGGGGGGACTTTGAAGAAAACAGCTTCCCATCATACCTATCAACCTGGAGACATCAAAAATCTGGACAAGGGCCCATGAAAAGTAGCTACAACTGGCCAAAAATCTGAACACTAATTAACATACAATTTGCATGCATAATATGTCTCCGTCTACTACACTGGAATTGTGGGATGCCAACATTCAAACACAAGCTGAAAAACAGACAAAAACAACACATGGTCACATGCTGGTCAAAAGTCAGGTCACTATTCACATAAGTTCCCAAATCCTGAAAAACTGGTCAACTCTTAGGGACATGTAGTCAGTATGGTAGTTACTTGGCGTAGTCAACTTCCCAAAGGATAAATTAATGTATTTTTGTTTTTTTTTAGCATTTAGTTTCAGCCAATTATTTCAGCAGGTATATAAATGAGGCACTGGTCCCTAGCTATCAGTACCCATTTTAGATCTAAACGTTGTGTATATTATTTCTTGCAATCCTGTTTATCACAAGAAATATTTGCAAAGTACAATTTCCATCAAAATAGGTATACTTTCCTCTTTTTTTATCTTCAGCTCTGACTTGGTAGATTTCAAGAGCCGCCAGATTTACTCAGTATCACAGAGGCAGCAATGAGTGCATCAAGCAATGCATCAGATTGTCAAAATTAAAACTACTTGATATGTGGAAAACAGTAACCTAACCTGAAGACAAGAGTGCAGCCAGGCGCACTGTTTGTACTTTACTGAGTAAATTTTTTTCTGAGCATCATATCAACATGGCTTTTTTTAGGTCATATGATGTCTACAGCTGTCTAAATGAATACTGTTAACAGGTGCAGTGTTGCTAATCTAAAAATAATATTTTAAAAGTTTTAAGGGAACAGCTGAAAATGTACTTGCATTTATTAAGTGCTTGGGGGGGCAGCATTTTGAGAGATATGTCCATTTTTACATGATAGGTGTCCAAGGGGGTAGCACTAAGAGCTTTTGAGTACAAAATGGAATTTTCTTGCTACACCCCTGCCTGTAGAAGTAATGAAAATAAAACCTACATATACCTCTCAACTGTCCAGATCTTCACCTCATATTTTTTTTTGTCTGCTCCTTATAAAATGTGTGGTTTTCTGGCAAATCATTGAAGCTTGACCTATTATTCTGGCAACTTTCTAAGTCTGTAAGAGTAATATTTAAAATTTGTCCCTTTGCCCCTTGTTATTTTTGCCTTTGCCCAGATTTCTTGTTTTAAGAGGTATGATCTACACAATTGGAGTGATATTCTGTTAAGAATCCTTAAACTAGTGACTTTTGCATGTTTAGAAAAACAGCCTATTCTTCATCAGTTCAATTACTATTCATAATAAATTCACAACAAAGAGAAATGGGGGATAAATTAATACTTTCTACAAAGTTATCCACAGTTGGGTTGCCTCGTATAACTTGCTGCTAACTAAGCACATACACACTGAACACAGAGAAAGCACAGAAAAAGAATTAAACCTTATTAATAATTTGTAGTACAATCTAGTTTACATAATTAGCAAAAACTGTAAAATCGCATGGACAAATACTCCTTTGGAGGTTTAGCTCTTTATGCTCAAAAAGTGACACTAAAGAAACAAGAGTAATACGGCTGTTAACATAAAATGTTTGCCTGTACTTACAACAGACTACAATAATGATGACTTCATCACTAGTCCGTCTTGGATGCTCAGTGGGGTGTAATGGTGGGATCTTAGTTTCATGCATTACTGCTCCAAGCTGCTAATGCTTGTAGTTTGAAAGGCCAGACACTTGATTTTTTTCTGGTACTTGAACCTATACTGCTCAAACAATAGCCTACAGAAAAATATTAGCAATTACTGTGTTACAGCCTCCCTGGCCCAGCAACACCAAAAATGAGAAACAATTGGTGACCCAAAAGGAATCAATAAATCATCTCCTCAAGCAATTATTTTGTGATTGGTATCAACTACTAGCGATTAAAAGACAAAACAAGGAGATCTGCACACATTTGTCGACAGAGTGTGTGCATTCGACTTCAGTTGGTAGAGTACTACTTGCTGCTTTGGAAGCAGCAAACTTGTGCATGCACCTTCATCTCGGAAGTGCCCTCATTGAGGAACAAAACAGTAGTGTGCATTGTTGTTGTACCTTATGGGTTACCAAAATCATCTGCTAATCATGCATTTGTATTCCATCATCATGCATTCCAGACTTTGTTTCTGCATAAACCTGAAAAGAATAGTAAGTCATGTTTGTTGATTTGCTTGATTGGTTATTAAACTGTTACACAATCAGAATTGTTTTCTGTATGTATTAAGTGTAATTACAGATGTAGCATAGTAAACTTTACCAGCTTGCGTTGCCTTTGTAATTACCGGGAATAAGCAGTAGCTGCAAACAAATTTACAGTTTGCAGATGGTAATGTTTCAGAGTGGAGTGCAGAGCACACCTGGGCTAAACAAGTCTGTATTGTCAAAAATGTTGCCAGAAACTCCTCCTATTCATACCTCTCAACTGTCCAGATTTGTGCATCATGTTTTTGATTTGTTTCTTCATTAAGTTTTGGTTTTATGACAAATCTTTGAAGCTTTCTGCCCCCATTATTTAGGGCTTTGTCCAGATTTCTTACTGTATGAGGTTGAGAGATATGGCGCTGACTACAAAATATACATCACAACTTACTTTTAGTAGAAATACAAGATTTTGCAGGACAAGCTATATCCACACCCAGTGAAAAGGGCTGAATTTCATTTTTTTGCCAAAATAAAAAATTATTTTTACAGCATTTGATTTGCTTATGCTGTTTCAGATAACACTTAAGTCCTATGCATGGAATATGTTACCGATTTTCTCTGTGTGTCGCACAGGATGGCTGAGTGACATTTCCAGTGCATGTTATACCAGGAATATCTTGTAAAAAAAGTAAGAAGGGTAGAAAGCTGTCATAAAACGTAACTGGTTAAAACATTTAATGTTTACCAAAGGTTAATGCTTTGCAATATTCAGGGAAGGCCAGGTATGAGTTGCTCGTTGACCAAAGTTTTCAAAACACCTCACACCTTTAAGGGAGTATGTTGGATGACATTTCAAAATTTAGAAAACATTATGAATGGTTTAGTCTGACACTTTAAATGTGGAATTAATAGGGCTGAGGAAGACTTCAAAGTACAGAGGTACAGCTATCTCTTCTTACGCCATGTTAATACTAATTTCTACATACGTCTGTTCTGGATTTTCCAGGAGAGCGTCAAGTGACACCTGAAAAGAAAGAAATATGGAAAAAAAGAAACGATGCAAAATGAAATGGAAACTAAGAAAAGAAGCATAATTTAATGCTACACTTACTAAGTAGCTGCAAATGTTGATTATCTGAAACCTTTTTCCAAGTTCTGATAGGAGACTGATTATGAATTAATTAAAATACCTCTTCTAAATTATGATTATTGATGAAGAATGTTAGACAGTGTTGGATTTTCAATTTGCCACAATCATTCCCATAAAAGTATGTCACCCGAACCGAAAATGTTGCAGAAGTTATTACAATTCATGTTCTACTAAACTGCATTGCCTTTATTATGCTAGAAATGCATTGCCCACAAAACATACACACTGTTTTACCTGATGTCATGGTACACATAAGCGTTTGCAAATTATTAACCTTATCCTGATCTGACACACATTATATATACATGCTTCTGTATTAATGACTGACAATTTGTGAACTTGGACAATCATGACTTAACCCAACAATTAAATCATAAATAAATACATAAAACTGTTCACCTGACAGTATGTCTTCTAAACTTCTCTGAATGAAGCACTGCTGTTCAACGATGCACTTTGAATTCAAAAAAGTAAGCATACATGTACAACAAAACTACATTTGCACTGAATATATCTGAAAGGAAATTGGGAAATTCAAGCCTGTAGAGTGTAATTGCTGAAGTCCAATCAAATCATGTTCAGTGCAGTAATGTATGCTCGTCCAGGGAAATTGCTTTTGCTGACTGAATGTTCATGCTCGCAGGCACTGTCTTGCTGCACTTACTGGCATCAGCATGCATACCTTGCACATTGATGATGCCACGGGATGTGCTGGCGATACGCAATGGCATCAATATGTATATAAAAAAAAATCGGGATTTAAAGGGGCCACTGGGGAATTCGTGGCACCCTATTATTTCAACTCCAAAAACGTTAAATACAGAAGTATTTGGTATGGTTGAGAGGTATGCTTCCCATGGGGGGGGGGCACATTGCTTTACGTGTAAAATAGCGAGTTTCATTTGTTATTTCTCTGTCAGTTTGTTACTTACTGATCACACTTCTGAGTGCTAATTACTAACAAATTAATAGTTAGTTATGGAACCCTAATCACTATATGCAGGGAGCCAGCCCCAGTCAAACTCAGAAATGAAAAGAGGCTTGATTTTATATGAAATTAATACAGTGGTTCATGGAATGAAGCACAAAACATTCAGGGTTTATTAGTACCTTTGGGATTTTGAGATACTCTGCATATGAACACACTAAAGAGTGACCAGTGGAAGAATTAAATAGTTTACTTTTCAAAGAAGTCATAGAGGAGAGGATTAACGTGAACTGCTGAGATAATTAGACTGAGGGGAAGAAGGAACACAGTTGTATAGTGCTACAAGAAGCAGTGAAGAAAGTACACCGTAGAGCCAAACAATTTCACATTTCAAAGGTACATTTTTGCACATTCTATTTTCAGGTTCTCATTACGATACAATGTGTTCAGGACATTTAGCAGTACAGGTGTTCCTTTTCAGCAGTCGTGATTTCCAGTTCTTCTTCTTCTTAGTGTCATCATCATCATCATCATCATTATTAGCATCTGTTTACTGGTATGATCCAGTCTGGGCATCACAAGTGCCCCTTTTCCGCGGAGGGCTGCCGAGAAAAGCTTCATACAACCATGAGCATTGCATGCTTAAACACAAGTAGTAGTTTCTAAGCAGAAGGATTACAGTTTAACAGAATGTAAAATACAGACAATAATAAGTGTAAAATAACATTAAGTAAACAGAGTTACAGTACTCATTGAGGTCATTCATTAATATACAAATAGGTAGCTTAAAATGTGCAACAAAAGGTGTGGAGAATTGTTGCTTTGGTTTCGCATAACAAGTTTATCCTAGACAAAAGAAGCATGATTAGAGAATGTATTTTCTGGAGTAAAGGTCGATAGAGACTAGCCAGGTGTAGAACAAGAGCAAAGCCAGGTGTCCGTCAGGTACTGTTTGAGTTGCAGTTTGCAGAAAGTACTTTTAGTGGTTTGTGTGAGTGATAGGGGCAAGGAGGATCTATAACCTGGAAACATAGGAAAAGTACAGAGTCACCTGTACAGTTACTGGCTTTATCATTAGAAGCAGTTCATTGGTAGATCAAAGTGATCTGTTTTGGAACTGTAAATGGAGTAAGCTATTATGACTGGGGCATTACTTTTGTTTATGGGTGTTTGCGGATAACGAGAAGCTGTGAGAAAGGCAAGGACTGACATAGATCTTGCCAAGAACGTTATTTGAGTGCCAAGCAGTGGTGAAGTATGTAAGGCATGTTGGCAGCATTGATTAAGGAGACCAAGTCAGGGATGTTGATCGTGCAGATGAGTGTAGAGTCATTGGCGTACCGCAGGGGTGTGGCATGCTTATGGGCTATGTGGAGCTTCTGTATAAAGATATTGAAAAGAAGTGGGCAGAGTACTGATCCTTGAGGAACACCTGTCGATGCTGCAAAAAAGGAAAAGAAGGTATTTCACCATTTCACAGTTTGTGGTTGGATATCTGTTAAATAAAAAACAAGTAATCTCTGTGGTATCTCAGAAGTCTCAAACAACACACTAAACAAGTATAGTGGGCCCAAAAACAAAACAGTGTAAGAAACTTCTCCTTGTGGAAGATATGTCTAGTTAATCACTGTATATTAATCAAATCAGATAATGGTAGTAGAAATAACGAAATTAAACTTGTCCTAAGTAAAAAAAAAAATAATAAAAAATATATAATTTGAAATATTGCACCAAATTACTAAGTATTCGAAAGTAATCCAAGCAGGGTAGGCTGTTTGTTTCCAGTCAAAAATCCTTTAAGTACACAGACAAGAGATCCAAGTAAAACAAAAATAACAGAGTAATAGTTTTCTCAGAAGCTTTCTAACTATATATATGTATATATATATATATATATATATATATATATATATATATACTTTTTATCAGGCAACGGAGTGGTTTATTGTGCTGTAAAACAAAGTATAATTGGTATACATGTTAAATTCATATCCCTTCCCCCATCAGTGTGACTTTCGAGCTGGTCCTGCCATACTTAGTAGCTGTCATAATAATATAACCCTTGTGTACTTTCAATAAAATTAATAATGATGTGGTACTGCTTATTTAACCAGATTAAGTATTTGATTTTATCTAAGATAATATACTACATGGCTGGCAATATATAAACCTTACACCATTTGCAAATCTAAAAATATATATAAATATATACATACACACTTTGCATGAAAAAAATCCATTGTAAAAATCATATTCTATTTCCATAACCTATTGTTAACAAAGATTGCGTTCATCCTTCTAGACTTCTTCAGGTCTGTGTACAAGAACCCTAAAAACTATCTACAAGAATGTTATTGTATAATTAGTTAGTATTGTTATTACACATCATTTTGAATTAAGTGGAAAAAAGAAAAAGAAAAAATGTGTGATGATGGAAACAAAATGTACACTTAAAACTGATTTAACATGGTATTTTAAACCAACTGGAAGAATAAAATAAAATAAAATTAGTCATGTAAACAATATGGCAATTTTCTAAGTTGCAGTACACTTTTAAGTGAACAGTAGTAGTTTAGTCCAGGCTTCCTAAAAGGGATGTCTCCTTCAAGATCACCCATGTCTATGTGATCCAGTATCTGGAACTTAAAACCTGTCTGTCTTTTATGAAGAGCGAGGTGTTTGACTAGTGCATTATTTTTACATCAGAGCAGATTTTTGCCAGGTGACATGACATCCTACGTTTAAGTTTATTTACAGTCTTGCCAGATGAAATGCATCACATTCATTGCACTGTGCCCTGTAAATTACTTTTGTAGTGTTACAGTCACCCCCTGCACTGGACTGGTCTTAATTATTTTCTTTAAATAAGGGCAATAAAAACGATTACCTTGCTATATAAATATACAAAATGTACAATTAGCTTCACATCTTTTCATGTTTCTCTCATATAGTCAAGGTTTAAATGCAACAAAACTTCTAATGTTCCTGGCATTCCTGTAAACAAAGGATGGGGCTTCACGTAAGATGTTAATCAGAAATGGGTTTCCTGTGACAATGGCCCTGTTTTCTAGTGAGAAGCTATGAAAGTCGGGTGTTAAAAAACATCCTGGAACCCATTATAGAACTGAAAAGGACTGACGCACCTTCACTCAACCTCCCCAGTAGGATGTTAAGAAATTCCACAGAGAATAACAAATGGAAAAATAGCTGCATCCTGACATACACTTTGGATTATCACAGTATCAGAAATGTTATTGAAGAAAACCAAACACCAAAACCAAACCAAACACCAAACAGTAGGCTGATTTTTACATTTATAAAATAAAAAAGCTGATGCCAATACAGGAATCTTTCTTATTTAATTATTTCTAAAATGTAATTGATTTCCTTCAAATTCATCTAAACATACCTATAAAGAAGACAATCCAGGTCACTTGATTAAGGCCATTATGTTTTTGCAGCTATGCTTATTTATTTCTGATTTTTGCTTTGCAGCTAAGCCAGTAGCTTGCTTTTGTTTGCACTTTCCACCAGTCAGAAACACTCAGTGTTACTCATGTGGGAAAACGTACATTAGAACTACAAACAAATTTTCCCCCAAAAAATCAATTTAAAGAAATGCTTATCCATCACATCAGGTCTAGAGAATTCATTAGGTTAGTCTTTCAAGTCACTTAACTTTGCATTTTTTAACATTTTATGCAATGTAACACTGTATCTTGTATGAGGAAATAGTAGGATAGCTGAGAGCCACCCATGACTGCATTTAACAATACTGTCATAGGATAGCTGAGAGCCACCCATGACTGCATTTTACAATACTGTCATAGGATAGCTGAGAGCCACCCATGACTGCATTTTACAATGCTTGCTAGTCCAGGAAGACAAGCACATCAAAACAAGTTGTATAAACCAAATATATAGTTGTTAAATGCAGGATTATACCAAAGTTGAGGTCTTATCAAAAATAAGTAGTTGGTAACTGCAATAAGATCATAGGATCGTAGGAGATTACTAGGCTATCAACCTGGAGGTCATTTTAAGCCTAGCCATTTCAACCCAATATATTACCATAGAGGTACTAGTCAATACCCAAGATTGCATTTAGTGATGACTGCCCATGCCCAGGAGGGTTGTGGGTGCTGTCTGTGGTAAGAATTTAAAGTCCCCAGCAACTCTGCCAGGTTTCTCTTAAACAGTGTCATTGAGGTGCTGTGTTTCGCATGAATTGTTAGCCTGTTCCAAAGACGTGGCAGTTGCTGGGAGATAAATCTGTCCCTCCAGCATGTCCTATTTAAGTCGCAGGCCATATTTAAGTCCCTGGAAGAGTAGCCCTAGACCCATTTGATGTACAGATTTGCAGTAAGTTCATTATATTTGGGACTTGAGATGCTCTGTAAGCCAGGCATAAGTCTCCCCTAAGAAGTCTATACGATATGCAGTATAGCGACAGGGAATTTAGTTGGTCCATGTAAGGCACATGATCTTCTTTGTTAGAAACCTCTAAGGTCTCTCTAATTGCTGTACGTGCTTAGTACCGAATGGGGCATATTATACTCAGTTATGGGCCATATAAGTGCCGAGAGTAGGGGGGTTATAACTTCTTTTGATCTCGAGGCGATGCTTTTACTAATTAAGTGAGCTATGTGGAAAGCTTTCCTTACAATGGTAGACAAGTGGTAGTTGAAGTTAAGGTCGCGGCCAACCTGTGATCCCAGGTCCCTTACCACTTTATGGGTACTTATGGTATTGTTATTGATTTGATAGTGTGAAGGGACATTGTTTGTGTTGAAGGGAATGATGATGCATTTCTTTCCATTCGGTTTGAGACCATGATTAATACACCAGTCGTTGGTCTGTGTAAAACCATCCTGAAGTATACTGACATCATTTGGGGATTCAATGATTGCACCTTGTTTGCAGTCATCTGCGAACTTGGTCAGCCAAAACTCTTTAGTTTTGACCTGAACTTCTGAGAAGTATATACCAAACAGTAGGGGGCCCAGCACTGACCCCTGTGGCACCCTGCTGATAACAGGTCTGATGGTTGATGTGGAGTCACTCATTTTGATAGTGTGTGTCCAGTTTGTGAGTCAGTTGGCAACCCATCTTACAAAGAAGAGGTTTACATTCAGTTTGCAATGTTTATCTGTAATGCCTGAATGTGGGATTGTGTTGAAGGCTTTGCCAAATCGAGGTATACTGTGTGCATAGATTTGCCCTCATCAATGGCCTTGGTCAACCTTTCAAAGAAATCCACTAGATTTAACAGGCAGGATCTGCCCTTTATGAAACTGAATAGGGATCCAGGCTTTGGAGGTCACATATGTCTTTATTTATGAGGTTCATAATGATAACATTCTATGGCCGTACAGATGAGGCTGGTCAGACTTAGTGGGTCTGTAATCCGTGGTTCTATTGCTAGGCCACCTTAGGAGAGGAATAACTGTAGCAGATGTTCTTAGTGTTTCACTATTGCAGTCATCACGTTTGGGTTATCCTGCCAGGGGTAGCCCTCAGTCGGCCCGAATACCAGAGGCTTAGTATTTCTGCATTGGTTGCTGTCACTCCAGGACTGATGTCAGGTCGTCAGTGGTATAAAATCAGTCAGCTGATGCCATTACATCAGTCTTTCTTGCCAAAGAGCCCGAAGCAGAAGCAGTTTGCACGAGTGCTGGTTGGTCGCTACCTGAGTTTTCATTTCCGAATTGAAGCTGAAGTCTTCTAGAGCTAAATACTCCATTGGGGATCCTTTTTTCTTGCTCTAACCGATGTCAGAAAAAGTTAACAATTGTCTCGCCTGTGGAAAGCAAATACCACACCGAGACTTCCATTCTTACTGCGTCACCTGTTTAGGCCCAGACCATGACGTCCCCCGCTGTCGCTATTGTGCTTTGTTCATTGCCATAACTATACATCGTCAGGCCCTTATTGTTGCTACATATTTTGCTGTCAGTCCTCGAATTCCAATATGGCTTTGGTAAGCCATATGTCTACCGATCTTCTGAAAAAACTTAAGGATAAAGACAGAGACAGACCGCACAGGTCCTAAACTGCCGACGATGCTTCGTAAAGCTAGTCATCAGTTCTCCAGTCCTCAGTGAGGCACTTTCGCAGCCCCTAATGCCCGCTTCTGTGGATCTGCAGGCTGATACCTAGACCCTTTAGGAGTACGGTATGCTGCGAATCTTCTTCGACTAAGGATCCTGCAGATGTCTCTACCTTGGATGGGTCTGAAGCCGCTGAGCAGGCACCAGCTTCCGAGGAAGTACTTTGCACTACCGATACTCGACACAGACCAATGACTTATTTTGCTTCTTCAGTTCTTTCTAAAACTACTGAGTTTCTAAGGCCTAGGGTACGACCCACACCCAAAAAACTGACGACCCAAGCTCAGGCACCTGCTTCCTTGCCTCAGTCTCAAATGCTTAAAATGGTGGAAAACCTTATTATGCTCATCAGGGGAAGCCAGGCTACCCCTTCTAAAAGAAAGAGACCTGCCCCCAGTAGTTTTATCTGAACAGGAGTCCAATGACTCTGATGCATCTGAATATGAAGATATGCAACCCCTCTCTGCTTATGAGGATTCTGATGCAGAGGAATCCATTCCTTCTGCCTCTCCACCCAAGGATTTTTCATTTGAGTGAACCCTACATACTTTAAGGGAGTATTTCCAATTGGAATGTCAGGATTATCCACAGTCAAAAAAGAGACTCAGGGAATTCTTAGATCTTCCACAGCACAGACCTTTGGCCATTCCTCCTGTCCTGGATGTTGTGGATGATGTTTTTATGGAATCCACTCTGACTCCTGACACCCTTCCTCCTGCTCCCAGGAAACCTGACAATTATTACAGAGTCCCTGACTTTCACAAATTTCTTTTCAAAAATCCTACTGCTGACCCTGAGGTTATCTCTCAAGGACCTAAAGGAATCAAAGCAACTTCAGCTAAGAATCCCACCCCCTCAGATAGGGATTCCCGAGCATTAGACATATGGGGTGAAAAAGTATACACCTCTGCTACTCTTGCTATTAGAGCATTAAATTGTCAGTTCCGCATGCTGAAATATCAGCAGCATACCATGGAACTACTCAAAAAAAATATCTTCTTTTTCTGCTTGTACAGAAAATAAAGAATTACAAGAGTTAATGCATTCTGCAAGTCAAGTAACTAAGCACACCTTACAGTGTGGTTTTGATGCCCTAGAAGCATCTTGCAGGGCAGCAGTCACTGGTTCTGTTCTTAGAAGGCATGCTTGGCTTAAGGAGCAGACCTTGCCAGACCATGTCAAATCTAAATTATTGGACGCACCCTTGAACAAAGGCAACTTATTTTGCACCAAGGCAGAAGAGGTCTTAAAAAAGATGTAAGAAAAAGCTAAATCTATGCAGACAGTTAAAGACTTTTTACAGGTCCTGCCTCCGAGGTTCAGTAGGCATTGCCCCTCCAAGCACTGGTCCTTTTCTGCCCCCTCCAGGCCAGCTCAGCCCAGGCCCAGGAGAAGCAGACCCCCCAGACAGCAGCCCCAGGGAATGCAGAGATCTAAACAATGGAGTTCCTCCTCTTCAAAAATAGAGAGTGCAAAGCCACCCCCTTATGGTAAGAACTCACAATGACTTTTCACTTCCAACCCTTACCTCTCCCCACCTGCTTGTACCCTTAGGAGGAAAACTGTCCTTCCCCGGAAGCAATTGGGCCACCATTACCAACGACATATGGGTCTTCAGCATAGTGTCCCAGGGATACAAATGTTATTCCCACACTCTACCAACCCCAAAAGGGTTCCCAGATATTCCTCTAAACCAGTGGACAGAGGCCAAAAAACAAATCCTTTCCCTGCTCTCCATGAGGGCAATACAGCCTGTTCCTGTAGAATATATAGGCCATAGTTTCTACTACAGACTCTTCCTGGTACCCAGAAAAGAGGGCACATGTCGCCCCATCCTAGATCTATCCATTCTAAACACCTTTCTGGTGATACCAAAATTCAAAATGCTCACCCTCCAGCAGCTTCTTCCTATGCTTTCCAAGGATGCTTGGTTAGCCACCCTAGACCTAAAAGAGGCCTACCTACACATCCCAGTCAGGAAATAATGCAGTAAATACCTACGTTTCAGGGCAGGATCTATGCACTTTCAGTTTTCTGTGCTTCCCTTTGGCTTATCCACTGCTCCCAGAGTTTTCACAAAATATCTGGCTCCCGCCATTGCTTTTTGCAGACAAAGAAATATTCAAATTTACCCATACTTAGATGACTGCCTGATTCAGGGAGACAGGAAAAGCTGCTATAGCACCTGACTTTTGTAAAGGACCTGCTGACCGCCCTGGGGTATACTATCAATGAAAAGAAATCAAAACTCATCCCCACACAAAAAAATGTATTCCTGGGAGAAAGCCTGGACACAGTATCCCAGATGGCATTCCTTACTCCAGAAAAACAAGCCTACTTGACAGGCTACTTCTTTCAACAAGCCACCAGAACCCAGTTATCTGCAAGGAAAATCCTGCAAGCTCTAGGGTTCATGGCCACCTGCATTCTACTCATTCCATATGCCAGACTGCTTATACGGAAACTACAGTGGTACCTAGAAAGTCTTTGATGTCAACACCCTCAGGACCTGGAAACTCTCATACCAATGATACCTTGTTTAAGGAAAGATTTTCTTTGGTGGGCAGCAGCATGCAACCACAAGAAGGGACTTCCCTTCTCACAACCCCACATGGCCCAGACCCTCACCACAGATGCATCAGACTATGTCTGGGGTGCACACCTGGACAGCAGGTGCATTCAGGGCTATTGAAGCCTAAATCAAATACATCTGCACATCAACCTAAAAGAGATGCTAGCTGTTAAGCACGCCGTGACAGCTTTCAGACCCCTACTCTCCCCGGGGCCTCTACTGATCAAAACAGACAACACCACAGTGATGTTGTATATCAACAAACAGGGAGAGAATCACGCTTATCCTCTCTGCAGGCTCGCCATGACCCTTTGGCACACGGCCCCAGCCATGCAACTACACCTGCTAGCACAAGTCCTGCCAGGCTCTCTAAACTCTCTGGCAGACAACTTAAGCAGAAACCTGCTAGACCCACATGAGTGGCAGATAGATCATCACCCTTGTAACCCAGAAATGAGGCACCCCAAAGGTCGACCTCTTTGCCTCCCACTCCAATCATCAGTTCAGCATATTCTGCACCAGGGAACCTCGCAGCAAGGCCTGGAAAGTGGATGCTCTATCGTTCCAGTGGGTAAACCTCTCGGTCTATGCATTTCCCCCTCTACCACTCATTTCAAGGGTACTGCTGAAAATAAGGGAAGAAAAACCGAGGGCAATCCTGATTGCCCCAGACAGGCCATGCCAGCATTGGTACCCACTGCTGCGCAGCCTGTCACCCCTGCCACCATGGTACCTACCTCAGATCCCAACACTCCTGACCCAGGGGAATGGAGAATTCATGCATCCCCAATTGCAGACCTTCAACCTGGCAGCCTGGCTTATTCCCTGACCTCTCCTCAAGTTGCCAGCCTAAGCAAACAAGTCCTAGATGTTGTACGTGAGGCCAGACACCCCAGCACTAGAAAATACTATGCCAACAAGTAGAACCATTTTTGCACCTGGATCCAGGCTAAGGGAGCTGGAACGGCACAGCCCTCCCTACCTCTCATTCTGGATTACCTGGCAGACCTACTACACAGGGGTCTATCCTTCTCTTCTATTAAAATTCATGCCTCTGCCATCTCTGCTCACTACAGCACAGCGCCACCTCTCTTTTCACACCCACCCATCAAACAGTTCCTAAGAGGGGCTAACAACTTAAGGCCACACAGAAGAGCTCCTACCCCAGCATGGGACCTTAACTTTGTGTTGGAAAAGCTCACCCTACCCCCCCTACCCCCCTTTGAACCTGCAGCTTCAGCAGAGTTAAAATTTCTCTCTTGGAAGACAGCCTTGCTTCTGGCCATCACTTCAGCTAGAAGAGTATCAGAGCTACAAGCACTTATGGCTGTAGAGCTATTCATCATTTTCCATGCTGACAGGGTCTCCCAAAGGACTAACCCATCCTTCATGCCAAAAGTGGTGTCCAGTGTGGCTCTCAACCAATCCATTCATTTGCCCGCCTTTTTCCTTAACCCACAAAACAATGGGGAAAGGATTTTGCACACTCTAGATGTGCACAGACAGCTCAGGTATCTGAACAGGACTAAATATTTTAGAAAAACTGATCAATTGCTAGTCAGCTTCACAGCAGGGGCAGAGGGCAAGGCCATTTCCAAACAAACAATCTCCAAATGGATAGCACACTGCATCCATTACTGCTACAAAGAGCACGGGAAACCACCCCCAAAGGGGGTCAAGACACATTCCATCAGGGCAACCACCACCTCTGCAGCTTTTCTCAGAGGGGTCCCCACCAGGGATATCCTGGAGGCTGCAACATGGACATCTGTTCATACCTTCACGAAGCATTACCACCTGCTTATCTTCTCCAAATCCAGGGCCGGCTTTGCCACCGCAGTCCTGCAGGACATCCTAGCCAACCCCCAGTGTTCTTGACTGCCTCCACCCTTTTCTTCAGCTTTGGGAATCAACCCAAATGTGATGACTGCAACAGTAAAAGACGAAGAATATAGTACAGTTGTTACACTTGCCATAAATGTAGATGTTCGAGTGTATTCAGTGTTGCAGTCCTGGTTTCCCTCCCTCCACCCCCCTTGTCTCTCTCTTTCTCTCTCTCTTCCTCTCTCCTTACAGGGAATTTTTTGGTATTTACTTTCTACTGGTGGTGCTCTCCCACCATAATCTAGCTCCCTATTTGGGGGCTTCTGACAGTTAGGGCAAGAAAAACTGATGTAATGCTGTCGGCTGCCTGATTTTATACCACTGATGACCTGACGCCAGTCCTGGAGCGACAGCAACTGATGCAGAAATACTAAGCCTCTGGTATTCATGCTGACTGAGGGCTACCCCTGACAGGATAAACCAAATGTGATGACTGCAACAGTGAATACACTCAAACATCTACATTTATGGTAAGTGTACACAACTGGACTTTTTCCATTCCGCAAGAACAAAGCATGTGGTTAGACTGTGATTGAAAAGGGTACTTAGTGGTGATGCTAGTTCATGATGTTCATCGTGCATACAGCTGCAGTCATAACAGATGGGTTCTCCTGCCGTCAGGCGGGTCCTCGGTCGGACGAATTCCGAAGTCTAGGTCCGGCGTCTGTTGTCATCGCTTCTTCCCTGACGTCAGTGCGACAGGGGTATAAAAGAACCAGCCGACGCCATTTTCTTCAGTCTTTCTTGCCGCGCGGTGCCCGAAGCAGAAGCAGTTTGCAAGTGCCGGTCGGCCAGCTCCTGAAATTACGAAAATTTTGCAACCGAAGTCTTCTTGAAAGCTAAGTACCCCGTTGGGGAAACTTTTCTTGCCTCAGACCGATGTCAGACAAAGTTAATAATTGTATTTCATGTGGGAAGCAAATACCGCATAAGGATTTCCATTCCCTCTGTATTCCTTGTTTAGGCCCAGACCACAACGTCTCGGTCTGTCACTTTTGTGCTACATTCAACAAACGCACCATTAAGCATCAGGCGGAGTTCGCCCAGCATTATTTTGGCAAAATATTTAACTATATTATGTCGTCGGATACTCCGACTCCAGTTTTGTCTAAAAAGCGCAAAGATAAGGACCGACACACGAGGTCCACGGCCTCTACCGACACCACGCCAAAGCCGACTACAGGTGGTCCGGTTCTCAGCGAGGCGCCTATGCAGCCCCTGACTACCGATGACACTTCATTGGCGGTGTCTCCTGTGCCCGAGGTCGCAGGCTCCTCGGCCCACACTCCAACTACAGATACCGAAGCCACTCTCGGCGGTGAATCTCAAAATGTGGACAGGTCTACCTCCTCTCAAGGTGTCTTCAGACCTTCCTCTTCTTTTTCCATCAAGGCTTTCACTAAGTCTAAAGCAGCCATGCATTCTAAGAGACAAGCTACACAGGGCCCATCTCCAGGCCCCATGCCTAAAAAACAGATGCTTAAAATGGCTGAGGATTTAATTACTCTTATCAGGGGTTCTCAACCCCGCCGCGGAAAAAGGCCCAGAGTAGAGGAAGAATCCCCTCCTCTGATCAGGGCTCCATTATATCAGAGCACTCTGATGAACAGGAACATTCTTACTCCCCTTTTGAAGACTCTGATGCAGAGGAGTCCATTCCCTCTGTATCCCCCCCAGAGGATTACTCATTTGGGGAAACTTTGCATACCTTAAGGGAACACTTCCACTGGGAAGGCCAAGATTATTCAGATTCCAAGAAAAGGCTTAGGGAATTTCTCTTGCTACCTCAGCACAGGCCTCTGGCTATACCTCCTGAGGTCTTGGACATTCTAGATGATGTGTACTTGGAGGCCTGCCTTAACCCGGATTCTCTACCTCCAGCCCCAGTCAAGCCTGACAGGTACTACAGGGTTCCTGACTCACACCAATTTCTATACAAAGGCCATGCTGCTGACCCAGAAACTATCTCACAGGGCCCCAAGGGAATTAAGGCCTCCACTGCTAAAAATCCATTTTCTTCCGAGAGAGATTCCAGATCCTTAGAAAGGTGGGGAAAAAAGGTATATACCTCGGCCACCTTAACCATGAGGGCATTAAACTGTCAGTTTCATATGCTAAAGTACCAACAGTTTCTGTTATCACAATTGAGAAGTAAAATGTCACAACCTGAACAACCAGACTTGAAGGAGTTGCAGGATTTGATGCATAGTGCAGAACAAGTGGGTAAACATACCTTATAATGTGGTTTTGATGCTCTAGAGGCCTCATGTAGAGCTGCTGTTACAGGATCAGTCATACGTAGACATGCCTGGCTCAAGGAACAAACGTTACCAGATCATGTCAAAGCTAAATTACTAGATGCCCCTCTACAAAAGGATGTATTATTTGGTGCTAATGCTGAGGAGGTATTAAGGAAAATGGAGGAAAAGGCTAAATCAATGCAAACAGTGAAAGATTTTCTACAGGTACAACCCCACGTTTCAGTAGAAATTGGCCTTCCAAAAATTGGTCCTTTCCAGCCACGGACAGACCCCAAAGAGGTAGATACAGGCGCCCGAGGAGCAGAGGGCAATCCTAAGGATCATTTAGAGGCAGACAATGGCAAGCTCCTACACAAAGAGGTGGTGAGGATAACTCGCAGCCATTCAGAAAGTAAGCCCAATGACTTTCCCCTTTGCATGCCAAGCAAGGCTCAAATGGCAGCACCCTTAGGCGGAAAACTGGCATTATTTTCAAAAAATTGGCATATTGTCACAAAAGACAAATGGATCCTGGACATTATAAACAGAGGCTACAGATTCCATTTTCGCACCCTTCCAAAAATGAGAGGCATGCCAAACCTGCCACATAATCAAAGGGCAGAGGCACAAAGACAAATTTCAGATCTCATAGACATGAAAGCTATTCAAGAGGTACCTACTCACGAACAAGATCAAGGTTTTTATTCCAGACTATTCCTGGTACCAAGGAAGGGAAAAGATTGGAGACCTATTTTTGGACCTATCCATCCTAAACACATTTCTACTCATACCAAAATTCAAGATGCTCACTCTACAGCAGCTTCTTCCCATGCTGGGCAAGGAGTCTTGGCTGGTAACATTGGACCTCAAGGAGGCATACCTGCATGTCCCAATCAGACAAAATTGCAGAAGATACCTCAGATTTCTTCCAGGTTTAACCCATTATCAATTCTCTGCATTGCCCTTTGGCTTATCTACTGCGCCCAGAGTATTCACGAAATGCCTGGCATCAGTAATTGCCTACTGCAGACTTCAAGGGATACAAATATACCCCTATTTGGATGACTGCCTGATCCAAGCGGACAGCAAGCACATACTTCTGAAACATCTGGCTTATGTAATAATGTTGTTGAATTCTCTGGGATACACAGTCAACAAAAAGAAATCAAGGCTAATACCCTCTCGGAAAATAATTTTCCTGGGTGCCAACTTGGACACAAACACCCAGATGGCCTACCTCACGCCAGAGAAGCGGGGGCAACTAACTCAATACTTCAGAACACTAGCAAATTGCACCAGGCTGACTGCAAGGAAAATCCTGCAGGCTCTGGGATTCATAGCATCTTGCATCTTACTAATCCCATGTCCAAAGCTGCATATGAGGAAACTTCAATTGTACCTGAAAAACCTATGGTCTCAACACAGCCACAGTTTGGAAACAATAATACCACTAATTCCATGTCTTCAAAAGGAATTTCTGTGGTGGGCTCAAGCATGCCAAACAAACACAGGTCTTCCATTCAGCAAGCCTCAAGCAAATCAAGTCATCACAACAGATGCCTCGGACTACGCCTGGGGGGCACACATGACAGATCGGTGCATTCAGGGCAAATGGTCCCAAAAAGAAAAGCACCTTCACATCAATCAAAAGGAAATGCTAGCAGTAATAAATGCTATTATAGCTTTCAAAGACCTTCTGCAACCAGGTCAACTACTGATAAGGACGGACAACACCACAGTAATGTGGTACATAAACAAACAGGGAGGAACCCATTCATACCCCCTATGCAGGCTGGCCATGTCACTTTGGAACATGGCCCTGGACTTACAAATCGAACTTCAAGCACAGTACTTGCCAGGCAAGGAAAACACGCTGGAAGACTACCTAAGCAGAAATATGACAGATCCACACGAATGGAAGTTGCATCCTCAAGTTTTTACAGAGATAATTCAAGCATGGGGAAGGCCAGACATAGATCTCTTTGCCTCCCACAAAAATCACCAATTGACAAAATTCTGCTCAAGGATTTTTCATCCAAAGGCCTGGAGAGTGGACGCTCTCTCTTTCAGTTGGACATCAATGACAGTTTATGCCTTCCCACCTCTTCCTCTGCTGCCCAAAGTTCTATTAAAAACCAGAGCAGACAGACCAAAGATGATTCTCATTGCTCCAGACTGGCCAAGACAACACTGGTACCCACTCCTGAGAAGCCTGACGCATTCCCCACCATGGACCCTGCCTCTAATGCCTCTTCTTCTGACTCAGCACAGCTTCAAAACTCTTCACAGTCAGCTAAAAACACTCAATCTAGCCGCATGGAAGATTCCTTAGCATCACAACAGACCCTACTCTCCAAGGAGGTGCAGGATGTCATTTTGGAGGCCAGAAGGCCGTCTACTAGAAAAGCTTACTCTGCAAAATGGAAACGGTTTTGTGTCTGGAATGAAAAAAAGGGCCAGGATCCTGGAAAACTGAATTTACCTCATATATTACAGTATCTAGCTGAGCTGTTAAGCAGTGGACTTTCATTCTCCTCCATCAAAATCCATGCCTCAGCCATTTCTGCAGAATACAACACTGATCCACCCTTATTCTCTCACCCCCTCTTAAGACAGTTCCTCAGAGGGCCTGAGAATCTAAAACCCCCAAGGAAACAACCAATACCTGCTTGGGATCTCAATTTCATTCTAGAAAAGCTGACCTTGCCTCCTTTTGACCCAGCTGCCTCATCAGATTTGCAATATTTGTCCTGGAAAACAGCTTTCCTTCTGGCTATTACCTCAGCTCGTAGAGTATCGGAACTACAAGCTCTCATGGCTGTGCAGCCTTTTATCATCTTCCATCAGGACAGAGTTTCCTTATGAACCAACCCGTCCTTTATGCCAAAAGTGGTATCCAGGGTAGCTTTGAATCAGGCTATACACTTACCTACCTTTTATCCTAATCCTCAAAACAAAGGGGAGAGATTACTACATTCCTTGGACATCCACAGACAACTGCGTTATTATTTGGAAAGAACAAAGCCTTTCAGAAAATCAGAACAGCTCTTTGTGTCCTATGCTATAGGAGCTCAAGGAAAGCCAATTTCCAAACAGACAATCTCAAAATGGATAGCCCACTGCATACGCTTTTGCTATTCTTTTCATGGCAAAACTGTACCTACAGGCATCAGATCTCACTCCACAAGGGCCACGGCTACCTCTGCAGCTTTTCTCAGAGGAGTTCCTACCAAAGATATTTTGGAAGCAGCCACTTGGAGTTCTGTGCATACCTTCTCCAAGCACTACCACCTTCCATTATACTCCAAATCTAGAGCAGGCTTTGCCACTGCAGTCTTGCAGGGCATTCTGGCTCCTCCTAGTTCCACCTAGTGCCTACCACCCCTTTCTTAGCTTTGGGATTCTACCCATCTGTTATGACTGCAGCTGTATGCACGATGAACATAGTACAGTTTTGTACCTACCATAAATGTAGATGTTCGAGTGCTAATACAGCTGCAGTCCAGGTTTCCCTCCCTCCTTCCCCTCTTGGGACAGGCCTATTGGCTAACACCTCCTCATGCAACCTGATTGGGGTATTCATTCTTGATGTATTTGCTTGCACTATTGTATTTTGATTATATGGCATTGCTTCATTACACAAATTTATGTATTGCCTTCCTTCTGGGAGCACCTGATATCTGGGGCAAGAAAAACTGAAGAAAATGGCGTCTGCTGGTTCTTTTATACCCCTGTCGCACTGACGTCAGGGAAGAAGCGACGACAACCGACGCCGGACCTAGACTTTGGAATTCGGCCGACCGAGGACCCGCCTGACGGCAGGAGAACCCATCTATTATGACTGCAGCTGTATTAGCACTCGAACATCTACATTTATGGTAGGTACAAAACTGTACTTTTTACCTTGTTTAGAAGACAGCATGGGATGTCATCTGGTCCCATTGAAGCCGTGTTCTTTGCCTTGGACAGGGCTTGGAGGACCTGCTCTTCAGATGTATAAGGTGGAGGAAATTTTGGGGGAGGGTTTGTTGTAAGTTCGGAGTGGATAAGGGAGTGACATTTTCACCAAATGTATCTGCTAGCAGGTTTGCTATCTCTGTAGGGTCAGTGTGTGTGATACCTTTGGCCACCAGTTCTGCACATGCTTGGGTCCTACCCTTTAGGTTACGTACATAGCTGCAAAAGGCCTTATGGTTATCCTTGGTCGTACTTGCTAGGTTTCTCTCAAAGGAGCTCTTGAAGGATTTGACAAGTTGTCTTATTTGCCTGTTAAAGCTGAGGAGGGTGCTTTTCCATTCTTGGGTCCTTGTCTTTGTTTTCTTGGACAGCAAATTTCTGCATTTTTTGTAGAGTTTGTTGATGCTGGAAGTCCACCATGGCAGCTTGATTTTACCTGGGGCTCTGGCTTTGATTCTATCTGGCACAGCTGAGTTTATACACTTATGCAAGTGATTGTACAGGGCTTTAGTGTAAGCTTCGGCGTAGTTACCACTTACAGCTTGGGGTGGGGCTTGGAATGCATTTATATCTTCACCTAGGAGGGTATACTTTGCTTTGGTAAAGTTTTTAGTCCAATTTCACCCTTTGTGAGTTCCGGTGTTAGTGTTTGTTTGAAGGTGACTGATTTGTGATCAGTTTTTACTAATGAGGGTCTAACAGTTGGAGCAGCGCACCTGTTTGACATGTCGGTGAGGAGCAGATCTAGAATGTTTGTTCCTCTTGTTGGGGTTTGGACAATTTGCTCTAGGGCATTTGGATTCACAAAGTCAAGGAACTTTTGTGCTAGTGAGTTTGGACTAGAGTAGGTTTCCCAGTTGATGGTGGGATAATTGAAATCCCCATAACCAGTGTGTTCAGTAAAATTTGGATTATCTTCAGTATGGCTAATAATTTATGTGCTCAGTGTTTATTATAGCTGTTTAGGTTGCTGAAGAAGGTTAACACATTGCTGTCATTAAGTAGCTCGATTTGTAGTTAATATTCATGTGTTCGGCAGAAATGCCACCTTGCTAAACTCTGATATAGCACTACTCCGCTGTCTCACAATACAGCATAGGCATGCACCAGTTAATGTCCTGAAAGTAATCTGACAAGTGGGCCTGTTGGTCATTCTAGGATTAACAAAGAACAGTCCCTCTTCAGCTTCATAGTAGCATGGTTCAGGTTGTATCTTCTTAACGGATGAAGTGCTGACTGCGAGTAATGAGAAGGTTTATTTTACCCATTTTGTGTAGAGATGAAACTTGCATTTATGGCCAGAATTGGTGCTGAACAAGTAGATTTTAGCTGAATGACCGCAGGATGTAATTTACTCGCTTTACTAACAATGGAAGGAGACATCTTCTACTGCAGAATTTCTGATGTCAAAATCTCACAAGGAATCCCTAGATTAGTGGTAGTGGTGGGCTTTGTTTTTCTAACCAGCCTGACTCCTCAACATTGGCCAGTATGTAAATTACTTTTTCACTGTGACCATCTGTATGCTTATAGCAGTGTTGAATCCAAGACATTTTCCTAAGATCTAATTAGGCATACTGGGTGTTGTTGTGTAACAAGTAATATGGAGAAAGTAATATTCACTTTGAGTTAAATGTGACTGATTAAATGACAGGGTGTATCATGGTTTTCAAGGGCAGAGGAAGTAGGAGCAAATACAAGGGATACCTGCAAAGAGCAACGTCATGTGGGGACAGCATGGACAGAACAAGAGGCCAGGTGAGGGAGTAGAATGGGAGCATGGACAGAACAAGAGGCCAGGTGAGGGAGTAGAATGGGAGCATGGACAGAACAAGAGGCCAGGTGAGGGAGTAGAATGGGAGCATGGACAGAACAAGAGGCCAGGTGAGGGAGTAGAATGGGAGCATGGACAGAACAAGAGGCCAGGTGAGGGAGTAGAATGGGAGCATGGACAGAACAAGAGGCCAGGTGAGGGAGTAGAATGGGAGCATGGACAGAACAAGAGGCCAGGTGAGGGAGTAGAATGGGAGCATGGACAGAACAAGAGGCCAGGTGAGGGAGTAGAATGGGAGCATGGACAGAACAAGAGGCCAGGTGAGGGAGTAGAATGGGAGCATGGACAGAACAAGAGGCCAGGTGAGGGAGTAGAATGGGAGCATGGACAGAACAAGAGGCCAGGTGAGGGAGTAGAATGGGAGCATGGACAGAACAAGAGGCCAGGTGAGGGAGTAGAATGGGAGCATGGACAGAACAAGAGGCCAGGTGAGGGAGTAGAATGGGAGCATGGACAGAACAAGAGGCCAGGTGAGGGAGTGGAATGGGAGCATGGACAGAACAAGAGGCCAGGTGAGGGAGTGGAATGGGAGCATGGACAGAACAAGAGGCCAGGTGAGGGAGTGGAATGGGAGCATGGACAGAACAAGAGGCCAGGTGAGGGAGTGGAATGGTAGCATGGACAGAACAAGAGGCCAGGTGAGGGAGTAGAATGGGAGCATGGACAGAACAAGAGGCCAGGTGAGGGAGTAGAATGGGAGCATGGACAGAACAAGAGGCCAGGTGAGGGAGTAGAATGGGAGCATGGACAGAACAAGAGGCCAGGTGAGGGAGTAGAATGGGAGCATGGACAGAACAAGAGGCCAGGTGAGGGAGTAGAATGGGAGCATGGACAGAACAAGAGGCCAGGTGAGGGAGTAGAATGGGAGCATGGACAGAACAAGAGGCCAGGTGAGGGAGTAGAATGGGAGCATGGACAGAACAAGAGGCCAGGTGAGGGAGTAGAATGGGAGCATGGACAGAACAAGAGGCCAGGTGAGGGAGTAGAATGGGAGCATGGACAGAACAAGAGGCCAGGTGAGGGAGTAGAATGGGAGCATGGACAGAACAAGAGGCCAGGTGAGGGAGTAGAATGGGAGCATGGACAGAACAAGAGGCCAGGTGAGGGAGTAGAATGGGAGCATGGACAGAACAAGAGGCCAGGTGAGGGAGTAGAATGGGAGCATGGACAGAACAAGAGGCCAGGTGAGGGAGTAGAATGGGAGCATGGACAGAACAAGAGGCCAGGTGAGGGAGTAGAATGGGAGCATGGACAGAACAAGAGGCCAGGTGAGGGAGTAGAATGGGAGCATGGACAGAACAAGAGGCCAGGTGAGGGAGTAGAATGGGAGCATGGACAGAACAAGAGGCCAGGTGAGGGAGTAGAATGGGAGCATGGACAGAACAAGAGGCCAGGTGAGGGAGTAGAATGGGAGCATGGACAGAACAAGAGGCCAGGTGAGGGAGTAGAATGGGAGCATGGACAGAACAAGAGGCCAGGTGAGGGAGTAGAATGGGAGCATGGACAGAACAAGAGGCCAGGTGAGGGAGTAGAATGGGAGCATGGACAGAACAAGAGGCCAGGTGAGGGAGTAGAATGGGAGCATGGACAGAACAAGAGGCCAGGTGAGGGAGTAGAATGGGAGCATGGACAGAACAAGAGGCCAGGTGAGGGAGTAGAATGGGAGCATGGACAGAACAAGAGGCCAGGTGAGGGAGTAGAATGGGAGCATGGACAGAACAAGAGGCCAGGTGAGGGAGTAGAATGGGAGCATGGACAGAACAAGAGGCCAGGTGAGGGAGTAGAATGGGAGCATGGACAGAACAAGAGGCCAGGTGAGGGAGTAGAATGGGAGCATGGACAGAACAAGAGGCCAGGTGAGGGAGTAGAATGGGAGCATGGACAGAACAAGAGGCCAGGTGAGGGAGTAGAATGGGAGCATGGACAGAACAAGAGGCCAGGTGAGGGAGTAGAATGGGAGCATGGACAGAACAAGAGGCCAGGTGAGGGAGTAGAATGGGAGCATGGACAGAACAAGAGGCCAGGTGAGGGAGTAGAATGGGAGCATGGACAGAACAAGAGGCCAGGTGAGGGAGTGTAGAATGGGAGCATGGACAGAACAAGAGGCCAGGTGAGGGAGTAGAATGGGAGCATGGACAGAACAAGAGGCCAGGTGAGGGAGTAGAATGGGAGCATGGACAGAACAAGAGGCCAGGTGAGGGAGTAGAATGGGAGCATGGACAGAACAAGAGGCCAGGTGAGGGAGTAGAATGGGAGCATGGACAGAACAAGAGGCCAGGTGAGGGAGTAGAATGGGAGCATGGACAGAACAAGAGGCCAGGTGAGGGAGTAGAATGCGAGGGAGGATACTATGATTGCCAGCAGTCTTGTTACAGTGAGTTCATGCAGTGAATACAGGCCCATCAGCATTGCTGTGAAGTCTGTACTGACATAATTTGCTGTTTGATAGCTCCTTATTTTCATCTTTCTGGATGCATTATCATCATGCTGTCTTATTGGTTTTGTCTTTAACTGTTGGTCATCATAACGGGTGTTATGATTTTATCCTTGACTTTGCTTCTGAACAACTTCTCACCAGCCTTCCTTGTACTGCTTAAGTTTGACTAGTTTAGTTAGCATCATGAAAAAAATGTATTCAACTGTATTGAGTAGCTTGCTTTCTTTTTTCAGCTTGTTTGTTGTTATCTTATCATTTTTGTCCATGTGTTTTCTTAGCTTCCCTAATTCACCACTTTATTTTTGTACTACTATCCATTCCGCAGTGATGCAGCGGTAGCGTTGTTGCCTCACAGCAAGAGGTTCTCCTGTTTGATTCTCGGCTGGAGTGCGGGGAGTGCTTTCTGTGTGGAGTCTGCATGTCCTCCCCGCGGTTGGAGGGGCGTTCGAAAGACATGCGTAATGGGTGTGCCTTTGTTGAAGGTTGAACGTTGAGCTGGCACCTCGGCATTCGTGAAAAATCTACTGCCGATCATTAGCGGACCGGAGTTCCGCTGTGGCGACCCCTAAGTAAGACCTTTGGCACTATGCTGTACACGAGGTTACTAAGAAAGTGAAAAAATGGGGGAAAGCCTCATAATAATACTAAAGTGGATACAAAACTTGTTATTAGGGTAAAGAGATTCCTGGTCAGGGCATAGTTATCTAGGTAATTAGGGAAGTGTCACAGGGACCTGTACTATTACTAGTCCTATTCAGCATAATTGTGTCACCTGTAATGCTTAATCCCTGATGATACATAGTCTGGAGTGATAGTTACATGTGATCATTAGGATCTTCTGATGGATGTGTGATACATTAGTAAATGACAGCTATGCTTCCATGGAGAAAAGTGCACTGTTGTGCACTTTGGTATAGTGAATGTAGACCATACATTCAGGGTATGTTAGGTGGCACTGGGGATGCAGTGCAGAAGGAAGGGGGGAGTTATATAATCCCTGCATTAAGACATACTGAGCAGTAAACATGGGTACTCTGTTTTGTTGAGTGGCATAGCTACATGTGTGTATTCATCAGAAAGTGCAGTCATTTTCCTGCTTTAAAACAGTTTAGTAATATTGCATTTGGAATACTGTATGCAGAGTTGATGCAAATATAAAGAGTGGAGTCATGAAAGGAGAGCAAGTAAGGTGGCGAAGGAAATAAAAGGGTGAAATTATGAGGAAAAAGTCAGGATGGTAGGTGTGAGCATAGAAAGGAGAAAAGAGATGGGAGATATATAAGGATGCATTGAATTGCAGTGGAGCATGTGAGAAGTTTGAAATTACAGAGGGTAGAAGAAGGCAATACAATAACCAGAAAAAAATCTGGGATAAAGTTCTGGACTGATCAGAGGAGATTTGCTTCTTTAAAAGTGTGATGGGATGAAAGTATATACTGTGTGAAAACAGGTGAGCTAAATACAACATGGGACATGGTATGGAATGATGAAGCAAGGGCCAAGGGAGATACAGTTTCAGCAGTTGGGCACATACTGTATACTTTGTCTTCAAAAAACAGTAATTTTGTCTGCTTATATTTAGAACACCAATATGTGCTACAAAATATTCTTTGAATAGATTAATACTATACCAGATTAATGCAGAATATGTTAGTTATTTTCAATAAGATTTGTTGCAAAGGCACAATGTGAGAAATAAAAATAGGGAGGAATTTTTCTGTTTTAAAAGATTGGGCAGGCCCAGTAAGATAGTTAAGGATCCATTTAAATGTCAGTTTACCAGCACTAAAACCTTTTTATTATTAAATAGGCAGTATTTTCAACATGGTGTGACTAAACTTACATTTTTACAATAAGGGTTTTGTAAACTCAAGCTCAGAGATGCTTGGTTATTTTGCATAGTGGAGGGCACACAAGAAAATTCCAGTGGCAGGGCCACTGATGACTTGAGAAGTACTAGGAATACCTGGAATGCATAAATGAATAGTGCCCTGGCGTACTTTATGGCACATACTGTGGCAATGCATATCCATTGCATTTTGAGTGCCTGAAGTATTCAAAGAAGGAACAATAGTAGAGGTTGTAGATTATAATAATAATAATATACTGCTGGAATTTGAGCCTGTCAGAGATGGTAAACTTTATTCTGTTGAGGAGGTTAAACTGAATAGCAAAATATCATTAATTCATTTTTACAATGACAGTTTTGTTAATGCTGGTATGTCTGTGTGTGTGTGTGTGTGTGTGTGTGTGTGTGTGTGTGTGTGTGTGTGTCTGTGTGTGTGTCTGTGTGTGTGTGAGACAGTTGTCCCATCAGTGGCTGATTAGCTGAACATTTGGTTAGGACTTATTGGCCATGTCTTGCTTCTGTGAAACTTGTACTGTTTTCAGTTTTGTATGTTCTCCAAGGTTTTCTCACCTCAGGTAAATAAGTTGAGGGATACAGGGGTGTGGAGAGCTCCACCCCAATTATGCACATAAAAGTCCATCTTGAGTTGTACTGAAGCTCCATTTCAGTCACCTTCAATAGACAGTTTTCAGGGAATTATTTGTGGAAATGACCAGTAACCTATAAACACACACATGTACACATACTATATATCTGTGGGCGTGGTATGTTATTACTACGTTGTAAGTAATTACATTAGCAGATCGAGTGATTGTACATCCTATATGTCTGGTATAAATGAATTAATTGTACTCCTTCTATTGCTTTTTCCTAGAAATACACACTTCATATTTTATAGTGTTTTGTATGTTTTAGAAATTTAAAATGGGTTGTTCTGTTCCTGTACCTGATGTGCCAAGGTCTTATCGTTATAAAGCTATGAAGTACTGCTTCTCAGAAATGGCAAGGAGGTCATACTTCACCTGTCCAGCAGAAACACTGGTGATGACAAGAAAAATGGAAGCTTTCAGTAATGCATAAAATAGAAAAGAATGAACAGAAAAGAGCTGTCGGCCTGAGATACATTAGTCTGGTTCATCTGACACCCACCTTTCTGTGCTCAGTATACAGTAATGCAACTTGCCATCACCTAATAAGCCTGCACAGTCTAAAGTAAAATATTAACAAACTTTTTTTGCAGGTGGCTTCACCCTCTGTTTCCCACAATATGGAGTATCTGTCCCCTCACCCTGATCTCTTATTGTACTTCTTTGAGGTTACACCACCATAAAAAAGGCAAATGCATTAGTTTAATGGTATATTTAGAGATCAGGGATGCAGGAGCATAGCCTCCAATTTGAGATTGCATGGGACAAACCCATGTGCAAAAAGCACTTTAAAGTCACCACTTTTGGCTTTGTTTCTGGGACATTCAATGGCAGTGGAAGGACAGTGTGATTAATCCTTGACTTTGGGCAATTGGACATCAGGAAATCAAATAGCCTTTGGTACTGACTACTAAATCTGATGCCAGATGGGAAAGGGGAGCAGACTGGGCAGCCTGATTGGCTCATTTGAGCTCTGGGGTTCCTTTCTTTGTTTCTGTCTTTGTGTTGCACTATACAAAGCCACTAGAACCTTTTGTTTTGTTTTGTTTTTCGCTCTTAATTTGAACAGGTTCTTCTTGCTGTTATCAGTTGTTGCATCCTGCTGTTTTGTAATGTACTCTGGTACTCATTCAAAGCACAGTTGTTTACAAGCTAGTGTTTACTGTGCTTAATTAAAAAGCCAGGTAATACAGTTGTTTGCTGCTACATTTCTAGTGCTTTTTGGAAAGGATTAATATTATAAGTGGAATCCTAGCAGCTGGCATTTCAAAGACCAAATTATTTTGTTAACATCAATTTTTTTCTGCCAGCTTGTTGAAGTATTATACTGGAAGGTAAAGGAAACTTCATAGTATAATGACTCAGTCTGAGACAGAATAGCAAAATACCTGCCCTTCAGGGATAAATCTTCAGCATTCTCCTGTTAGAGCATTATTTGTACAGAGTGAAAGGGTCAAGAAAAAGACCTATTATGTTAGCAAAACATTGTTGCAAAAATTGAAGCATTGACTATCAACAGCTTGTACAGACAGAAAATGTTTTATAAAGTTTTTTTTAATACACCTGTTTATTATGTTCTAATCTGCAGTATTTAACTGATTTTCTTCTTCCATAAAATGTTATCACACTGAAACACAGGCAGAAGAAATGTGAACAGTCTGTACATGCATTCTCAGAAGGTTTATGGAGAATGGGAGCCTACAGTGTGGTAACTTCATATAATGTAGGTAGCCACAGTATGCTTCAGCACTGGAATTGTAATGTTTCAAACACTCCTAAATGCTCCTAATCAGATGATAAATGCTGATAAAATATCTTTGAGGGAATTATTAATATGATATAGCAGGAACAGTGGTGTGGCAGTATATCGATACACAAGCTAGATTCTGAGTCTAAGGCTAGAATTCATACACAGCCCATGTAGTGCACAAACAGCTTTTCTCCCATTTCATAGGTACCTGGCTACTGAGTAAAGCAGTGTGGATTTTTGGGAGCAGTATTTAAATATTGTGGGTGTGGCCTATGCTAATTAGGCCTTTAGGCACCCCGGTGCACTACTCTGCAAGAATCTTTACATGGTATGTCTCTGTACACTGCATATTCATGCAGATATTTTGTGTCTGTGTGGCAGATTATCTTTATGCAGCTATGCATGCAGTGCGAGAATCTGAGTAAAGCAAAGTTGATTACCATTCTCAGGTAAGTAGTACATTATGGTGTGTGTGTGTGTGTGTGTGTGTGTGTGTGTGTGTGTGTGTGTGTGTGTGTGTGTGTGTGTGTGTACATATATATTTATGTATGTGTACTAGGACAGTATGTGAGTTGTTTGTGCGACTTTATGTGCTTCAATGCTTATTGCAAGGTTATGAAGGCATCCCTTGTGTGTGGTTGATGCCTGCTGCCTGAAGTGATCTGTGGATGGGTCAGATGGAGAGATTGTAGATGCAGAGTTTACTGGTGCTTGCATGTGTGTGTGTGTCTGTCTCTCTCTCTCTCACTCTCTCTCTGTTGACGTCTGTATGTTTGTCTGTGTGTATATGGGGGTCAGGGGTGTGTGTGTTTCTACGTTATGTTATAGGTGTATGAACATTTTACTTGTGCAGGTTGATAGGGCGCTAAGCTGAGCAGTTTTCCAAACTGATGAATTGTGGGATTCATAGTTACATGTCTTATGTTTTAATGAGATCTTGGTCTATTTATTTTGTTCATGACTGTGAATCTCATTAAATTACAGAACTACAATTTACTCTTAAGATGAGTTGTGCTTCAGAGAGGCATGATTATGAATTTATTCCTGTAGCTTTCTGGAGGATGACGTATGGTATATTGGATTAAAAGGCAGAGTTAGTTTGTGTGGGAGAGTTGGCTGGGGGTGGGGAGATGAGGCTCTGTTCTTTTTGCATATATTTTACATAGAAATTGATGACTAATATTGATTAGCTTTTATACATACATGACTTTCAAATCACTTCTTCATACCTTAAACAACTTAAGGCTTTTGGAATGTGTACCCTAATGTCACACATCCTTTTTTAGAGTGTTTGATAATTTTGTAGTTAAGAATATAAAAATTGTGCTACAATTGTTTGAAGCAAAAAAATTCTGTTTTTAAAATTTAAATATTACATTAATTCCCTTTGTTTTTGTACCACACATGAGTATTGTTACCATGGTACAGTATATTATTACTCTTGCAGTGTCTGAAGATAATTGATTAGCTGCCATTTGTGATTGTCTTAAGTCATCAATGTAGTCCTAGGAAGAAAAGTAGTGTTCTGTAATAAAAGATTAGTTTAACTAAAAACCATCTTATCAGGTTCTATTTTAATTAAACTTCTCCGATAGTTATAAAATGCCATGGTACAGCATCCCCTTAGGTTTTATCTTCAGTGTAATACACATGAAGGGTCAGAGGTCACGCTGAGTAATTTATGTACATCAGTCATAAATGCATATCCATAGCATAAACAGTGCCACAGAGAATGCACATGAGATGTCCTGATGTCTAATCAACTTAAATCTTCTTCCTTGCTCAGTTTTCAGAAGATTCTGATGTTTGTGGCTGAAGTAGTCGATCTTAGACAGAAACAAGCATAAAAAAACAAAGCCATGATCTTTGGCATGCAACAAAACTGTCTACAGTTCCCCCCAAACTGGCCATAGTTTACAGTAACCTGCACCACATTGAATTAACTGATCACTTCCAATATCTAGGTGTCTGGCTTGACCTTCAGTTGAGTTTCCATCACCACATAAATGTTACAGAATTTAAAATGAGCAAATTCCCTTTCTGGTCTAGACCTACTTCTTACTTTATCTCGTATGGAAAGGGTGTTCCACTTCCCGCAGATATTGATGCCAATTATATATATTCATCATCAAAGAAAAACTTGTCTGTTTTTATTTGCTATGTCCTACCAGACAATTCCTCTCCCAAGAGAAGTAACAACACTGCTGTGCCCTCATAAAAACTAAGTGATCACCAGTAAAATAGAAGGCATAGCTTTTCCAAGCTTCACTTCTATTTAAAATTAGTCTGCCAAATGTTGCTAAATGGCAAACTTTAAAAAAGCTGAACTAGACATAATTTACTGTACACATAGGATGAGGCCCACCATAATGTTTTAATGGAAATGAAGTACTTTCATCCTATACTATAAAGAGACTTCATCAAAATAATAGTTGTCTAAATTCTACTAAAATACTTAACACACTTAAGTCATATAATTATAATAAAAACATATGGCTTTTATAAAGCAGTCACAAAACATTTGAACTTTAATACTTTTGCATTATACTTCTAAGTATTAAAGGGGCTTTAATAGTAATGTTGCCATTCCGCCCTGATGGCTGTCCTGCATTTAACTTAATTTGCCACTCATACTCAAGTTTTTTCTAGCAAACTGTAACAGATTATAGCCTTCAAACCTAAGTCACTATAATCAGTAACAAAAAGGGCAACAATTAATTAAAATCGTTCCATTGTTGTGAAAGTTTAAATAGTGTATTGTTTGCATTGTTGGAATAATTTGCATACATATTTACACTGTAGCATCTTTCTAATTGCTTTACCAATATGCAAACTGTCACAATTTGAAAAAGTGGCCAGATGCATTACGGTGGTGTTATTACAATTGTATTTTTTTTTTTTTTACTACATGTGGATTTTCAAGGTGACACAAGGTTACAGATTAACCCTTGTTTACATATCTGCAATATTTGCATTCATCACATTTAAATATTTCAGCCATCTTAGAGTTTTGTATTCCTTTATTCAAGTTTTGTTTCCCAGTGTTTCAGATTAGTGTTGTTGCTGTGGTAAACAAACCTAGTTTGATTCCCAGTCACCTTCATTAGTTCTGAATTGCCCTGCAAAATCTTTCAGTTCTTTGACCATATATTTAATCTTCCAGGTATCCATACTGTGTTAAATGACCATTCATGGACACAGTCCTTTGTTCAACCTTGATTAGCCTGTAGCACCTATTATTGTAAGATCGGCATCTTTTTGAAATGTGCCATCAGCCTCATTTGAACCTTTTTCATAAAACTGGACAATAGCAGTCATCCCTTTTATATCTATTACTCATGTAAGTATAGTTACAATTTTGTTTTCTTCATTACTTCTAGCAACAAATAGATTTTTCAACAGGTGTATTTAAAGACTCACAATTGGTAGTGAATCTTGATGCCTTATTGCCTGTTTTGTTAACAACACCTTCCTTCATGGTAGCCATCTGCATGCAGATAATTTGTTCCTAAATTCAGGCTTCCTGAAGATGCAGTAAGCAAGCCCTTTTCTCTGGACATCAATGTTAATTTTGAAGTCTAGGTAAATAATCTCTGCTTGAAATTATGCCATTATGAACTATGAGATTATGAAACCAAAAATGACATCTCTACCCTTTACACCATCCCATATAAAAATAAATTGCCTGTAAAGCACACACAAAAAGTTAATTTTACAATCTCTCAACCTTACTAGGTGTTGCATATTCCTTAATCCATGCTTATGATGAACACAGGGTCTGTCTTGGAAAATTTTAATCCAGATAGAGAATCCCCGTGCACCTGTCTCTATTCACCTCTGCCTCCACAACTGTTATGGAATACAGAGTACTCTTAAGTATAGATGGTGGGTGGTGGTGGTGTGTGATTCCTAAACGTGACTGCAGTTGGTGGAGTACAAATCAAAGTCCTGCAGTACCAAAACAAAGTTAGGCCTTCACAGCCTCACATACACACAGGCAGCATATAATGTGTGCCCTGACCTGCTTATTCTCCCTGACCTTGGACTTCACACAACCTAAGGTTACTGCTGCTGCCTCACCTGCTACAGGAATAATTAGTGCAGCCTCTGCAGTATGGTAGCCTGGGGAGTTCTAACTTCCAGCATCCCCGGTGTGATTGAGTGTACCCCAGCAGTAGCCTTCCCCCTCACCCATCATACCAATGAACATACCCATTCTGTCTTTATTCAGAAATGCCCCATCCCTATCCACTTCAGCTGTGATTTAAGTTCTGTTTGACCCATGTCACCCACCCTGTCAGGGGGTTAGAGTCCTGACTGCCTCGGTCACTCATTCTACCAGTAATTGAAGCCACTGTCTTACTGGTGGGTTAGATTTGCCTATCTGCCCTTTCCTTTCTAAACAGTGAGCAGTGTCTCACATCCAGCCTACCTAATCTGTCACATTCCACCCCTCCAATGACATGCTAATAGTCAAATTCTACAACAGCTCCACCCAACAGAGTGACAACTGGTCAGATTCTCCCTACCCCTGAAAATGACAGAGTGGCTGCACATATTAGTAAGTGGTCAAGACCCTGCAACCTACATGTACATATTCCATGGGAACCCTGGTCCAGGTGTGTGCTATGCAGGACTCCCAAGAACTGAACCAATGTAATAAAGTGCGTACTTCTTTTTGAGTTACATCTCTTTAGCATTGCATTTGGCTGTCTGGCTTGGCATAATGTGCTCATAGCATACTATATGTCTGCCCCTCCTTATCCAATTTTTAGAACTCACTGTGATACTTCCCACTATGCCATCAGCAGTGCAGACCATGGTCTATTGTACTTACTGTGGCTCCATTACGAATCCCACCCCATAAATTTTTTGAGTCTGTCCGTCCACATAATGTCATAAATTATGCAGATCAGTAACTGAGAAAGAGTATGCAGGAAGCACACCTCTCATAGACTCAGGGGTAAGGACCCTGAGGTCAGGGGCACTTGGCTAATTAAGCACATTCCCATTATATGTGCTGTTACTTAACCAGACAGTACACACTGTCATGTTTATTCAGGGTAAGACTGTACACATTAAGCTTAGGTTAGAGACAGCACTATTTGTGGCCATAAAACCATTGCTTTTCAAGTACAGTTTAAAGTAAAATGTATTCTATTCACGTTATGTTTTTCATAAGTATTCCAGCAAAAGAAGGCTAGCCTGAAATATGTGATATTTTCACTAATCTTGTGATAGCCAATGTTCCTTACTCATACAATAACAAGAATAAACTTTTTATTCAGTTGCTGTATTATTGCAGAACATTGTAGTATCATGAAAGGGCATAATTGTTAATGGTTGTAAAATTATTATATTATATTAAGCCAGCTATGGAATAAGTCATTGAATGCATTACAGTGTTTATTATTTTCAATTCTATAAACAGAAAGAAGTGTGCAAATATTTAATGAAAATGCAATATTGTCTCACTAAATGATTTATATTGTTAGAAATAAAAAGAACTGTAGCAGAGCAACTCTGAAAATTTTTGAGCAGCCCAGACAAATGCAGCAAAGTAGAATTACTATGATGTTAGTATTAAAGGGATTTGTTAAAATTATGACTAAAATGTATATATAATTTTCCAGTAATTTGAAACAATTACATATCAAAAGTACACCTACCACCATGTTCCCCAACACTTCAGAAATAAACTGCAGTTCAAATAAAAGAATAACAAATTCCAAAACTCTGTTACACATTTCAGACATTCTTCCCAGTGTAGGTGGCTGTGCCTCACAACCACCTATGTGTATATTCTAGCTGTAAGACCACTGTATCTCAGATTGAGGGAAGTACTCTGAGGTATTGAGGGAAATACTCTGAGGTGCTGGAGCCTCGACATTAGTATGTATTCCCCTTATTCACACTTGCAATTCGACATTAGTATGCATTCCCTTTATTAACACTTGCAATTTGACATTAGTATGTATTCCCCTTATTCACACTTGCAGTTCGACATTAGTATGTATTCCCCTTATTCACACTTAACAGTTCGACATTAGTATGTATTCCCCTTATTCGCACTTGCAGTTCGACATTAGTATGTATTCCCCTTATTCGCACTTGCAATTCGACATTAGTATGTATTCCCCTTATTTGCACTTGCAGTTCGACATTAGTATGTATTCTTCTTATTCGCACTTGCAGTTCAACATTAGTATGTATTCCCCTTATTCGTACTTACAGTTCCACTGTTCCAAAGTTCATTGCAGCTGGCACTGTGTTATTCACTTAATGCTGTTATGTACCTACAGAAGAAAGAAGATGGACCTAAGCAGCACATGCCTGCCTTAAGTAATCAGTCTACAGACCTACACATTCCGCAGGTGAAGTCATGTGTGTGTAGAAAGGGTTGTAAATGTAAATAAAAAACTTCCAGTAAGAGCTGATGCAAACCATGTAGCTAGCAGTCAATCATGGGTACTTGTTTGGTATAAATTTGGCTTTTTTGCTGAATGCTAGCGTGTATTAAGTGTATTGGGATCCAGCACTTATAAGCTGTAACTGAAGATGCCAGGACAAAATGTAGGTGTGGTTATTAAATTAGGACACCCCAAGAAAATTAGGACACTTGAAAATTAGGTATTATGACAGGACACACACACACACACACCTTTGGGCATGTTTCACTTGCCTCCCCATTAAATGTGTAGAGCAGCTCACTTGGGGACTTACATTCACAAATAGACACATCTACACCAGTCTACATTTGTGGATTAAATTTTCACCCTTTTGCTTTTCCTTTTATATCTTAGGACTAACTTTATTTTACCTGGTAAGACTTGAGACCAAAGGTACAGTGCCTTTTCAGCTTTAGAAATGCATTTTTTTCTCTGTATACCTAGAGCATTTTGTTGCATTTATACATTTTGGAAAAGGTTTGATGTGGCAGAACCAAATTGCTCTTTAATAGTCATAGGCTCATAGGTGAATACTAGGTTATTTGCCTTGAAGGGTTATTGTAAGTCTAGCTAATATTCTGAGGTGAAAATCAAACCCTGTTCTTTGTGTCTGTGAAGTGAGGGCCTTAACCATTATGTCAAACTCAGCCCCGAATTGATTTTCATTTCACTTAGTAGCATACATATATCCATAGTAAAAACTGAGGTTAAATAGAATGCGTTTCCCTCCTGCCTGTATCAAATTTCCATTAATTTGGCATTACTTCCCATGGCATAAGAGGGGAGGAAGCCGTATAAGTGTAATGACACCCGTACTCTGATCCTGCTTAGTACTACAAGCACTGTAAAGAGTTAGGGACGTAGCAACAGGCAACTCCGCTATGACTGATGCATTTCATATTCTTGTAAGGCATTAGATGTGGAGACTAGGAATCTCCTGCTTATGATTTTGAAACATTGATTAATTCTCACAGTAGAACAACTGGATAGAGAACATGCTTTTAATTGGGAGGTACTGTAGTACTGTACTGTGGGCGGCCACGGTGGTGCAGCGGTTAGCGTTGCCACCTCACAGCAAGAGGTTCTCTGGTTTGATCCTCAGCTGGGGTGCCTTCTGTGCGGAGTCTGCATGTCCTCCCTGTGGTTGTGTGGGTTTCCTCCGGGTGCTCCGGTTTCCTCCCACATCCCAAAGACATGCTGTAGGTGGATTGGACACTCTAAATTGGCTCTAGGTGTGAGTGTGTGATGTGTGTGCCTTCTGTGGAAGGTTGGGCATCGGGCTAGGAACTCGACACTGTAAAACTCCACTGCCAATCATGAGCGGACAGGTAATCCGCTGTGGCGACCCCTAACTGGGAAAAGACGAAAGAAGAAGAAGAAGACTGTAGTACTGTACTGTACTGTACTATACTGTAGTACAATGTTTAAGAAAAAGAGGAGACAGGCCAAAAAAGCAGAACAAGTGAGGCATTATGAGTGTTAATCTTTTGTTTAGTAACAGATGAGGGGTTTTGCATGTGGTAAACAGTCCGGAATGAAACCATGTCGATGCAGACTGAAGTGACGTAGCGCAGCAACAGCAGCACATTAACAGAAACCTGCAGCCACCTTAATTCTATTTCCAGAACAGGAAATAAATGCTGTGCTATTCTGGACATTTTCAGATTCTTCTGTGTCATGCCTGTCCCCATACAAAGCCCTTTAGCTGTCCTTGAAGTGAATATTTTAGATTATTAAAAAATCTCCCTGTCCCATGGAGCATTATTAACATATGAGAAGATGATGCTAGAATAGCCTTTCATCTCAGCAGTATGCATGTTTGCTTCCGTAGCATTCAGAAGTGCTACAAGGCACAGGGAGGTTCTGTGCCTGCCTTTAGTCAACTTTGTAAGTCACTTACTTCATAGAAGTAGTTTCCTTGTAAGAATAACTTTTTTTTTTCCAGAAAGTCTTTCATGGCTATTTGCAGATGTTAATTCTTTTTTTTTTTGAGATTTTAATATCCATAACATGGGGACTCTGCTATATATTCTTTTTAGGGGATTCAGCCTTGAATCATCGAAATAAAGTATGCTGATTGCCAACCATTAGCTGTAATTGCTGTAAAATAGTATGTACTGATTGATATAAAAATGAAGTTTTTCCGTCTCTCTGTCCTTTGGTTTGTGTTCACCGAGTCCTTGTACCATCCCATCAAACAGGCATGTTAATCGTAGCCAGTCTGTATATCGGTTTCACTAAGTTTCCTGCCATTAGCTCACTAAGGGGGCAATATAATATGTACACATGAGCCAGCATGCTGACTTATCTAGCTTAATGTATGTCTTTTTCTAATGCTTGTCTAATGGTACCTATCCTGTTCTGAAAATTCTACTTGTTCCAAAGTTGTGGGCTGGATTATTGAATGAGATACAAGAATCCGATCCTAATAATTGGAGTGAAAACTGTTGCCAGGATTCTGCCTGGAATTCCTTCTGGCTGATATTCATGTATACCCTTTTAAATATTACTTAGCCTGTCCCAGTAGATGACCAAATGCGCACACACACACACACACACACACACACACACACACACACACACACACACACACACACACACACACACACACACACACACACACACACACACACAAGTTATTTGAAAGATTTGTGGTTATATAAGTAACATTAATTTTGTTTCACATTTAACAGGGAAGGAGCAGAATCCTTAACCTGAAAGCAAAATAAAGTGATAAGCAAATGGTATTGAGAAGTTATAGGTTTTCCATGTAAATGTCGGTACTGCTTATGGCCTGGGGATTTTCCATTTAGGAGCTTTTCTTAATTTTGCCTCACTTTCCCTGACTGTAACCTCACCCTGTTTCATAACATCTACATAAGAGCTCCTTACTATTTCTTTTAATTCTTCTAGCCATTCATCATCTTTGTTACGTACCCATTTCTGCTTTTTTTGGTGGTGTTTCTGTACCTTTTGCTTTATTTCTCAGTTCTCTAAAAATCCTTTTTGAGTAAAAAATGAACTGCTTATTTTGCCCTTTTCCCTTATAATTATCAGTGTACATTGTAATGTTTTCAGCTTGTGTTGATATTTTTAGTTCTTTATTGGAAGTTGTGTCTGTACTGCGGGGTGGTGGTGTTGCGGTAGCGTTGTCGCCTCATAGTAAGACGTTGTCCCGTTCGATTCTCAGCTAGAGCGTCTTCTGTGTGGAGGCATACGTGAATGGGACATGCCTTCGTTGAAGGTTGTGCGTCAGGGCTGGTAACCTGGTACATAAAAATCCACTACCAATCATTAGCGGACCGGAGTTCCGCTGTGGCGACCCCTAACCGGGAAAAGCCGAAAGACACAAACAAATTGGAAGTTATGTCTGATAAATCCTGGTCTGTTTTAGTACTGTGCTTTGCTTTTACCTTTCTAAGAATTCTTGATGACCCTTTCCCTTTTCTGTCGTCTTTATTGTTTGGTGAGTAGATCTACACTTAAATAACTTAGCCTCAACCAGGGGAAAAATAGAGCAGCAGACAGAAGAAATACATAAATTGCAAACTATTACAGTACAGATTAGCAAATCTAATGTACAGAAAGCTTATTTTTATATATTTCCTGGTAGTCCCAAGAGCACTTAACTATATTGCATACTTGCTGTTCTGTAAGTATAGTACCATAGAGAGGCTGCAGAAATGTCTGATCAGCTGTCTGAATGTGAGAAAACAGCCTTGCTCAAACTGTAAGTGGTCACAGCTTAAATAGAGGCTCCTGAGTGGTTAGAGTCACTTGAGACTCAGCCAGTGTAAACAGCACCACAGACCTTGGCTGTGACATTTACCATCATGTCTGATGTTGGCACAGTTGTAGGCAGTAGGTGTTTCTTTTCAGCCTTATCATTGGTCACAGAGGACATAGAAAGAGGTCAGGTCCTGACAGCCATATTATGCTCAGTATCTACAAGTACATTAGAATATCAGTTAAGCCCAGTCACTTAACCATTGGCAGAAAAAGATCACAATCATTTGCATTCAGAAGTTGTTGTTAAGTGCCTGTCTGATGTCACTTAACTTAAGAGGAATTTACTATGAAGAAAAGAGCAGTTCAGGGTAACTTTAAAACCTCTAACCTTCCTGCCTACTTGCCATTCTCTTTAACCCGAATGAGTCAGAATGTGCACCATCATTTATAATGTGTTAATGAGGGCATTATTAAAGACTTGAATCATTGTGTAGTCTTAAGCCACATGCTGAAACTTTCATTGTTTTCCCACAGATATTTCCATATTCCCCATGATGCCGTGGCAAAGGATATATTGTAAATGCTTTTTTGCATGCAGTTTTGTATTTTGCCAAGCAATTTCTGGTGAGCCAAATCTATGCATCTGCTCAGAAGACTTTTACTGTCTCTTTCTCATCCTCATTTGATACCAGCCCTTAGGATTAATACTTTCAGAGACTTCCTGTTAAACGACTTTTCAACTGGCATTTTCCTCTTGTAGTATGACGGCTGGGTCCTGATGAGACTGAAAGAATTCAATATCTAATATAGTGTGGCTTGTTGGTTTGAATGAGTTATTAACAACCTTTATGTTACTGTGCATTTTTAAGCCAGCATGTCAAAATATTCCTATTTTTCAAGCAGAAATGTATATATTTGCAGTGATACCCAGGCAAAGAGAGGTCTGTAATTTTATGCGTATATATATTTCAGTGTCACACAGTAATTGATAAAAATTTTAGGTGTTCTTTCTTTTTAGTTGTTGCACAGTTTGCCCACTTTACAAATGAACCAGAGCAAAACAGATACTTCTGTTTTGCTTGCTTGGCAGTATGCTGCTTTGTTGCAAAAGTGTTATTTACCATTTTATGATTAGCTGTGATACTTTAGGCAACATTTAACAGATTTTTTTATTATTACACACTGTGCATATATACATCTCTCTAATTTTAATTGTATCATTTTTGAAAACTTGTATACACAATATGATAATAAATACCATTGTATTTTTAAATATTATAAAGTCACCAGTCTGTGTCTTACAGAATTTCTCACCTTCACTCATAGCTTGGTAGGGATATATTCTGTTTTTTTTTTTTTTTTTTACCGATGTCTTTTTGTTTTATGGCTTTGTGACATTAATCAAAAAATAATAATAGATGTATAAACAAAACCAGATTTCAGTTTTGAGATTCTTCAGTTGATTGTTTTTTTGTTGTTTGTTTTTAACCAGTGCCTTTTATTTTCCCTGTAACTAGCAATGCTACAAGTGCTTACTGATACAAAACAGGAGAGGTGGGCTGCCTTAATTTCGGTGGAGGATCATTGGATGTGTTGTTGTTTTCTTTTTTTAATCTTTAATGGATGTATTCAGGGCACACTGGAAAAGAACCTCAGTGACTTTCAGAAAATACATTTTCTTTGATAGTTTGCCAAGTAGCAGAGACCAAACGTGCTGCCTGTGATAACTGCTGTTTGCATACTGATTTCAAAAGAAGATACGAGTGTAGCAGGAAATGTGCTGCATATGTTTGGCATGTATAAATAATGTGGGGTATACAATGTGTATTACTTATTTGATTAAAAGTTTATTGGCCTGTAATGTCCTGTTGAACACAATCTGTGTATAGGAGAGGCTTAGGCCGAAAATCTGTACTATAAATGACATAAGTGTATATTTTATAGGCATAGTAGTTAAGTACAGTAACAGAACATTTTAAACTTCATAAATTAAGAGCCATACCAAAGAAGACACCAGCAGAAATGTGTGTTGTTTGGATTGTTAATTGCAGATAAGTGATGTGCAGAATGTTCAAGGCATACATTGGAAATACATTGTGAATGATGTAACAAAACAGAAAGTATTGTACAAGCAAATATTGGTACTTCCTAGATCAAGTTTAAGTACTTGTATAGTCTACTCAGAAGATCATTTATTTTACCAACTTTGTTTTTGGAGTGACATATTTCATTGCTGTGGGTAGCAACAACAACTTGCTGTCAAAGTAAACAAATATTCATATACCTATTAGGATAAACAGTTTTACTTTTAAGGCTATTTGTAGTAATAGTAAATAACTGTGGCATGAATTAGTAATCTATGGAATTGTTTACAGTAGTGCTGTTGAATGACAACCATTGAAATGTTAAACAAGAAGTCTGTCTGACAAAGCTCTCAGGGATTTGATCCCTGGCATTCGGTGGCATAGCACACAAAATTCCCCTAGTCTTCTTATCCATTTCTGTTCCCGCAATGCATCTGTGATGTCCTTCAAGGATGCATCTGCAGTCTTTACAAATGGGTTGTCATGTCGTCAGGCAGCCCTTCGGTCGGCCGGATTCCAAAGTCTGGGTCTGGCTTCGGCTGGTGTCGCACTTCACCCGACGTCATTGCGGCAGTCATTCGGGTATAAAGGCATCAGCCGACGCCATTTTCCCCAGTCTTTCTTGCCGCGTGGCGCCCGAAGCAGAAGCTGTTCGCAAGTGCCGGTCGGTCAGATCCAGAGATTACTACTACCGAATACTACTTCGAAGACTTCTATAAAGCTAAGTACCCCGTTGGGGACTCTTTCTTGCCTCAGCCGATGTTAGAGAAAGTTAATAACTGTTTATCTTGTGGGAAACAAATACCTCATAAAGATTTCCACTCCTATTGCATACATTGTTTAGGCCCAGACCATGACGTAGCAGCTTGTCTAGCCTGTGCTTCTTTTAACCGACGGACGCTTAGACGTCGCTCAGACTTTGCTGAACAGATTTTCGGCTCCGATTTTGCCTACATTATGCCGTCGGATCCTCCAACTACGCAAATAACCAAAAAACGCAAAGAAAAGGACCGACACTTGCGGTCCGCGGTTTCAGCCGAAACCGCGGTTAAGCAAACCACGAGTGTCTCGGTTTCGGCCGAAACCGAGCAAGCGGTTCTTTCTTCAGCCGATAACTTGCCTTCTACCGAGGCCTCTTCTAACCTGGTAGAAACGGCTTCTGAAAACCAACCTTCTGTTGCGATTTCACAGGATTTATCAGACACCATTCCCCTAGATATTTCTACCCCTGCACGTGGAGCTGCTAGGCCTCCTCCAGCTATGTCTATTAAGGCCTTTGCCAGGGCTAAAGCAGCCAAAGCATCAAAACCTGTGCCTGCCAAGCCCCCCTCTCACAGGCCCAGCACCAGCTCCCATATGCTTTCTTTGGCAGAGGATCTCATCTCTTTAATTCGTGGAGCCCAGCCTCATCCAGACAGGGTCTCTCCCTCCTCCAGAAAAAAGGCCTAGAGCAGAGCCCCTGAGCCAGTAGCCACAGATGATTCCTCTGATGACTCAGATCATACAGACCCTCCTGAGGCTTCTTATTCTCCTTACGAAGACTCTGATGCTGAGGAGTCCATCCCTTCAGCCTCTCCTCCTGAGGAATTTTCCTTTGGGGAAACCTTGCATGCTATGAGGGAACAATTTCAGTGGCAGGGCCAAGATTTCTCAGACTCTAGAAAAAGGCTTAGGACCTTTCTACACTTGCTACAGCATAGGCCTTTAGCTATACCTCCAGTTCTATCTGTTGTTGATGATGCATTTAATGATGCTTGCACTGCTCCTGATACTTTACCTCCGGCTCCTGCTAAGCCCGATAGGTACTACAGGGTCCCGGACACTCATCACCACTTATATAAGGCTCCTTTTGCAGATCCAGAGACTATCTCCCAGGGCCCTAAAGCTGTAGAAGCTACTTCTTCTAAAAACCCCCTCCCCTCTGAAAGGGAATCCAGGTCCTTAGAGAGATGGGGTAAAAAAGTTTACACCTCTGCTACTTTGTCAGCTAGAGCTTTGAACTGCCAATTTCATATGATTCAATATCAAGAGTTTATGCTTGACCAGTTGACTAAAAAGCTGTCCTCAGAAGAATCTTTAGATAAAAAGTATGTTCAAGAAATGTTACATAACATACAGCAGGTTAGTAACCATTCTTTAAAATGTGGCTATGATGCACTGGAGGCTTCCTTTAGATCAGCCATGACTGGCACAGTTATCAGGAGGCATGCATGGTTGAAAGAACAGGCATTACCAGACCATGTTAAATCTAAGCTTTTGGATGCACCTATAGACAAGGTCAATTTATTTGGTGCCCCCGCACAGCAGGTACTAAAAAAGATGGAAGAGAAAGCAAAATCTGTGCAAACAGTGAAGGATTTCTTACAAGTTCAACCTCCAAGGTTTAGCAGGAACTGGCCCTCCAAGAATTGGTCCTTTCCGGACTCCTCTAAGGCACAAAGAGGCAGGAATAGGCGCTCTAGAGGCAGAAACCAATCCAGGGGTGCCTACAGGGGTCGCCAGTGGCAGGGTAACAACCACCGAGGCACGGATACAGCCACCACCACTACAACAACTCAATCACAGTGACTTGGCGGTGGCACCGCCTACCAGGGAACAACTAGAAGCACCCTTAGGCGGAAAGCTAACATTATTTTCAAGAAACTGGCACTGCATTACAAGAGAAAAATGGATTTTGCAGACTATAGACCAAGGTTACAGGTTCCATTTCCATACACTACCAGGAAAGAGAGGAATGCCAAACCTACCACCTTCTCAAAGGACAGAAGCTCTAAAACAAATATCTCAATTATTAAGAATGAGAGCTGTGGAAAAGGTACCATTTATGGAGCAAGGGAAGGGATTTTACTCCAGACTCTTCCTGGTACCAAGAAAAGAAAACAAATGGAGGCCTATTCTAGACCTGTCCGCTTTAAACACATTCCTCATTGTTCCAAAATTCAAAATGCTGACCCTACAGCAGCTTCTTCCCATGCTGGGCAAGGAGTCTTGGCTGGTAACTCTAGATCTCAAGGAGGCATACCTGCACGTCCCCATAAGACCAATTTGCAGAAGATACCTCAGATTTCTTGCAGGATCAGAGCATTATCAGTTCTCAGCATTGCCCTTTGGCTTATCTACTGCCCAAAGTGTTCACGAAATGCCTGGCATCAGTAATCGCTCATTGCAGACTTCAGGGAATTCAAATCTATCCCTACCTGGACGACTGCCTGATACAAGCGGACAACAAAACAAACTAACAGAAGACTTACAAAGAGTCATCTACCTGCTGCAAGCCCTGGGATATACAGTCAATACAAAAAGTCAAGGCTGATTCCATCCCAAAGAATAACCTTTCTGGGTGCAGAACTGGACACATCAAAACAAATGGCATTTCTAACTGCAGAAAAGAAAGAGCAACTTCCTCTCTACTTCTTGGCATTAACAAAACAGAGCCATCTAACTGCAAGAAAAGTGCTACAAGCTCTAGGCTTCATGGCATCCTGCATAATACTGGTACCTCATGCCAGGCTGCATATGAGAAAGCTACAGTGGTACCTAAAGAATTTGTGGTCTCAGCACAAGCACAGCCTAGAAACCAAAATTCCAATGATCCCATGCCTGAAGCAAGAGTTCTTATGGTGGGCTCAGGCCTGTCAATCAAACACAGGACTGCCCTTCTGCAAAAGTCAACCAAGACAAACCATCACGACAGATGCCTCAGACCTCGGTTGGGGGGCACACATGATGGGCAAGTGCATTCAAGGCCTATGGTCTCAAGACCAGCTGCATCTACACATAAATCTAAAAGAAATGATGGCAGTAAAATTGACAATCCAGGCATTCAGACCTTTTCTCCAAGAAGGCCAATTGATGATAAGGACAGACAACACCACAGTTATGTGGTACATCAACAAACAGGGAGGCACACACTCATACCCTCTATGCCGGCTGGCACTGGACCTATGGGATGTGGCTCTGAGCTACAACATTCAGTTACAGGCAATTTATGTACCAGGGAAGGAAAACATTCTAGCAGACATATTAAGCAGAACTACAACAGATGCCCACGAATGGATGCTGCATCCGGACATCTTCAAAACCATCACAACAGAATGGGGATTACCACAAATAGACTTGTTTGCATCCCCTTTCAATCACCAGTTGAAGAAATTCTGCACAAGAACGTACCACCCACTTGCTTGGAGGGTGGACTCCCTATCCTTCAGTTGGAAAAGCCTGACAGCATACGCATTCCCACCACTTCCTTTGATGCACAAGGTGCTATTGAAGATCAAAGAGGACCGTCCGAGGATCATTCTGATAGCCCCAGACTGGCCAAGACAACATTGGTATCCACTGCTGAGGAGCATGTCCCGGGAACAAATATGGACACTGCCCCTGATCCCATTACTGCTGACACAGAACAACTACAACATTCTGCATCCAAACCTAAAAACTCTGCAGCTAACTGCCTGGAACATTACATAACAGCAATTAACCCAAACTTATCCCAAAGGGTTAAAGACATAATCCTGGAGGCTCATAGACCTTCAACAAGAAAGAATTATGCAGCAAAATGGAAAAGATATCTCATCTGGAGTACTGCAAAGGGGCAAGATGTGACACTGGTGAACATAGCCAACATCCTGGAGTACTTGGCGGAGCTGTTCCATACAGGCCTGTCCTATTCCTCCATCAAGATACATGCATCAGCTATTTCAGCAGAATACAGCTTGGATCCTCCTGTCTTCTCGCATCCTCTGCTCAGACAGTTTCTGAGAGGAATTAAAAATGTAAAACCTCCCAGGAAACCACCATTGCCAGCATGGGATTTGAGCTTTGTGCTAGAAAAACTGACTCTACCTCCTTTCAAACCAGCAGCTACAGCAGAATTGCAATACTTATCCTGGAAGACTGCTTTCCTGCTGGCAATAACTTCAGCAAGAAGGGTCTCTGAACTACAAGCATTAATGGCAGTACAACCCTTCCTGATCTTTCATCAAGATAGAGTGTCCATGAGAACAAATCCTACATTTATGCCTAAGGTGGTATCCAGAGTCTCTTTAAATCAGGCTATCCACCTTCCTACTTTCTTCCCCAATCCACAGAACAGGGGAGAAAAGCTCTTACACACCCTGGATGTACACAGACAATTACGCTACTACCTGGACAGGACAAAAAACAATAGAAAAACTGACCAGCTTCTGGTAGCATATGCAACAGGAAAAGAAGGAAAACCAATTTCTAAACAGACAATCTCCAAATGGATAGGAAATTGCATTAGATTTTGTTACTCCTACCATGGAAAGAAAACTCCAGAGAACATCAGGCCTCACTCCACAAGGGCTACAGCCACTACCACAGCTTTCTTACGAGGAGTGGCTACCAAGGACATTATAGAGGCTGCTACTTGGACCTCCGTGCATACATTTGCCAAGCATTATAACTTACCTCTATACTCTAGATCCCGTGCTGGTTTTGCCACTGCTGTTTTGCAAGGGATCCTGACTACACCATAATCTATTCATTTCCTCCTCCCCTAGTTTAGCTATGGTATTCTACCCATTTGTAAAGACTGCAGATGCATCCTTGAAGGACATAGTACAGTTTTGTACCTACCATAAATGTAGATGTCCGAGAGGAATGCATCTGCAGTCAGGATTACCCACCCTCCTTCCCCTCTGAGGTACTCCTAGGGTACTTACCAATCTTCAGCTAGCTTGGGGGGGATCTATTATGGTGTATTTGTTTGTATATATGTACATACATGCTTATTTTGTGTGTTTGCTCTCTACTATTTGGAAACTTTGGCATTTATCCAAATTTAGCCATCCAAGAGGGCAACTGGCATCTGGGGCAAGAAACACTGAGGAAAATGGCGTCGGCTGATGTCTTTATACCCGAATGACTGCCGCAATGACGTCGGGTGAAGTGCGACACCAGCCGAAGCCAGACCCAGACTTTGGAATCCGGCCGACCGAAGGGCTGCCTGACGACAGGACAACCCATTTGTAAAGACTGCAGATGCATTCCTCTCGGACATCTACATTTATGGTAGGTACAAAACTGTACTTTCCTCATCCATCTCCATTTCTTGTCTGCTGCAAAAGCTCTAGCAGTACAAAAATGACCCCAAGCTGTACTCACAAGTCTTTGGGTATATTTTTTAAAGTCTGATAATTTTACAGCTACTAAAAACTGGCTGTAATTAGCTTTATGTTGTTGTTTACCATTTTTGTTGATTACAGCTTTCACTGCAAACTTTGTTTTTTTTTCCCCTGGTGATTGAGCCTAGGCCCTTACACCCTCTCCTCAAACATACCCACTATCCCTTCTAAATGTGTTTGTGGAAGGTAAATCCCTTCAGCCAACAAGCTTACACACACACAAAATGCTGTCTGGGAATGGATCATAACGGTGGTTACATCTGTTTTAACAATTTCACCAAACGATGACATAAAAGGGCCTGTAAATATTTTAGCTGGTACAGGCCCTTGAAGCCTCTGCATTATTTGTATATTTTAAATACCCGGATTCTAGATCTAACACAAGTTTCACTTGCTAGAGCTCTGACAAACCTACATGTAAGTGTTCCATAAAGGAGTTGGCTTTACTAAAATCTGCTGTAAAGTCAAACCTGTCCCTTCTCAAAGCATACAGTGAGAAGATGGCTAAAGCGGAGATACTCCCCACAGAATTTTGAAGGGTAAGAAATTATCACAGCCAAAGAGGAGTAACTTCAAACTACACACTTTACTCATTGTCAAACCCGGCTACAGGGAAACCTACTTCAGTTGGTATCAAACATGCTGTGGCTATTGCAAGCAGTGATGCTTCGGCTGATTCTGGAACCTACACGTCTTAAGCATCAGGACTCTATTGGGTTTCTTCAGAGTTCCCTTGCCTTTACTGATACTTTTTACCAGGTCCAGGCCACAAGCCAGTACTTCCAGCATTTGTCATCACAGCCTACAGACCATCACTGATCCTAGTGGCAGAGAGAATAGCATCAGCTCTGATGGTGTCAGCCCTGCCAAAGTCAGATTTAACTAATGCCATTGAACTTAACAGGCTGCAACAGTACATGTTTTGGTCCAGCATGCATCAGGTTACTGGATACCTAGCTGTGGTACAAGTGTTTCTGCAGCCAGTAGTTGTACCCCAGTGGCCTCTTTTTTTGATTTCAGCATACCCTGTCTTACTGTAGAGCATGTTACCACAAACAAACTTAATATCATTTTCCCAAACCACCATGATGATTGCATTTTCAGATAAAATGACTCTATTCCAGCTACAGTAATGCCTAAGTCAGTAATGCAGATGTCCCTGGCACCAGTGTTATTGGTCACAGGCATCCAGACTACAGTTATGTAGACTGTAACCCTTCCTACAGTGGGAGTCCGGACCAGCCTCCCTCCCATGCCAAACCATTTGAACTTGTAGTGCTATAAGTCCTTGGGAATGAGTCAACTGATTAAACAGTGGCAAAAGCACTGGACCAGGAGTCAAATCCTAGACTGTTAAAACATCAGTAAGGTAAGGAACCTGGAGAAAGACAGAGGCTCACCAACTGAATATTTTCCTGGTGAAAAGGGCAATGATTCACAGCAGTCACCAAAATTTAGAGAGGTGATCAAAATGATGCAGCAGAGGGAATGAGGACAACAAAGCCTGTCTCATTTCCTCATTGCAAGACCACAATTCCAGCAGTCCATCTGGGTGGTACAATGCTTGCCTCTTGGACATAGGTCATAGTTTTCACCCTTCTAAGGAGTGCATCATCTGTGCAGAAACCCCAAAACCTGGTGTCACATTTTTTTTGCATATGCTCTGAGGCCCAATTCTGCACCACAGACCAAAGCAGCCCACTCAGAAAACAAGGAGTGAAGGGCAGTGGACTGGCTTCTAAAGTAAGTGCCCTCAGCCCTTACCATGAGGGCTGAGAACTCTGCGGCCCACATACTGAGTTTCCAACATGTTCAGTTAGATGATTTCATTGTGTGGCCAAACAACATTCTGACTAGCTCCAAGAGAAACAAATTATGCCCTAGGCATCCACATCAACTGCACTTTCGAATCCTGTGGCCGATGTGATGTACAGCACTGTAGGAGGTGTAATCTGCAGAGAAAAACAGTCTGGTGTTAGCTCCCCCAGCAGTGCGTTTCACAGGTGAATTGTTCAGAGGTTTTAAAAGAAAGTATCATAGTTGATACTGGGTCAGATCAGTGAAGCAGAAAGAGAAACAGTAATCCGTCTGAATTGACTATACATGTTCTTTAAATTTAGGTGGACTATGCCTTTTAGAAATAAATAGAATACATAATATGTTTTCTTGATTTTTGGCATATACACACTGGTAAACATTTAAATTGCTGTATGCCATTCTCCATAAATCGTTTATGATGGTGTAATTTTTTTCTAGGGTTTGACCATTTATTTTTATCATAATTTATGTCCGTTTTGCCAATCTTATGATGCTTGCTAACACAAAAGGCAAGGTCTTTACTACTGCATTAGGTATGTATTTTCGAAGACCATCTTGGAGAGTTTGAAATACTAGAGTACACATTTACCCTGGATGAATGCTGTTGCTTATCCACCAGAAATCTATTGTACAAAGGCAATACAAAGATAATAGAACATAGACATTATTTATTTATTTATTTCACATTTGTTAACCGGGTTGATCTAACTGAGCACATGCCCATTTTCAGTAGAGACCCAAGGAGAAAAGCTCCAAAAGTAAATTCTTTACATAAGCAAACACAAATTAGAGTATTAATTAGTTAAAACAAAACATTGCAGTACAAATTACAGAATGAATGTAAACGTATACAGAGATATCATAGAAATGTATGGAAATGCATATAATTTGAGGACAAGTACAAGGGAAAGTATGTAATATGCAGTGAAGATTTTTTGAGATTGAGTAAATTTAGCAAAGAAAAAAGAAAAATATGAGGAAGAGAGTGGTCAAGTAGGAAAGTCACAGGAGCAGATCCAGTTTTTCTGGAAGAAGTGTTTGTTCTTTTTTGAAGCGGTTTGTTTGTGCGGATAATGTAATAATACCTTTTAATGGACCAACAGCTTTCAAGCTGGTATGAGCCCATAGTCAAGCGTTAACTTGTTAGATACAGTGCTTAATTATCCACATTTGCCTAGAAAGGGAAGTCCATCATTTATTTTCAGTTTTCTTAAACAAATGATACTTGAAAAATGCTGTGGAAAAATGTGCAGTTTGGATGATTCATAAGAAAGGTATTAATTACATCACCTCTATATTCCAGTGTCTTTGTGTTTTCTTTTACTGGATCAACACAGCATGTCCTATTTTTTTAAAATCAGTGATTATGTCCTCTGAGCTTTCTGCAACTTCACAATGACTGACAGTATTTTTTCTTATCTTTGATAAAGTAGGAGGTCCTGTCTGTCTCATTAATCTTAAGGCTTTTTCATTCTGAAAATACAAAAACATCTAGTCAATTGTTTACCCTTAAGGTTGATCAAATTTAAATCTGGACTCCAGAGAATAGCTCCACCGCAGATTTTACTTAATTGACTATGTGGAGGTCGTAAAGCTTACTTTGACTTGTACCATTCCTACTGTGGACTGGACCTGGGCCTACCAAGATTGTTTAATTCACTATCAGAATTGTGAGATTTAATTCTACAATTCATGACACGTTAAAAATTAAATAGTAATTCCTAAAAAAGTGAATTCTGAAATGTGCTGTTGCAAATTTGAAGCGTCTGAGCACCCCTAACGTGGTCCCTTTACTTCTGCTACTTACACATATGGACTCTAATATTGCTGCACCTTGGGGAAGAGGGACTGTTCCAAAATACTGCAATTTCATAGTTAGAATATGTGCCTCTTCACTCCATTTAAATTTACACTGCTTTATAACTAGCTAATGTATGCAATCCTTGTCATGTCTGGTTTCATTTTGTGCCTAGTTTGCAGGATTGCCTCGCTGTCACTGAAGGACCATGTGACAGTAGTCATAACATACTCAATGGTCTCATCATCAAAACATCGCTCAAATCAATCACCTTCCTCCTGCTGAAGTCCTTGCTACAGTCATTTGTGTGCTGCTGTCTTCACTCAAACTACTAAAATGACATTTACCTTGGGCTTCCAGATACTCTAGTGCTGGACGGCTTGTGGACTTTTTCTATCAAGGCCATATGACCTCCTGTACTGTAGAGTCTGCACTCCCTACTCATGGCCTTCAGATATCCATACAATGTTTACTTTTGTTGACATACCTAGCCCAGCATAATCTGCATCCTGTCTGTCTAAAGGAGGTTTTAACAGCCTACCTGCCAGCTTATCCCATCTGCTGAGGTATCAGAGGGCCTGGATTCTCCTGGTGATCATTCTTTCTCTTATTAAGCTTTAGTCTTGTGAAATTCACTGTCTTGTTAGCTTCAGGAGTGCGCCTCAGTGCCCACCTTCTCATTTTTGTTATGTTTTTTTGTTAAATATCACTGCCATGTGAGTAGTGATTCCATTCTGTTTATAAGTTATGTTTTTTGGTAAATATCACTGCCATGTGATTAGTAATTCCATCTGTTTCTTGAATTTATATTTGTTTTATTGCATAGTGCTGAGGTTTAGGCATATGAGTAAAGTTGAATTCAGCTCAGTCAGTTATTATTACCATGTATCACACTTGTAGGGGCTCTCTTGAAATCAGTTTCAGTCTGTGTCTGTGTTATTTGACAAGGACTAAGGAATATCGTGGCTTCCATTGGAACTGTACAGTAAGCTGGCTGAAGCATCCACATATTTTAATGACTCTAGACTCTGGAATTTGATGTGCTCTCAAGTGTTTATTGGCCTTATATTCCTTCCTGAAGTATTGTTTGCTGTAATTTTGCATGCAGTACACAGCTTCAGTTGTGCTGTACATTCTTTCCCTGTTTCATCTTATGTTAACTTTTTTTTCCATGCACTGTTTCTTCCTATCATTTTAGGTTATTTCATTTTGTCTTATGTGTTTGCAAGCTTATCAAGAACAGAAACTAGATATAATGATTATTATGTGATGAAATGAATGCATTTTTAATTCTGTTCTTTTCCATGTAATTGAGAGATTGCTTTCCCTTTCATGTCTGACATTTAAAAAATGTGATGAGATGTAGAGCGGATAGTTTTGTTTCTGTGAAGGATTATTTGAGGTGATGTTTGTTTTATTGATGAGTATTAATGACAACAGTTCATTGCCAGCTGGAGGCAAAACTTTAGTTTGATGTTTTCCCGGCAGAGAGAAAGCGAACCATAATTTCACTCTTAACAGTGACATAAATATTAGTGCTGGTTGCCAAAATAAAAAAATGAGTTCTGCGTAGTGTTCCAAACCTTCTAGGTGTGTGAGTACTGTGAAATGTAAGACACGCATGTTTATTAGCAACAAATATTTCTTTGGATAAGAAAAGAAGTCTGCCTAAGCTGTTGCAGTTTAACAGTGAGACATCTAGCAATATGAAACAATCTTAATTTTATTCTGATTTAGTCCAAGTTTAGTTGCCATAGCAGTTTTGAGTTTTATCCCATTTTAAAGAAAATGCCATACTGATTTTGTTTCTTTAAGATTTAAAATAAAATGTTTCATTTCACCCGTAATTGACAGTGAGGAGTTGAATGGTTTTGACCCTATGCAAAATGACAAAATATTACATGACTGTACATTATCAGGATTAAGAGGGAAGTCTCTTTAAAGTGTGGGCAGCAGGGTCCCACTAATTAAGATATGACTATCTGTCACCACATTTTTTTCCTAAACTTTTACAATGGGTACTGTGATATAATAAATCACATACTTTTGAAAACAGACTTGGATATTATCAGACAGTTAATGCAGAGGATTAAGGCACTGAGCTGTTTGTTGAGCAAGTCACTTAACCAAACCATGGTCCCTTGTCTTCCCTGAAAATGGACTCTTGTGCCCAGTGGGCTTAACCTTGTTAACAAATAAAATAAATGTAGCACATGAAACATAATGATTATGCTCCGATATCTAGAAAAAGACAAATTGGTAAAGTGCTTCTGTATTGCAAGACCCAATCTTAACAATTGTTAAGCAATACTGCTTCAGTTTTTAAGATCGGGTATCATGCCAGGCAGTTAAACCTGACATTACTAGCCAGCAAACAACTGAAGCAGAATTAAAAACACATTTGTTTCTGCCTGCTGTCTTTGCTAGTACTGTGTCTCTAACTTCCTCTTCTGACAAGAGTCGCTAAGTGCTTTATGGATTTGAAAGCCAGCAAAGCACTTAGCGCTTGTCTTATTTTCTGTGACTACTAGTATATGGAGCAGATGAAGCTCCATGAACTACAAAGAATTATGATCGGGTCTCTGATCATAACCCATTATTATGTGTTCTCGACGTGGATGCCAATATTCGCCTCTCAAGCTTCTCTCTTCTTGGCATCCATGTTTCAAACACATAGTAAGGTAGTTATCAGTGACCTGCTCATAATGTTTGTTATGCATAGTGACCCAAACAAGTCTGCTCAGGATGCTGTCATTCATTCCTGTGATGTTCTTAACTTCTGCATTGTGAAGGTGTACTGATACAAAGCACTTAAGTATAGGGGTAAAATGCAACACAAAATCCTTTGGTTTGTTTGTGTCTTTCGGCTTTTCCCGGTTAGGGGTCGCCACAGTGGAACTCCGGTCCGCTAATGATTGGCAGTAGATTTTTACGTGCTGGCTTGCTGGGCCTAACACACAACCTTCAAAGAAGGAACGCCCATTTACGCATATCGCCACACAGAAGACGCTCTAACTGAAAATCGAATGGGCAATGTCTCACTGTGAGGCGACAACGCTACCGCAGCACCACCACCGCAGTTAACACAAAATCCTTTGGTAAAATCACAAAATTGGTAAGACACCAAATTAGTCTAGTTAACTGAGAAGAAACGAAGCAAGCCTGACTTTTTTGCTTTTATTACGCATTGAAAAAAATGAACAAAATGAAATCTGGCAAAAAGTCACTCTGGCATATCAACAAGTCTGGATTAAATAAATTACAGAAACTACTTATTTTTCATCAAATCTGCAAACTCATCTGTTTTTCTTAAAGGTTAAAAACAATAATAAGGTATTCTTTAATTAAATGCAGCATTTTAGTATCAGAAAACTGGAAGGGTAAATTATGAATGTAACATGATATCAAACAAGGAACACCCAACCATTGCACATAGCAACAATAGCTGAAAAAGTGTAAATTTCACATAAGCTAAGCCTTATGAAAGACAAAGGAATGCATTTTTATATTGCTATGGATATGATAACAGCTGCCACAGATAAAATTAAAAACTCAGATTCCAGAAATCAGACATGATTCGTGGTTTCACATACATAACCAACAAAAACTATGGAAACCCTTATCAGTCATTTTATATAAAATGTTAGCATGAAGGCAATTCTTGACCTTTGGCAACAGGCTGTAATGATACTAAATCACAGAGGGTAGAGGTGTAAGGTGTCAAGTCAGACCCAAATCATTTTTAATGTCCAGCCAGTCTTTTATATCAGTCATGGAGAGACTAATAATGGAACTTGTGCAAAAATGACTCAGAGACCTAATTTTGTTAGATGCGGAGATGTGTAGGTTTCTTAAGGGAGACCTTGCCTTTCTGAATTTCATGGCTTTCTTTGAAGATGTGACAGCAGCATTTGTTGAAGAACCCACACTGTTTGTTGCTTATCTTCACTTTGCTAAGGCATTAAATGCTATTCTGTACAAGCCTATAACTTAAAGCAGTAAACATCAGTGCATGCATAAGCAGTAGGGCACAGCATATTAGAGTCAGGAGGTGGGGTTACATAACTGCTCTGATGGGGTTTGTAAGTGGTGGTCTAACAGCGCACTGTACTAGGGCCACTTCTTTTTTGGACTATTCTCAGGTATAACAATGGGATGATGGCTCTGGATAACCAAATAAGCTTGACAAGTAAGCTTATGAACCTATGATTTGCGAAAGGGGAGTGCCTTAGTTATGCAGTCATAGAAATCTCAACGGAAGGCTGGAAATTGAGTTTGCTTTCTCTGTAGGTTAACATACAGAAAAAGTACCAAATACAAAGCAGTAGACTGCAACAGAAACATGCACACAGTTTATAAATTACATAGTAAATATATATCAAATTATCTTTGCCAAGCCGGATTGTCAAAGGTAATTTGGTATGCATTTATTATGTAATCTTTTGCCACTAGTTCTGTACCCTTTTTATACCCTCAAACCAGTAAATGATATATGCAGATTACAGAGGAGTTGGAAGCATTCTGGAGTGGTATTCTCTGTTCTCTCAGATGTTTATTGCTGGGGAGTAGGAGGAACAGAAATTACTGGAATTAGGTAGTGTGTCATGCTTGCACATGTTAAACTGTTTATGTGATACCACCCTGCAGGTAATAATGACTCCAACTATCTTGTTAGTAGACCTGGTGTTAAGCAGAGGGCACCAAACACTGTCAGCAGTTTCACATAATCTGTTTTAATGTTTAAACTCCTGTTTTGCAATATCGTCGGATATTAAGGCTCGAAGCTTATCTTAGATAATGAAATATTTAATAGCTCTGGAAGAATGTATGGGTTTGTCCATATATATGGCCCTGAAACTGACAGGCATTGCTCTGCATAGGATCCTGACTGATGGGTCTACACTAGGACTCCAATAAACGCACAACTTTGCGACTGAAACTTCTCTCACAGCAATATTTTGAAGGACAGAACAATGCAAAGGAATAATATGCAGAATGACTGCAGAATATCATACGTAGTGGCAGTTCAAAGTGTTCTGCAAGTTCAGCAGAATGTTTAATTATTTACTTATTTATTTTGATCTGATAATTAGAGCAGAACACAGATCTCTCTGGATTATTTTTAGTTTCAGTTCAGGAAGCAGAATAAAATAAACATAGAATAATTGGAAAATACTTGGAAAATACACTTGAAAGAATATGCAAATGCAAACAGAAAGAAACTTAAATCATGGTTAGTTGTTGCAAAAATGAGAACGTAACATCAATCGGTAGTTTGGAAGGGACTATACTTTTGTCTCTGTTTCGATAATCCACAGTCACATGTGAGCATAGTGAATGAGTTGATGGTTTCAATTCAACTAAGTCGATTTAAAATGGCTGTGGAGAATGTATCATATAAGAAGGCTGCAAGTACTGAAAGAATATCATTTTGAAAAAGGCCTGTTTCTGTGGTAAGACTTAAGAGCCAGTGAGATGAAACAATCAATACATCTGACATTTTAGACAGTGCTATTCTCCCCTTAGGATTTAAAGGTGAGGATGGAAAGGCATGGATTCATCTGGGAGCTGAAACGTTTTGCAAAGTGACTTTTGAGAATTTTTTGTTGGCTGAACTATTTATGGATAAATGTGATGCGAAATGCTTTTAAAGTTCCCAGGAAAGATTGTCTTTCAAACCTGAGTATGCAAGTGAGAAGAAAACTTAATTGTTTAATTTATAACTACTGAGGTCACTGAAGAAGAACTGAAAACGTTTATACAGAACAATGTGAAAATGTTTATGCAGTTAAAGATGTTGTAGAAATAAAAGTATGGACTGCAGCCTGGGAGGTGTTGGTGGCTTTAGAAATTATGGAGAATAAAATTCAGCATATTTTTACTGTAAATGAAAAAAAAAGAAATGTGAAATATTACTGCCTACCAAGCGTATGTTGGCATGTTTTTTTAATTTATTTTTTGTGTGGATGTATCAGTGAGGAATGTAATCTTTCACTAAAAATGTGGAGTAAATGTGGTGGAGAAGGTCATTTGTGGTTTGATTGTTCATGATTACAGACTGAAGTGAATGAAAGTGAGGTAGAGAGAGAAAGTGGGGAGAGTAGAGGTGAAGAAATACATGAAGAAAGGTTAGGAGAGGAAAAGGAGAAGGCTTCTGGGAAATAGAGAGGTGTAGATGAGCAAAGGAGTGCTGGGACAATACCCTACTCTATGCCTCTCCAGTATTTACTAACCTTAGACAATGTGATCTAAATAAGCTCGAAACCTGCTACAACAAAATCACCAAATTCACCACAGGAGCTTCCTACCATACTCACCACTGTCTCTCACTAGCAGAACTGGGCTGGCTAGAGTTCCCCCACCTCCTTCAATGGTACCAACTCACAATCACCCACAAACTGATAAACCAACCACTAAAAGTCCCATCCCCTCCAGAATCTACTCCAACCCTACATAACCACGAGACCACTAAGATCCAGCCACAAAAATCTCCTACAGGTCACAAGAGCCATTAATTCTGCTGGAGAAGCTTTATTCTCCTGCACAATAGCCAAACTCTGGAACTTCCTCCCATCCTCAATTACCTCTGTAACTTCTTGCACCCACTTTAAATCCTTACTGAAATCACACTTCAAAACTTGCCAGATATGCCCTTGCAACCCCCCGTCTAATACCATCCACTCCCCCCACCCACTACCTCTCTCAGCCCCCATCAACAACCTACTCTTAGCAAGCTTGGCTACTAATGTTCCCAGCAACCTACCACATAATACTAACTTCTTGTAGCAACAACTGCTAATGGCTGTTATGTACCTCAAAAACAGTTTGTATCAATTGTTCACTGATGAATCTCAACTACATTTTAACCATATTTAGTATGTCACCATATTTTAAAATTGTACTATGCTCTACAGCTGTTTTACATCTGTTTTCTTCTTGTCTTGCGTCCTTAACTGGACTAATGTCTGTATTTAAATGCTATGTTTTTTTTAACTGTATAATGCAAATAATACTTAATGTGGAGTTTTTCTCCCCGGGCCTCCGCTGAAAACGGACCTGTGTCCAGTCGGACTCTCCTGGTTAACAAATGTAAATAAATAAATAATAATAAATAAGTAAATAAAGCAGTGAGCATTAATAAAGAAAAATGTGAAATAAACGTATAGAAATGGTTTGCAGTAGTAAAGACTGATGAAGAGTAGGAAGGAGAGTTATAGAAAGAACTGGAAGAAAAGGTAATAAACCCAATAGGGACAGTGTAAGGCACAGAAAAAGACAGTTACAAAACGCAATAGCAAAGATGCAAAAAAGAGAAAAGGTTAATATAAATATATTAGTTAATGTAAATAAAACTGAAATGATTAATTAGACTATGAATGGTGTACAACTGGTGTAAGAAGGTTGAGGCAGATGTAATGTGTTTACTAGACACAAGGATTTGGAAATAGATAAAATAGGAAACTTTAGAATATTGTGATGGAATAAGTTAGCATGAACTTTACGTCAAGATGTGTTCTGATACTGCAGTATTAGTGAAAGTAGGAGCTATTAAAACTGTGGATATTATTCCGAGCATAGCAGGAAAGTTAGTAATATATGATATAAGGATTAGATTCAAACCAGTGAAATTAATTGTATATGCTTATAGAAATATAGGAGATGAAAAGGTTATTTTTGAACAGATTAAAAATATGTCATTATAAGTACAAGTATTGCAATGACAGGAGATTTAAATTTTAAATTCAAAACAATAGGAAGAATGTTACACAAAATATGAAAGTTATGCGTGACATTAGCTGTGCAGGATTAATATTGGTTAAGGAGAGTTAGTATAAGTATGTAAGGGGAAACATGAGGATGGAGACTGTGTTATTTTCAGAAGATATTAAGGAGTTACAAGGAGGTACAAAAGTAACTACTCTGAGCATATGGCTGAATGAGCTAGAACTAGAGAGAATGACAAGTAAGGAAGGCAGCAGAATAAAAAGGCTGACTGGGAAGACTGCTAAAAGCAAGAAAATAAGAATAGAAAGAACGGTGTTGTGGAAAAAACACATCTATGAGACCTTTGTATGACTCGGTCTTATTGGTGGGTGATGTTTAAAGAAAAATATAAAAGAGTTTATCTAGAGGTATAGAAGGAAGTTGGAAAAGAAGGAAGAAAATAATATGAAGTGTTGGAAAAATAATCTGAGGGTCTGATAGAAAAAATGAAAATTATGCAATAGTAGAAAAGCAGATGCATGGAAAATGAAAGGAATATTTTATAGGCAGATTTTTAATGTAAAAAAGAGGAAATTTCACCATTTTTTGGTAGAGAAGTAAAGTGTGAAGAAGGGAAAGTGGTTCAGGTAGAAGATGAGAAGGGAATGTTAAGATGTGGACAATGTGAAGTTATGACAAACGGGTACAAGTAGAAGGATGAAAGAAGTATGGGTGGTACAGCCAGAACATTTGGAAGAGAAGATTATACAAAATGAATTAAAGAGGATATTAGCAAGGAAAATTCAGTTGAGGGACCAGATGGGTTAAGTTACATTTTATAAAGAGGTGAGTGAGGACAAGAAACAAGTATTTGTGGAAGTAATGAATGAATGTATGGAACAGGGCATTAGGGGAGAGGTATGTAGGAGTGTAATTAAATTTATATGGAAGAAATGGGAGAAAGAAGGGATGAAAAGCAGGAGGCCTATCACAGTGGGTAATACAAATTACGAAGTGTTTATGAAGATGTTACAAAAGATGGTTTCAAGAGGTTGTAAAAGAAGTTGTTTATGTAGGCGTTTATGGGGTAAAAGAAAAACAGGTAATGGAGGTGTTGGTAGTTAGAGGAAACAGTAGATTGTTTTGTTAGGGAGAAAGGAGAAGGAAAGGTTATGATGTTCAAAGCAATTCAGTAGTGAATGTCATGTACAGGTTTGGATTATATTGATGAAATAAAGGGCAAGGGAGAAGATAGTGTTGAAAATTGTGCACATGAATTGTTTGGTGACTGCTATAATTGATGGTGAGAAGAAGAGTAAAGATCAGAAGAGGAGTTAGGCGAGGATCTCCATTAAGTGGATGTATTTTTCTGTTAGCAATGAATATGGTTATAGGAAATTAAGTAAAATGAATGAAGTAAGATGGGAAGTAAAGGAATGTGTGACTTTGCTGTTATTGTTGTCCTACGCAGCTGATGTTGTGATTGTTAAAATAAGGTCTGGGCAATAGAGACAGTGTTGGAAGTGGAAGCACAATTACAGAAGCTAGGCTTGATATTGACTAAACAAAATCAAAGGGATGTTGTTGAAATGATGGATGTACTGTAAACTAAGTTAAATTTGTGTGTGTTGGAGATTCAATATGGGAAACTGAAGGTTTTTTTGAGTCAGTGGAGGAAGACTTTGCAGGAAGTATGGAAGGTTAATATGGTAGAATGTATGTCAGATGTTGTATACGTAAAAGATGTACATGATAACAGTTGCTTATTAGGGAAAACTGCCATATATGGGAGAAGCATGTGTACTTCCAGTGAAAATGGAAATCAAGTTACTAAAGAGATTTCTCATTTTGGGGGGAGGATCAAGATTAAATCAAATGAAGAGGGGTGTAGGGGGTATAATAGTACAGAAAATCAAGGGTTGAACTTGCTAAGCCCAGTTGTATGTATGCCATCCATATGTTTGTATTGGTTAATTAAAATGTATACAAGAAAGAAAAGAGTTAACCAACCTGTGGTATAAAGGGATAAAACCTGACTTCATTTAACAGCCTGGATGCTTGATGGTCCTGGCACGGAAGATGGTTGTGAATATCTTGGGAGAAAGGTGGAGCAGATCTCATGCTGAAGCGATCCTCTAGGGAAGAGGTGAGGCATGCAAACTGGGGCAGACAGGTAGTTTACCAAGATCCCATTTGGAGGAAGCCTTCATTGAGCAAGTGCATAAGATTATGCGTGTGTAAAAGGGAAGGCATTTTGGCCCCACAGAGCTGCATTTCATGCTTTCTCCTGTTAAGGAGAGGATAAGGCTAGGAAAAGCACCCTCGTAGCTGGGATGCTGCAAAGCACAAGTAGCCTTTATGGCTGTCCGCATAATGGCTTCCCACACAGCTCTCACCTTAGTGGATCCAGGGATGATCCCTACCACTAGGGAGCAAACAGGCTCAAGTCCAATAGGAGAAGACTTCATGGTCAGTAGGTATGAGGGCACAAAATAAAAGATACAAAATGTAGTAGTGGTGGTAGGAAAATGGTTACATAAAAATATAAGCACATTTGTCATGAAGAAACGTTAAGGAAATGGAAACAAAGTGAGGTGTTAGAGATGAAAAAGTACGGGGAAAGATGAAGGCATGCAAATAAAGGTGAAGGAAGTACAGAGGGAAAAGAAAAGGCTGGTATAAGAAAAAAAAAAGTGAAAGAAAATTACTAGGCGTATCCTGGGGTATTTGAAAAGAAATAAAGTATTCAGTAAAGGAATGGCAACAAAGGTCTGGAGAAGCTTTGAATGCATGGATATTTTGTGGAGATTATTGCTGAGCAGAAAAGTGATAAAAGCTAATATGAATAATAAAGTGCAGGAAAAGAGGCTATGCAAGTTTTGTAAAGCAAAATAAACAATAGAAAGCTTTTTTGCAAATATGTAAAGAATGAAGGGTTTTTCAATGTTATTTAGGGAATGTTTCCGACAATAAGAATGGTTTAAGATGGACAGGAATTCCTGAAGTGGAGAAGATAGTAAGATAGAATTACTGGGCAAAAGCTGTTTATACATTGTAGTGGGTGTGGAAAAGGTGATGTGAGGAATTATTGTGTAATAAATCAGCAAAAAATTCACAGGTAGTACATCTGGCTGAAGATGTGGGGAGGAGGGTATGGACTACAGAAAATAAAGTTGCATTATATTGTTTTTAAAAATGAATGTGTGTGTGTGAGAAAGTAGAACAAAATATAATGAGCAAAGTGTAACAATAAAACATTCCTTCTGTTTTCGATAAGTGCAATTGGATTTTTCACATCCCCCCGTGCTACCACCCACTCAGGTACATGGAAAGTACAGTTTTGTACCTACCATAAATGTAGATGTTCGAAGATCCACATTGCTGCAGTCATAACCTGTAGGTAGTCCGCTGTCCTCGGTCGGCCCGAATACCAAAGTATTAGGCTGGCGTCGGTCATGGAAGCTCAGAACTGACGTCAGTACGCCATGGTATAAAAGCGCATGACCGACGTCATATCCTCAGTCTTTCTTGCCCCAGATGTCAGAAGGCCCTAAAAAGAAAGGCCATAGCCAAAAACAGAAAAACCTCCAAAACCCATGTACAAACAATATTTACAACCCAAACCATACAACCACTCCAAACTACAGAGGGGAAGGAGGGAGGGTAAATTGGACTGCAGCAATGTGGATCTTCGAACATCTACATTTATGGTAGGTACAAAACTGTACTATGTTCTTCATCTCACATTGCTGCAGTCATAACCTGTGGGTAGAATCCCAAAGCAAAGGTAAAGGGAGGTTGGCAAAATCATAAAGCATTGGGAGCTGCTAACATGCCCTGTAAGACTGCAGTGGCAAACCCAGCCCTAGATTTGGAATAAAGAGGGAGATGGTAATGTTTAGAAAAAGTGTGCACTGAACTCCAAGTAGCTGCTTCCAAAATATCTTTAGTAGCTACACCCCTAAAAAAGCAGTAGAAGTGGCAGTAGCCCTAGTGGAATGAGGTCTGATTCCAGCCGGAATCTCCTTACCATGATGAGAATAACAAAAGCAATACAATGGCCAATCCACTTAGAAATAGTTTGTTTTGAAACAGGTTTCCCTGAGAGCCCAAAGCAAAAGAAACAAATAACTGTTGAGACTGTCTGAACCCTTTAGTCCTGCTCAAATAATAACGCAACTGCCTGTGAATATCCAAAGTGTGCAAAATTTTCTCCCTTTATTTTGGGGATCAGCATAAAAAGTAGGCAAATGAATAGATTGGTTCAAGGCCACATTTGAAACCACTTTAGGCATAAAAGTAGGGTTAGTACGCAGGGATACCCTATCCTTATGAAAAATCAGGAAGGGTTCAACTGCCATTAGAGCCTGTAATTCAGATACCCTTCTAGCAGACGAATGGCCAACAAAAAAGCAGTCTTCCAAGACAAAAACTTCAACTCAGATGTAGCTGCAGGTTCAAAAGGAGGTAAAGTGAGTTTTTCCAACACAAAATTGAGATCCCAGGAAGGAGTAGGAGCTCTACGCGGGGGTCTTATGTTCTTTGCCCCTCTAAGGAATTGCTTAAACAAAGGATGAGAAAATAATGGTGGGTCACAGTCATAGTGAGCAGAAATGGCTGCAGCATGAACTTTTACAGAGGAGAAAGACAAACCCTTGTCTAATAATTCTGTAAGATATTGAAGAGAAACACTCAAATTAGGCCTGGAAACATCAAAGCTCTTTGCTTTGCTCCAAATAAAAAATCTCCTCCATTTATCAGCATAAACTTTCCTTGTACTAGGCCTTCTGGCCTCCAAAATGACATTCAAAACTTGTTGAGGAAGCTGCGACCCTCCAGGTTCTAGAACAGAATATGCCAGGCTGTTAGATGCAGGGACTGTATCCTGACATTGAGGAAATGATTGCCTGCCTGAGACAAAAGGTGTGGAATTGAAGGCAAAGGCCAAGGAGGCTCCCGTACTAAACTCCTCAGCAGAGGGTACCAGTGCTGCCGAGGCCAATCTGGAGCTATTAGAATCATGGAGGGCTTGTCCTGTCTGACCTTCAAGAGCACCTTGGAAAGGAGAGGCAGAGGAGGAAAGGCATAGACGTGAAGATTGCTCCAACTGAATGATAGAGCATCCACTTTCCAAGCTGTTGGATGAAACATCTTTGTGCAAAACTTTGGCAACTGGAAATTTAGTGGAGAAGCGAACAGATCTATGTCTGGAGTCCCCATATCACTGTCAACTGTCGAAATACATGAGGATCCAACTTCCACTCGTGGGGATCCACCATCTGTCTGCTCAAAACATCTGCTAAGGAGTTCTGTGCTCCTGGCAGAAACCTTGCCTGAAGAGTGAGGTGCAAACTGAGAGTAGTCTCCCACAAAATCATAGCTTGCCTGCAAAGAGGGTACGAATGGGTTCCCCCTTGCTTGTTGATGTACCACATGACAGTTGTGTTGTCTGTTTGAATCAACACTTGTCCTGGGTGAAGTAGATCCTTGAAAGCCATCAATGCAAATTGGACTGCTAACATCTCCTTCAAGTTGATATGTAAATGTTGAAGTCTGGCAGGCCACGTGTCTTGAACCCATTTTCCATTGAGGTGAGCTCCCCAAGCTTTGTCCGAGGCATCTGTCGTTAATATCTGACTCGCCTCTGGTCGGGTCACAGAGAGTCCCTTGTTTAGGTGACATTCCTGAGCCCACCACAAAAATTCCTTTTGAATGCAAGGTATTATCTGAATGACAGTGTCCAGATCGTGGCAGTGTTGCGTCCATACACTTTTGAGATACCATTGTAGCTTCCTCATATGCAGTTTGGCATTGGGAAGCACCAGAATACAAGATGCCATGAACCCCAAGGCTTGAAGGACTGTCCTTGCAGTCAGCCTGGACCGTAGAGACAATTGTTGGAAGTAAAGTGTAAGATTTCTTTGCTTGTCCGGGGTCAAAAAAGCCATCTGGGAGGCTGTATTCAGTCTCACACCCAGAAAGCACATTTCCTGAGAGGGTACTAGACTGACTTTGTTTCGGTCACAGAATACCCTAGGCACCTTAACACTGCCATAACATACTGTAGATGGTGAAGTAGCTTGTTTTTGTCTTGAGCAAGAATCAGGCAATCGTCCAAATAAGGATAAATTTGTATTCCTCTTAACCTTAAGAAGGCTATCACCGGAGCCAGAACCTTTGTGAATACCCTGGGCACAGTAGATAAGCCAAAGGGCAATGCAGAGAACTGATAATGTAAAGTCCCAGCCGAAACGCAGGAATCTCCTGCAACTGGGCCTGATAGGAATATGAAGATAAGCCTCTTTGAGATCCAGAGTTACCATCCAGTGATCTTTGCCCAACAGAGGCAGAAGTTGTTGCAACGCCAACATTTTGAATTTTGGAATGTCCAGGTACGTGTTGAGGATAGATAAATCCAAAATTGGCCTCCAAGTGTTTCCTTTCTTTGGTACAAGAAACAGGGGAGAATAAAATCCTAGGCCCACTTCTGACAGAGGGACCTGCTGTATAGCCCCCATTTGAAGAAGTAAAGAAATCTGTTTGTGAGCCTCCACCCTTTGCTGAGCAGGAACGTCTGGCATGCCTTTGAAAGGAGGCAATGTGTGGAAATAAAACTTGTAGCCTCGGTCTATAATGTCCAACACCCATTTGTCCTGGGTGACTAAAAGCCAGTTTTGCCTGAAGAGTGCCAACTTTCCTCCCAGAGGAGCTGCCAGACAGGAAGGATCTGGCAGCTGAAGATGCAGGTCATTGGGTCTGTTTACGAAAGGACTGGCCCCTGCCCTCACCTGTAGATTGTGCAGGGGAACTCCACGTTCTAGGCCTGAAAGAACCCTGAGCTCTGCCCCTACCATGTCTAGATCTGCCCCTAGACTGTAAATCAGAAGAAGGGTAAGCCCATCCCTTAGTAGGCCAATTTCTGCTAAACTTAGGGGGCTGCACCTGCAAAAAATCCTTAACAGTCTGCATAGACTTAGCTTTGTCTTCCATTTTCTTTAAGACTGACTCCACAGGAGAACCAAACAAAACTTCAGACTGCAGAGGAGCATCCAAAATTCGAGCTTTAACATGCTCTGATAAGTTCTGATCCTTAAGCCAGGCGTGCCTACGAATAACTGATCCAGTGGCAGCCACCCTGGAAGAAGACTGTAAAGCATCGAAACCACACTGCAAAGAATGCTTACCCACCTGATCAGAGGCATGAACCAAATCCTGTAATTCCTTACACTCTATGCCCTCTGCTAAAGCATCTACCTTAGATTTTAACTGAGTAAGGAGAAAATTCTGGTACTTCAACATATGAAACTGGCAATTCAAAGCCCTCATTGCTAGAGTGGAAGAGGTATACACTTTTTTACCCCACCTATCCAAAGTTCTAGAATCTTTATCCATAGGAACTGGATTCTTTACAACAGAAGCCCTGACACCCTTAGGTCCCTGGCTAATAGTTTCTGGGTCAGCCCTTGGGCTCTTATACAGATATTTATGAGCCTCTGGCACTCTGTAATACCTATCTGGTTTAACTGGCAGGAGGCAAAGAGTCTGGATTAAGGGAAGCCTCAGAGAAAACATCTTGAACAACATCCAAAACAGGAGGTATAGCCAAGGGCCGATGTTGTGGTAAAAACAAAAATTCCCTAAGCCTCTTTCGAATCTGAGAAATCCTGACCTTCCCATTTAAAATGCTCCCTCATAGAATGCAGGGTTTCTGAAAAAGAAAAATCCACTGGAGGAGAAGCAGAAGGACTGGAATCCTCTGTGTCTGAATCAGAATAAGGAGGAAAATCCTGAATGTCTTCAGCCGAAGACTCTGAGTAATCTGAAGCATGTTCCAAACTTTCCACCTCTGGCTCCACCCTAGGCCTCTTATCTGAGGGGCATAGAACCCCTGATTAAGGAAATCAAATCTTCTGCCATTTTAAGCATGTGTTTTTTAGGTACAGAACCTGCAGAACTAGGACTGACACCAGAGGAAGGCAAACCAGGCCTGACCTTGGAAGGTACCTTAGAGACAGAAGGGGAAGGCCTAACCACCTTACGCAAAGAAGGGAGTACAGCAACCTGAGAGGCCCCCTCAGCCTGACCTGACTCCTGAGAGGCCACATCTTGCAAAATTAACGGCTCCCCCTGAGACTCAGCTGAAACCTCGGCTGGATCTACAGATTTCACCGTAGTTTCTAAAGAACCGGCGTCCGGAACGGACGACTCATCCTGCTTGGACTTTAACGATTTTTCCTTGCGCTTCTTAGCGGTAGCGGGCGTCGGAGGATCCGACGGTATATTGTAATTATACCGCATCAAGACAAGCCTAGCGCAATCTAACCTACGTTTAATGGTGCGCTTATTAAATCTAGCACAAAAGCGACACCCGACTACGTCGTGCTCAGGTCCCAAACAAGGAATACAGAGAGAGTGGTAATCCCTATGCGGTATCTGTTTCCCACAAGAAATACAATTATTCACTTTTTCTGATATCCGGAATTAACTGAGGCAAGAAAAAACAAAAATATTCCCCAACGGGGTACTTAGCCCAACTTGGTTTTCGGTCTGAAACTTAGAATACGAAAATTTCAGAACGCCGAACGGCACTTGCAAACGCTGCTTCTGCTTCGGACCATGCGTCAAGAAAGACTGAGGATATGACGTCGGTCATGCGCTTTTATACCATGGCGTACTGACGTCAGATCTGAGCGACCATGACCGACGCCAGCCTAATACTTTGGTATTCGGGCCGACCGAGGACAGCGGACTACCCACAGGTTATGACTGCAGCAATGTGAGATGAAGAACATCTGTGGTTAAACATGTCATTCAGCCATTACTGGGTGGAGCAGGCATTCCCTAGCTTCACTCTGCAAATTCACACAAAACCCTGGAAATAAATGCTTTTACCACTTGTGTGTTAGTGTGATGACCCTCTGGTCATGTTATGCCTGGACCTGCAAAAAGTGCCATCACCCGTTCTTGAACATACATATAGACATAAAATTAGTATTTGCATTTCTTAGTGAAATGTTATCCTAATGTGTGCTTAAGTATTTAACTTAGCTTGTGTCATGTTTTGTACTGTAATTTTCCAGAGTCCTTCTGAAAATGGGCCATGCACAGCTGGGTTAACCTAGTCAACATAATATAAGTAAATGAAATAAATTAAACTAAGACATTCACCTAACAGTATTTTCCCTCTACTCATAGCAAGAGAGGACACAATTTACTTTCCCAAAATGTGCACATGTGGTTAAGAGTATGTCTAATCAGCTCTTTATTGCTTTTACTAAAGGTATAGGAGGAAGGCCTGTTATAAGTAAACCATATCCAAATGGACTGCATTGCATTTTATTACAACTACTATGGAAAACCATTACCAGATAAGGTGAGAGCTCAGTTCACCAAGGTCACAGCTACTATTGCAGCCCTCGTTAGAAGGGTGACTACACAGGTCATTTTATAAGCAACCAGCCGGTCATCCATTCACAAATGTTTGCCAAAGCATTACAAATTAGCCAACTCTGGAGCTATTTTCTCAAGTCTTTCTCATTTGGTAATTTTGTAATTGTACTCATTAAGGGAGAATAGCAGTGGAATTAGTTTGTTTTTTCTTTGTTTGTATTTGTTAATTGGGTAGGTGAGTTGGTCAGCTGGCCATTTTCAGCTATGACCTGGACCTGAGTAATGCTGAGAATCTTACTTATTGCATTTTTATACTAATTACAGGGGCCTTTTAAATTTTCCTGTCAACAAGACATGATGCAGTAGATGCAATAAAGCCCATTTTAAACTTTTTCCAGTGCTCAGCCAGAAGCTGAAACACACATGTGTATGTTGGGTAGACTATTCAACGAGTACATCATTCACATGAGAAAAAAAGGAGAGCTTAGTATCCTTTAAATGTCAAATTGTTAGAAAATCACTATTTACATGTCAGTATAAGTACATGCTTCAGAGCATGTGTCCCTTAGAATCATTACACGTTTTTTTTTTAATAACCTGGAAAACCAAAAGATAAATTTGAGTTAATTATATTGTGTATTATTTAATTTAATGTTTTTAAACTGAGTCTGCTTAAGTGTTTCCCTACATTCTACAGCACAGCAGAAAAAGGCTTCAAGAGTGGGCAGTTTTATTATATGAATGTTCATTGCTTGCAGTATAACAACTGGTAGAATAGTAGCAGAGTATTTCTAACTATTAAAGGTTCTTGGAAGCTTGCTTTTTCAGGTTGTCATTCATAGATATGCTTTGATGAAAAAAAAAAGACTCAAAGCTGTGTTGTAAATATAAGAAGTGATAATTCATGCAGAAACAGTGAAACAGTATCTAGTGTACAATCTGGGAAGTCATTTATTTGCTTTGGTTCCTGTATTCCTGCAAAACCTCATTCTTTCTATTTATAGCAGCATTCAGAATCTGTTTCTGGGGATTTTGAGTCTAGAAGGAGTAAACGTCTATCTTCCACTCCTTAATTTTACCTTCTGTAAGCTTCAGCTTGCATCTGTACAGCTGCTAGGGGGTATGAGATCAAACAGTTCCATGTGCGGCTTCTCGTTGCCCTTTGCTGTGTAGAAAAATAAGATTCATCTCTGGTCGTGCCTTCTGTGTGTGCCCTGCATTCATTATAAGTATCATTAAATATTGCACAAGCACATCAGCTGCATTCTGTTGCTGCTGTTACTATACCAGAGTGTTACTACTGACATTACACAGAGGGCTTATTATGAGTTTCTTGTAAGTGCATAGGCCTTGAATTTGTTATCATCAATGCATAGTATTCCCTTACTGTATAATTTTCAACAGAAGGTAAGAATCTGATTGACAGAGCAGCTTTCATTTCCTTAATTATTTAGATCAGTCTCGTGATTTATGTAAGAGTCATAAAACGTCATCCATAAAGTCAGTGTTATCAAGCCTGAGTCTTTATTATCGAAGGTGGAGTTAAGCTTTGTTGAAGGAGGAGCTAGAAGATGGTTGGTAGTACACATCTGGATATGTTGTGTTGGAAGGCTAGATCCATATAAGTTCAATTATGAGCTCAAAGATGCAGTAAAGTAGGAGCAGAAAGATAATACTTGGAAAGGAAAGAGGCTTCAGTAGGTGTGCACTGTTTCTGCAGAAAGTGAGAAGACTGGCGCAATGAATAAAAATGAAAATAATGTGCAGTCAAAGGCACGACTGTGAAACATCCAGCGCAAAACCTAAGGAGAATGAAAGAAGTAAAGCCATGTGAGCAGCTTGGCATCATCCGTGTGGTAGAATGCAAACATGCTAGGGACATGTGAGAAGCAGAAAACCGCTGCATGAATTCTAGCAGCTTGAGTAGAGAGCAGAGTTCCTAGGGCACACAGCATGTATTTCCTTTTCTGATGTGTAGCTTGTTGAAAGAAGTGCGAGGCTAGAGATGTGCAAATGATTTTATTGCCTGTATGGAGACTTGTTGCAGAGAAAATGGTTTGGTTTTCACTGAGAACTGAAGCTGTATCTGAAAAAGTGTGAGCGTATGTAATGAGGTACACCTTAATCAGATCACAGAAGGGGCAGCTGTCCTTAATGAATGGTGTGGTAAGAGGATGTAGGAAGAACTGTATCAGTTACCAGGACAGAACACACAAGGACATGTAAATGTCATGATATTACCAAAAGAAACTGCATTCACATGCCGATAATTGCAGAAGGCCAGAGAAACAAGATGAAAAGAGTAAAATTCCAGGCACATATTTTCTAAACACTTGTCCTGGTGACAGACATTGTGGTAGTAAGGTGACTAGGACAGGACAGGTTTCCATGTCCTCAGCAACATCCTAAAGCTCATTTTCAGGATCCCTAAACATTCCCAGGTAAGATGAGAGATATAATATCTCCATGTCCTGGATCTCAGGAGAAACCTTCCCGAAGGTTATGCCTTGTTCGTCCTCTATGGTGGGTACCCAGGGGCATGCTGAGTAGGGGCCCAGGCCTCTTTAAGTGACCCCTTTCATTCTGGAGGAGTAATGGCTGTATTCTGAGATCCTCCTAGACTGCCAAGATTGACCCAGCTGTTCTGCAAACTAACAGTTTCTGCAACCTGTACCTGTGATCTCTCTGTTTCATTCACTTATGAATAGAAACTTGTGAGTAGGAAATTTTGATAAATGTCTAAACAAAGCATTAGAATCCTTTTGTTTTTTTTACATCCAAGAAATGTTTGTATATTCTATCACAAAGTTTTTTTTGTTGTTTTCCTACATAAAAACTGCCACACTCTTGACACTTGGTAAGTAAACTATGTAAGAACTTTTACAATTGCAATGAAAATCAGAGAAAATGTTCAACCCATTAATCATCACAAAGTCTTTCTCTAGTATTTGTTTCCATTGGGTGCAGAAACCACACTTGTGCCCCTCTTTTCATTTGTTAATGCCCCCTTACTTTCTCTATTCTGACTTTCAAGGTATTGTTTTAGTGATTTACCTTTCCTAAATGCTATTCTAGGTTTTGCTCCCACTGTTTCTACAGCATTTTCATAACAATTGAACATTTTCCAATTATCTTTCAAACTTTTCTGAATGCTGTTACTATCAGTCATCTATATGGTGACAAAACTGTCTTGAAAGACATTGGTGTTTACATCTGTGTCCCTATTAGATTTGAATGGCTCCTAGGCTCTAATTATTAGTACATATAACCTCTTAGTTTCTTTTCTGGTTAACTTCATCACAAGTTGTGACAACTAGCTCAGTTGGATAACCTCTGGCTGTAAACATTGAAGTCAGTTTTTAACTCTCTACTGGAACTGTTCATCCTCTGACACCATACTTGCTAAATGCACAAATTGCCCTTTCACTATTCCTTTTTTTGTGTGTTTTTCAGGATGACAACTCGTGTAATGTAACATACTATTAAGAGTATGTACTTTTCCTGAAAATGTTACTTTTGATTCTCTGTTCGGCAACATCCTTAGTGATTTCAGTATCCAGGTAGTGTATGTGTGATGAATCATAAGTATAGGTAAATTTCAAAAAAATATATGTTAATTCAAGTACTCAACAAATTTTTGTAACTCACTTAAGCCCGTTTCCCAGGCAATAAAAATGTCATCCAGGAAACGCACATAGAGACCAAAGTGGTTCATGGAACTTTTGAAAAACATGTTCTTGTTCCCAATGTAACATGACAATGTTTGCAAATATGGGGCACATGAAGCCCCCATAGCAACAACCTTTTTCTTACATAGTTCACCTAGCCAAGTGTTAAGAGTATGACAGGTTTTTTTTTTTTGTTTTGTTTTTTATGCAGGAAAAAACAAAAGAAAACTTTGTGATAGAATATACAAACATTTTTGGATGTAAAAAAAAAAAAAAAAAGGATTCTAATGCTTTGTTTAGACATTTATCGAAATTTCCTACTCACAAGTTTTTATTTTTTGGTTTAGATACTGTCACAAAGAATAGTAGAGGGGGACCTTGGGATGATTTAATTGAGGTGTGAACATAAGCAGCAAATTAGATTAAATGCTCAAACATCACCAGGTTTGAATGATGGACTATCACTGGCTAGTGTTTTAAGGTTACGTTTATATGATGTGTAACATTTTTTTCTGGGTTATGTGAAGTCTGTCTTTTTCTTCTTTTTGTAAGTGTTTGTTTCTTTAACAAACTTATTTTGTGGGCTCACACTTGATGCAAATGACTTTATAACTGGGGGCTTTAATTGGTCTTAATCATGTGACTGGGAGAGAGAGTATTTAAATGTGAGCATTGCATTGATTTTTTTTGTATTTTGATGAAGTCGCGGTTACACTCAACGAAAGCGCTCAATATTGATTGTATACAATAAAATTTTCTGTGGCTTCTGCTGGTGGTCTCTGGGACTTGGTTTCTAGCTTCATTTTGGAATTTCTCAAGGTTCTTGGTTTGTTATGTCTTCCATAGATGGTGATGTAGCTTGTCTTGTAAACAGAGAGGTTTTTAATAACTTGGCTCTCACTTATCAGTCACTGTCCAGTGCATTTGCAGTACTTCTACCCCTTCCCCCATCCAGTGGTCAGTCTCCTGATCCTTGTTACCCTTGGTCAGGGACAAGACCCCAAAATGTTCAAGCTCCTTCATTTGTTTTATGCGGCTGGAGAGTGTGTTCCAGAGCAGTGGTATCTTCTGTGAGATATACCTGTCCCTCCAAACCTTTCTATTCATCTTGCAGAAAAGGTTTGGATCCCTGGACCAAGTATTTCTGCTGCCATTTGACCTACTGATGTGCAGTAGGTCCATCAGTATTGGGTAGAAGGACTCCAATGGTTCTCACTCATTTTCTTTAAATCCAGTTTGGAATTTTAAGGGATAATGGCTTTCCTGGCAGCTTTGTTGGACTCCCACAAACTGAAAGTCTTTGTCCCCCAAGACATAGTAGCCTCCCTGTCTCACTTCTTTCAAAATATGGCCCAAAACTAAAGTTTATCTGGAATGTAATTCTTAAGGATCCTAGGCTAATGTTATTGCTCATCCTTATGGTCCTTTTAGCAAGGCTGCACATGAAGACATTGCAGTGGTATCTTGGGAATATTTTGCAGCAACACATTCAGTCCTGGAGGAGACCATTCCTATTCTCACCTGCAGAAGGCAGAAGATCTCATGAGGAAGCTACCAGGTAAGGATAATTCTGGAGGCGTTTTCAAATGCAGCCAAGGCTCCAACAGTAACCACATATGTCTCAAATACAACCTGGCAACCCATTCATCAAATCTGTGAGTTCAAGGGTTCCTAGAACAAGTACCAAAAAAGTATGTCAGTGTCGAGAGGATGGCAGTGATTGTCACGAAAGGAGATACTGCCAGCCCAGCTGTATGGAATTTTGCAAATATTTGTGTAATTTGTGCATATAAACAGGATTCATATGCTTGTGTTACAAATGTATTAGAACTGTATATCATATGAGATGATTTGTACAGACGTGTGCTGAAGAAGAATTTTGCAAAGTACTGAGCTTAAAGATACGTCCACTGGGTACCCTACTGGAAAAGAACAGAAATGTATATACACTATTGTAACTGTTTAAATGTAAATATTTTAACAGGGGAAACTGGAACACAGGAGGGTAACTTGCAAAACTTCAGAAAAATAGTTGAAATTAAATTACTTTATGGCTGGGCCATATAAAAGATGTTATCTTTCAGTTTCAGTGCAGTAGGAAACATAATGTCTGTACTACAAAAGTTTTCTGTATTGCCTTTAAATGTGGAGGAATGTAAATTATTTTGCGACTTCCACCATTTGCCAATAGATCTGAGGTCTATGTATTTTCACAGGTCGATGCTAAATGCTACCAGCTGGCATCAGTTGTTGTTTTGAGCGTGGGAACTGAAGTCAGATGACAAGAAATGATGTCATTCTGCAAGTATCCCAGCAATAATATTTGAGATATTAATTTGGGAAGTCTCTGACAAAGAGATAGCATTGTGTATTTTGTCTTTGACCTGACAAGATCCATTCAACACACATCTGACTTGCTATGAGTAAGCAAGTCTAAGGAACACTATAATTCTCTTAGATTCAGTCAGGAATATAATGAAGCATAGATTAGATATTTTCTTTATATACTTGAGACTGTTCTGCAATGCAATGTTGTTTTAAATATTTCCTGTGATTTTGAACTCTGATGTAACTGTATATATATATATATATATATATATATATATATATATATATATATATAGAGAGAGAGAGAGAGAGTATTGTCTTGTTCTTTTATTATTTATTATTAAATATATTTAAACATTTCATTGTGGCTGATCTTTGTGAGATATATTTCAGTTCTAAGAGTACTTGCATATATATTTGGTGACACTGTGGGGCCACTCCTAATAGCCTTTCTCTTGGTCAAACTACCATTTCTATTGATAGTAACATTGCACAGTAAGATTGAACACCCTTTGTTAAGGGCCTTGAAGTAGCTGATAAAGAGTTGTCTGTGGCAGTAATAACTACCTTATATTTTGGGCAGAAGGGGGCATAGCTAGTAAACCTGTGCCAGCCTTTCCCAGGTGTGTGTGTGTGTGTGTGTGTGTGTGTGTGTGTGTGTGTGTGTGTGTGTGTGTGTGTGTGTGTGTGTGTGTGCTACTTGGGCAGGGATGTGAAGCACTGGTTGGACAGAGAGGGTGCTGGATGTTTTGGCTTGGCTACTCAGCTGAGATCTCAGCCCTATAGCTGTGTCAGTGGGGAGTCTTATCGAGGATCTGGAGAAAGAGGGAGAAACCAGCCCCAGACTGACTGTGGTCTCTGTTTGCTGTTAAGGGAAATTGCACTTGATGCAGAGAGCTGCCTCTACAAATACTCTGTGTGTACCTGTCATCCTTCCAGTGTACTTCCCCCACTGTTGCCAGTGGTGAGGATTGCGGCTCTTTGATTACTGGGCCAGTGGTGGGATGTTACAGTGATCCTGACATTTAGAGCTTCTAAGCTAATATGGAGGCCAGTGTCTTCTACCTCATAGCAGACAATGCTACAGTGATATCTTATATAACCAAACAGAGGTGGTCGCATTCTACCCTCTTTACAGGCTGACCATGTAAACATGGGAATTCACCCCAGAATCTAATATGACCCTAATGACTTCATACATCCTGTCTCAGCAGAATACACTAGCATATCAGCTAAGCAGGACAACTGCAGGCCCACACAAATAGACATGTGACAGGGAAACGTTGTAGACATTATCCAAAAGTGTACTGGAAACACCTTGCAGACCCACACAAATATATAGCTTACAGGGACAGCTTCAGGGACCTTATCCACAAGTAGGATGTATTAGAATCAGACCTCTTTCCTTCTTTGAGCAACAGACAGTTGAGGAAAGTCTGCTTTAGCACACCCTGCAAGGAGTCCTGAACAGTCGGTGTCTTCTCCTTTAACTAGAACTAGGCAGGTCTGTTTCTCTTCTCCCCAGGGTAGATTCAGAAGGCTAGGGAGGAAAAATCAAAAATGCTTCTCATAGCCCCCTTTTGGCTGAGGCAGCATTGGTTCTTCCTGCTGAGGTAGATGACATTATAAAGACAGCATCCCTTCCTCAGTATGGGAACCGATTGAGACAACTCAAGGGGTCCTTGGTACAGCAAAATTTGAAAACCATCACAATAACAGCATGAATGATATAACTCCAAGAAAGTGCTGAAAATCATGAGAGAAGCTGGGAGGTCCAATACTAGGAAGTCCTGCTTAGCAAAAGTGAACATATTTTCATGGTGTCAAAGAATCAGACCTTCAAAATAACAGGAGTGCCATTGATTCTACAATATTTGTCAGATATTTTTTTTGCAGGATTAGCTTATTTCTTAATAAAAGTGCATTTGTCTATTATTTCAGCCTATGTATGAACCTTCCATTAGCCTGCCCGTTACCCATGAAGCAGTTTCTCAAAGGGACGCTTCAACTCAGATGCCCTAGAAGAACAGTGCCTCCACTCCAGAGCTTAACCCTAATACTGTTAAAGTTTATTCAGGCACCTGTTGAACCAGCTGTCACGTCCCTTCTGAAATACCTGCCAACGGGTTACTCACATAGGGCTGCTGGGGATTATGTTGGGCACACACTGGCCAACAGGGGCAAATGCACCCCTCCCATCACTATCATGGATCCCTGGTGTAGGTTGGGTCCACAGCCTTTTTGCTGGCTGTCACATCAGTCAAAAGAATGCATGAACTCCAGGCCCTTAATCTTCCACAGGGAACAGATTCAGTTTATGTATAAAACCTTCCTTTGTGCATCAGCTTTGCACATAGACTTTAAACAGGACCATTCCATTGCCACTCTTTTCCCTAATCTGTTCCTTCGATGTTCTCAGATAGTTGAGATATTTTATTACCTGTATAGAAACAATGACTTAAGGAAGACACAGCAGCTTTTTGTTTCTTTTATTACTAACAAGAAAGGTAATCCAATTAGCATAATGGTTAAGGCCTTTGCCTCACAAGCACAACATGCAAGGTTCAATCGTATCCTCTGACCAATGCTTTTTTGGAGTTTGCATGTTCTCCTTGTGTCTAGATATGCACCACATAACAGAAAACACTACAGTGATGTGTTAAATAACCAAACAGAGGTGGTGAGTGTTTCCATGTCAAACTCACCAAAGAAGGGAACTGTGGGCAGCAGCACAGACTATACATGGTGCCATATAAGACGAGGAGTTGTATAAATCAACCACTTTGGGCATCTACTGTGGTGCACAGTATCCTCATGATAGGATAACATGGATCACAGACTGTGTGCTTTCGCAAGGCTAGCCACACAACGGTGTAAAATATAGCTCTAGCTGATTCAGTTGTGTTGACTGATGTCACCAAATGGGCATGGGTATTTGCTGGTGAAATCTGGGTTGCGGACCCAACCTACACCAGGGATCCATGATAGTGGTGGGAGGGGTGCATATGCCCCTGTTGGCCAGTGTGTGCCCAACATAATCCCCAGCAGCCCTAGGTGAGTAACCCGCTGGCTGGCTGGTGTCCAGTTACACAACTTGGGTTACCTGGGATAGCTCTGTTGAGCGAAAGCTGGATGTAAAACCAATCAACCTGTCAAACATGAACTAAAAATTAGACAAGAAAATTATAATGCCACGAGGATCTAAAATGGTTAAAAATCGCACAATTTATTAAAAGATTGAGTGCTTTTGTCCTGCTAAGGAGACTTCATCAGAATGAAGAACCCCAGCATTAAAACTTCATTAAGTAATCAAAGCAGTCCATTCTATTGGTTAATTAAATAATTGCAAGGCAATGTCATTCTTTAAGTTACAGAAATCAAATATTAATCTACAATAAATGTAATACAAATCTCAGTATATCTAACTATAATTGAATATTATGCAGTAAGCCTGCTCTTGAAAACTGAATACACAATATAAAAAAACTATTATTTAAAATGTATGTGTTTTATGAATATTATAACTTAGTGGCTCTAATATTTAAACGTGGTGCAATTGAGACATGTTCATTTAGTCCTGGTCAAAAGTGGCACCAAACCTAAGCTCCCAAATTAATTCTCTGTTATTTAACCATCCTTTCCATTCTGCCCCCCCTGGGGTGATGTGGATGTTTTCCAAGATACTGAAGGTAAACTTTTTAAAGTCCCTACGTGAGCTAAGAATTGCCACTCTTGATATAGGTTCACTGACAGGATTAGGCTTGGAAGTGGATGACATGATGGTAAGGAGGAGGCTAGACATCCTGTGTATTCAGGAGACAGGATGGAAGGGCAGATGTTCTTTGTGTTTCACTGTTGCAGTCTTCAACTGTGGGTTATTCCTGCTGTGGTAGCCCTCGGCCGACCCAAATACCAGAGTCAGTGTTTTTTGCTTTGGCTGCAGTCTGATGTCGGGTTGTCAGTGGTATAAAGCAAGGCAGTCAACATCATTACATCCATCTTTCTTGCCATGGAGTCCATAGCACAAGCAGTTCACATGAGTGCCAGTCGGTCGCTACCAGAAGTTGAATTTTCAGCTAAAAATGTCTAAAGCTAAGTACCCCGTTGGGGATCCCTTTTTCTTGCACTAACCGATGTCCAAAAAAGTTAACAGTTGTCTTGCCTGTGGAAAGCAGATCCCACACCGAGACTTCCATTCTTACTGCGTCACTTGTTTAGGCCCAGACCATGATGTCCCCCATTGCCAGTTCTGTGCCGTCTTTAATGCGAGAACCATTCGCCACAGAGCTCCTTTTGTAGACGGTTATTTTTGTGTTCCATCTTCGCATTCCAATATGGCGTCCATCAACCAACAATCTGTAGACATTTTGAAAAAATGTAGAGATAAAGATAGAGATGGGCCACACAAGGCCAAGCCTGCCGATGATGCTACCACTAAGCAGGTCTTCAGTTCTCCAGAATTCAATGAGGTGCTTTCACAGCCCCTGATGCCCAATTCATTATCTACGCAGGCCTCTACCGAGACCCTTTCGGAGTCCAGTATGCCGCAGAAATCTTCTTCATCTTCCAGGCCTTTGGCTGTCTCTGCCTTTGTTGTGTCCTGAGCCACGATGCAGGCACCAGCTTCCGAGAAGGCCTTTTGCACAACCAAATCTAGACAGAAACCAATGTCTTCTCTTCCGACTACCATTTCTGTCAGACCGATGGATTCTCTCAGGCCTAGAAGCCAGGCCACTCCTAGGAAATCTGCTTTTAGCCACCATCTTGCTACCTGCTCTACCACCCCAAGCACAAATGCTTAAAATGGCGGAGGATCTCATCTCCTGTATCCAGGTAGTCAGGCCACTTCTTCTAAAAGGAAAAGGCACCCTTCTCCAGAAATTATGACAGAGCAGGATTCTGAGGAATCTGGCTATTCCATTTTTGAAGAGGAACAGCATCCCTTAACTGCTTATGAGGATTCAGATGCAGAGGAATCCATCCCTTCTGCCTCCCCTCTAGAGGAACTTTCACTCCCTCAGGGAAAATTTCCAGTGGGAAAACCCAGGACATCCCACAGTCTAAGAAAAGGAGAGATGTGAAGTTAATAAATCTTGCCGTTTATTCAAACTGATGGGTTTGGAGCCAGTCCTCGGCATCGACACGGCCGATATCAAAGCTCAAGGTTTGCCAGTAGCTTGAGACCAAGCCCCTTATCCCACAATGCACTGCTAGAATTACCTCAGTTCTAGTTTGCCGCAGCAAGAGAGATCTCGGTGATCCAGTTAGCTCGGACCATTTTGATAAATCACAAGTTTTAAAAAAAACTTTTTTCTTCTCTTTTTGAGAGATTATTCATTTTTAGTGTGTGTGTGTGTCTTTCTTGTAAAAAAATAATAATTTTTTAAAGTAGGTTAGATTGCAGTGATAGTGCCCTGTGTTGGCTTGTTTTTCTTAGTGTTGGGCCCTTTCTTAGCCCTATTTAGTTTAACAATTTTTTCTTGTTCTTACTATATTGTTTAGTGTGGGCTTAGTTAGTCCTGTATTTAACCTTTACAGGTTAATTTTGTGGTGTGTCTCTGATAAAATGTCGGATGAGAGAGAAAAGTCTCACCCCAAGTCGGGGTTTAAGAAATGTCCAGATTGTGGACAGAAAATGTCCATCATGGACGGACATGTCCAATGTGTTTACTGTCTGGGGGCTAAACACCTGCAAGACTCCTGCAGTATTTGCCACTCTTTTTCATGTAGGGGTCTCTTAGAGAGAAGGAGAAAACTCATAGATAGGGGGTTGCTGCAGCATACTTTTTCTGAGGCGTTGAGTAGCCAGGAAGGTGCCAGCACTTCTTCTAAATCTTCAAAATCTTCTGATTCTAAACAATCCAAGAAGGCAAAAAGATCAGAGGGTACAGAGTCATCGGTTCAGCAGTCCTCGGAACCAAGTGTCCCTTTGGTTCGGAGCCAGCTCCCAGTCTTGGAGCCAGTCTCTGAGGTTCCCTCATCTCCTCTGCTCTAGTCAGCACCTTCGATGCATTCCTCTAAGTCTTCGGTCAGCCTCTCTGATATGGATATGGATCGGCTAGTGCAGAAGCTTCTAAGGGCACCAGGACTTGCTAAATTGTTGTCGGCCCCGACCACTTCGTCGGAGCTGAAGACCATTGAACCGGATTTGACTACTCCTCTTCCAAGCCATACTGGACTCTCGGAGCCGAAGGAGCCCAAACCGATGCTTGTCGAACCCTTGGAACAGAGACCCACACCGGTGTTATCGGTTCCATCTACTCGGATGTCCTCGGTGCCGACCGAAGACACTAGGAGCTGACGCTCTCCTGTCGGGTCCCGGGAGGATAGTCGGACCGATTTGAGGAGAGTCCTGTCTGCTAAGACATCGTCAGCACCAGTTCAGGCTTCCTTCTCCCCTCAAGCTCCTGTGTCCACTTCTACGTCTACTGGTCCCCCTAAGCGTAGAGACCCCGAGTCTCAAGTGGCCCCACAGGGCGTCCCCTGCTCTTCCGAGACCTCCCCAGATCTCCCCACTGAGGAGGTACCAGGAAGAGACTGTGCAAGAGGAGGCACTTAGACTCCCCACAGGAGTCTTTAACATCTGACACGGACTTAGATGAGTCAGAAGGGTCCCCTCGATCCCCCTATGAGGATATCTCCTTTGCGGAGATATTAGAGATCCTTATTCAGAGGGGTGATTGGTAGTCCAAAACCCCTACTGACGAAGAGTCACTGCTCTTGAAGGCTTTTGGGTCTCAACTTTCCACTTCTTGGGTGTTTCCGCCTTACGATGAGCTCATGGAGCTGATCTCTCATAAGGCGTGGGAGTCACCGGAGGCCATGGAACCTGTCCCTCAGAAGCCGAATAAGTTCATCTCTGCCCCGGTGGACAAAGCCTTTTTGACCAAAGGAGTGCCTGTTGATGTCATGGTGGTACCTGCAGCCACCAAAAAGGAAGTGTCTGAAACGTCCACATCTATCCATCCTAACAGAGATTCTAGGATCATGGATAGATATGGAAAATGCATGTTTAGTTCAGCGACGTTTTCTCTGCGATTGCTTTACTATTTAACCCATTTTACAAGACTGCAAACAGATCTCCTGAAAGAGCTAGGAGATACTCTCCAGGGTACGGTAGCTGCAGGGGATTCCGACAAAGTCAACACACAGCTCGCTACTCAGTTGTAAACTCGTCCATGCATCTCATGTCTTATGCAGCCCTTGGTTTGTGTAGAGCCACTAGTTCAGGCATTGCTCTGTGGAGACAAGCTTGGATGTGTCTCTGTTCCTTTGCGGGACCCTTTAAGTCTTCCTTTATCAACACCCCATTTGATGGCTCATCACTGTTTGGGCTTAAAGTAAAGAAAACTTTAACCAGGTGTGAGCAGGAAGGCAAAACCCTATCTGCCTTTGGAGTCCGTTTTTCTACTCGGCCCTACCCCAAGGGCCCTAGGGGAGGGAAAATGTGGTTCCGAAAAGCACAGGGAGCCTTTCAGGACACACATGGAGAAACCCCCTCTAGAGGCAGAGGAGGGGGTTATAACAGAACACTCCACCCACGTGGCAGAGGGGGTCCGCAGCAACAGGGTGACAGAGGCCAGTTCTCTGATCAGCCCTACCAGCGCTCCTGAAAGGGGGCCTGCTGTTTGGTTCTGGAGGCAGTCTGGGGTCGCTTGTCTTTGTACCCAGAAGCCTGGCTAAACATAACATCTGATACATGGGTACAAAGCATCATTTCAAGAGGATATTTCATACTGTTCTCTTCCCCACCTACTCCTGTAAGCAAAATCCCAGATGTTCCACCTAATCTCAGGGAACAAGCAATTATAGAGGTCCAAAAATTGCTAGAAAAAAAGAGTCATCCAACCAGTCCCAGCAGACCAAGTTGGATTCGGAACTTACTCAAGATTCTTTTTGGTTCCAAAGAAAACAGGGGACTGGAGACCTATCTTGGACCTCAGCAGACTCAACCAATTTGTAAAGAAAGAGAAGTTCCAAATGGTCACGCTTCAGTCCATTCTTCCCTTCCTAGGGAATGGTGATTGGATGTGCTCCATAGATCTCAAGGACGCGTACTATCACATATAGTGCCTTTTTTAGGCAAGGTTCAAATGACAAATTCACCACCGTAACAGGCAAGCAAAAACTGAGGATGATGCTACTCAATGCTAGAAGTCTTTAAATCTCAAAATGCACTCACTCGGGGCACTCCTTAAAATGGAGAACAGATATCTGTGCAGTGACTGAGACCTGGTTCAAGGCTCCAGAGAGCACCCCTGCACTACCAGGCTATAACTCATACCACACTTTTCGGCCATGTAACCTGGACCGGAACACCAAAGGTGGAGGTGTGTCCATATTCATTAAGGATATCCACACCTCCAGGCTAGCTGCTCAGCATAATGCAGCCGAGGTTATCCAAGTGCAACTAACTCTGGGCAAAACTGCAATCCAAATTGTAGCTTGCTACAGATCACCCACCATGCCCCAGGATTCCCACTCGTCTTTTCTTGATGTACTGGAAAATATTAGGGTTCAACCAAACACCCTAATAATGGGCGATTTCAACTACCATTAACTGGGAAAACTACTCATGTGCCAACTCCTTAGCTCAATGCTTTCTGGAATTCATAAACTCCAATGCTCTGGATCAACTTATCCACACCCCCACCAGGGGCAACAATATCCTGGATCTAGTCATTACCAATATGAGTGACCGGTGTTCCACACCTGAAGTCATCGCCTCATTGGTCCGCTCTGACCATAAGCTAATTACCCTAGATATCCACATCCTGCCTCCACCCCCCATTAAGGAAACCATGGTAAAAAATTTCTCCAAAGCCAACTTCATGCTTCTTAAGACAGAAGTGGTGAACTTCATGACACCCATGCAGATGGACAATGCAGTTACGACTACTGAATCCTACACAATTGCACTTTATAAGCACTTACATGAGTGCATGGATCGTGCTATCCCAAACAGAGCCAAGACGCTATCCTCCAAAAAAAGGAAGCCAATCTGGTTTTCCCCTGCCATAAACAAACTGTACAACAGAAGGAAGAAACTCTTGCAAAAGAGAGTAAAATCCCACGAGTGGAGGACCTCCCTGGTCCGCCTCAGTAAGAAGCTGTGATCCCTGATAAAATCCTCCAAAGCTAGTTACGAAAACAAAATCGCCACTGATTCTAAAGACAACCACAAAGCATTCTATAGCCATGTCAAGAATCTCAATGGCAACACTCAGATCTGCTTTGAGTTACAGCACAATGGCACTAAATATACAGACCCAACTGATATTGCCAACATCCTGGCAGATAGGTTCAGTGCTAACTTTACCCCCTTCTCACCCCCTAAAGAGCCCATCTGTATACCGGAAGAATGCAGAGTTCCTGCACTGTAAAAACCACACTCTCCAAAGCCAAGAACACGGCATCCATGGGACCAGACAACATCTCAGGCTGCGTTCTACAAGAACTACAGAATGAACTGGCACCCCACCTAAGTACCATGTTTAATCATAGCCTCACCTCAGGCTTCGTGCCTGCTGAATGGCGCACAGCAACGGTTGTCCCACTCCACAAAGGGGGAGCCACCACGGACCCCGGGAACTACCGCCCCATTAGCCTGACGAGCCTGGTCTGCAAGGCCATGGAACGTATCATCATGGAACTTATAAACAAAGATATTGGTAATCTCCAAACTCTGGATCCCACGCAGTTCAGGTTTGTAAAAGGCAGATCATGTCTCCTAAACCTGATAGACTTCTTTGAAGCAGTCACAAAAGCCGTAGACAAGGGTAAGGTGGTTCACACAGCCTACCTAGATCTTGCCAAGGCTTTTGACACCACCCCCCACTCTGGAATTATAGATAAACTCTAGGTATAAATCCCTATGTCACAAGATGGGTTGCCAACTGGCTCACTGACAGAACCCACACTGTGAAAGTAGCAGACTCCAAATCCGACTTCAGACCAGTGACAAGTGGAGTACCACAGGGTTCAGTCCTGGGTCCCCTCTCCTGTTTGGTATCTATTTTTCTGAAGTACAGGCTAACACAGAAGGTCTTTGGCTAATGAAGTTTGCAGATGACTGCAAACTAGGAGCCATAATTGAAATTCCTAATGATGTGGACATCCTACAAAAGGGCCTCACTGAGACAGGTGCTGGTGTCAAAGCCATGGCCTCAAGCTCAATGCCAAAAAGTGCATTGTCATCCCCTTTGGTAAAAACTCTGTACCCATGAACTTACAACATAGGTGGTAGTATACTTAACACTGAAAGTGTGATAAGATACCTTGGGACACAGGTGAAAAGTAGTCTCTCCTTTGATAATCACATCGCCACAGTCAGGAAATCTTTCTACGTGGCACACCTCATCACAAAAGGTTTCTCATCCAGAAAAAAAGGGTCATTGTTCCCCTCTACTCATCACTCATTAGACCCATTATAGAGTACAATGCCCCTTTTGGTATGTACCTCACAAGACATCTACAACAACTGGAAAGGCCGCAGAAATACCTCACAAAGAAGATTACTGGCCTCAAACAGATGCCCTATGCAGACCGTCTCAAAAAACTCCAGCTTTACTCCGTCGCATATCGCCTACTCAGAGGTGATCTCTGCCTAACATACAAAGCTATGCCAAACCCAGAGCTGTTGGACATGCTCCACTTAAAGAAATCCCAATCCCTCCGAGCTGCACACTCTAAGGACCTAAACCTTGTCACCACATTAAACAGAACATGCCGGAGAGATAGATTCCTGTCCCAGAGACTTCCCATACTCTGGAATAAACTACTTAGCTATATCAAACAAAGCTCCTCATTAACACTCTTCAAGAAAAATCTTGATGATTGGATGGGAAATAGGAAATTCACCCCGGGGATCACCTCTGTGGCTCTGCTCGACAGTGGCACAGGAAAATAATTTTCTTGGGTGGCAAAAGCCAGGGTACCTTTTTGGCTAGGCTTGTATAGGCCCCAGGGTGGATAGCCTAGTACCTACCTATGAACAGATGCTCCAGGGGTCACCTGCATTTCCGGCTGGGAGCCAATCATTACCAGTTTTGAGCTCTGCCCTTTGGTCTCACTACAGCCCCCAGGGGTGTTCATCAAATGCATGGCAGTGGTCACGGCTCACCTGAGGCGTATAGGATTCCAGGTGTTTCCATACCTAGACGATTGGCTCCTCACTGCTACCACCAGGCATCAATTGACTCAGGCAACACAATATACTCTGACACTCTGCCATCAATTAGGCATTACAATCAACTTCGAAAAGTCTGCCTTATTGCCATCGCAGCATACCGTTTTTATAGGAGCAGAGTTAGATACCTCAACCACCACTCTACGTCTTCCAATCAAAATAGTCTCACTTCTTCGCCAACACGTCATCTCACTGGTGTCAAAGAACAAAGCTACAGCAGCAGAGGTCTTAAAGGTACTAGGGTTGATGGCAGCAGCAATTCTGGCTGTACCACTCGCAAGGATGCATATGTGAATCTTTCAATGGCTCCTCTTCGCTCAGTGGTCCTACCAGACACTACAGATGTACTACATGATTCTCATCACAGATTCTTGCAAGAGAGACCTTCAGTGGTGGTTGACGTCTCTTCATGTTACGATCGGAAGACCCTTTGCCCCCCCCAGTAGCCACTGTGACCACGGACGCTTCCCTGATAGGGTGGGGGGGCATTTTCAGGGAAAGACTGCCAAAGGCACATGGACGGATCAAAAGTCACATCTGCATATCAATGTTCTGGAGTTGAGAGCAGTACTTCTGACGTTGCAGTACTTTCAGGACTCCCTTCCTCTAGAAACAATTGCAATTCAGATGGACAACATATCAGTGGTCTGGTACTTGAACAAACAAGGCGGAACCAAGTCTTACCCCCTTCGTCGAGAAGCACTCAGAGTATGGCAATGGGCTGTGTCGTCCCACCATTTTCTGATAGCAATGCACATCCCGGGGAAATCCAATGTGATAGCGGACAAGCAAAGCAGGGCAATACTGTTGCCTCATGAGTGGTCTCTCAACCAACGAGTTGCGGATCTGATTTTCCGCAAATGGGGCCAGCCTTGCTGCGACCTCTTTGCCAGTCACATCAATACCAAATGCTGAAGCTACTTTGCCCTAATACCATCTCCAGGACATTCCCCGAGAGATGCACTCGTACACGATTGGCCTCCGGGTCTCCTATATGCATTCCCACCTATTCCATTGATACCCAAGGTTTTACAGAAAGCAAAGTCTCCGGGAAGGACAGTTATCCTCATAGCTCCCTGCTGGCCTCAACGGATTTGGTTCCCCTTCCGTCACCATCATCTACTGGAGGATCCATGGATCCTGGACCCAGTTCCGGACCTCCTGACACACCCGTTAGGGGACCTCCATCCTTCACTGCAGTCCCTAAAACTGACTGCTTGGCTAATCCACTTCCCTTAATTGCTAGGCTTCATTCGCTCTCAGATGATGCAAGACAAATCCTTTTGTCTTCTCACAAGCCATCCACCAGGAAACTGTACTGCAGTAAATGGAGCAGGTTCTCAATTTGGGCCAATATACAGAAAATCAACCCTTTCCGAGCTCCTCTATCATCCATTTTAGACTTTTTGACAAAGATTTTTAAAGAAGGAGCAGCAGCTGCCACAGTTCGAGTCCAGTTAGCCGCCATATCAAATTTCCACCTTGGATTTGATGGGTTGAATGTTATGAGCCACAAGTTATCTAAGGCTTTTCTTAAAGGTGCCTTTCACATGAGACCTCCTGTCAAAATTCCTTATTCTCCCTGGAATTTGAATTTTATGCTGTCTCAAATTATTCTCCCCCCTTTCGAATCAGCATCTTCTTATGATCTCAAATAGTTGTCCTGGAAGACTATATTTCTGGTAGCCATTACTTCTGCCCGCAGAGTGTCAGAACTTCAAGCATTATCTGTTAAGCCTCGTTACATGATTTTCCATGCTGATAGAGTGCCTCTCAGAACAAACCCCTCCTTTTTGCCTAAAGTCTGTTCTGAATCCAATATCAATCAGGTCATTGAGCTGCCAGTGGTTTTTCCCAACCACTCTAACAAATTGGAATACATGCTGCACAAACTTGATGTACACAGACAGCTCAGATTTTATCTTAACAGAACTAAGGATATTAGAAAATCAGATCAACTTTTTGTATCCTTTTCAGAAGCCAGAAAAGGTAATCCAGTGGCTAAAACAACTTTATCTAAATGGTTATCAGATTGTATATCCTTTGTTTATGCGAATGCTCGCATGCCATTGACACACAAACCTAAGGCTCATTCTAGCAGAGCCGCTTCTATGTCTACTGCATTTCAAGCTAAATTGCCTCTTGACAATATTTGTGCTGAAGCCACATACCTTTATCACACATCACAAAGTAGATAAGGCTTCCAGGGACAGGTCTTCCTTTGGTTCCACGGTACTGAAAAACGTATTTCCATGAGCCACCCAAGATTGAGGGTGCTAGGGACGCTACACACCAGTGAGAATAAACGGCGAGATTTAACAACTTCACATAAAGAAGGTATGTACTTACCATAACGTTCCATGTGAGTTGTTTCTCTCGCCTTTATTCTCATGTCCCTCCGTCCTTCCCCCTCCTGGCTGACAGTTGACTTAGAGGCTAGCACCATCCTGGTTATTCAATACTTCTTCTTCCCTTCGGGAAGTGCTTCCTTGTAGAAATAAATAAAAGGGTATATATACTCACAGCAAACAAGATCTGAGGTAATTCCAGCAGTGCATTGTGGGATAAGGGGCTTGGTCTTGAGCTACTGGCAAACCTTGAGCTTTGCTATCGGCCGTGTCGGAGCTGAGGATCGGCTCCGAACCCATCAGTGAGAATAAAGGCGAGATAAATAACTCACATGGAACATTATGGTAAGTACATAACTTCTTTTTTCTGGACCTGCCCCAGTACAGACCCCTGGCTATCCCCTCTGTTTTAGAAGTGGTGGATGATGTTTTCCATGAATCCAGCTTAGCCCCTGATGCCCTCCCTCCTGCACCCAGTAAACCTGATAGGTACTACAGAGTACCAGATTCTCACAAATACCTGTACAGAAATCCTGCTGCAGACCCAGAGGTCATACACAGGGACCGAAAAAAGCTAAGACTAGTTTGGTCAAGAATCCTCTTCCTTCTGACAAGAACTCCAGTGCTCTGGACAGATGGGGTAAAAAAATATGCACCTCTGCAACCTTAGCTATCAGAGCAATCAGCTGTCAGTTCCATATGTTAAAATATCAACAACATACTTTGGAACTATTAAAACCGAAAATTGCTACCTTTCCTAACTGTGCCAATTCAAAAGAGTTAGCAGATTTACTGCACTCTGCTTGTCAAGTGGCCAAACACTCATTACAATGTGGATATGCCCTAGAAGCCTCTAGCAGGGCAGCAGTGACAGGATCTGTTATTAGGAGACATGCATGGCTGAAGGAACAGCCTCTCCCCAACCTCTCCCTGATCATGTCAAGTCTAAACCTGTTGATGCACCCCTAGATAAGGAGCGGTTGTTTGGGGAAAAAGCAGAAGAGGTGCTTAAAACGAATGAAGACAAAGCAAAATCTATGCAAACAGTAAAAGAATTCGTTCAGGTACAACCTCCCAGGTTCAGCAGGAACTTTCCCTCTAAGCACTGGGCCTTCCCTGCACCTAGCAGACAGGGGCAAGGTAAGCCCCGCAGGGACAGACCACCCAGGCGCCTATCCCAGGGCCAGCAGAGAAGCAAACAGTGGACCACTTTTGTCTCTAAGGCAGGGAGTTCTAAGCCAACCTTCTATGGCAAACACTCACAATGACTCTCCCCTCCTCCCTTTGCCCTCCCTTCACTCATCAACCCTCCTCCCTTTGCCCTCCCTTCACTCATCAAAAGCTAGGAGGAAGTATCTCCCTCTTCAAAGACAATTGGCGTTCTGTAACAAAGGACCAATGGGTCTTAAAGATAATTTTTCAGGGATACAAATTCTCTTTCAGCGAACTCTCAATTCTAAGAGGGTACATGGACTTGCCTCCAAATCAGTGGGCAGAGGTATTGAAACCGGTACAAACCCTCATATCCCAGGGGACAGTAGAACCTGTCCCCTCAGATTAAACAGGCAAAGGATTTTATTCCAGACTATTCCTTGTTCCCAGAAAAGATGGTACTTGGTGCCCCATCCTTCTGGATCTCTCCATTCTGAACACCTCCCTGGTGGTCCCAGATTCAAAATGCAAACTTTGCAGCAGCTGCTGCCTATGCTGACAAAAAATGCCTGGCTAGTGACCTTGACCTAAAAGATGCCTACCTCCACATCACCATATGGGAATCCTGCAGAAAATTCCTGCACTTCAGAGCAAGATCACAGCACTTTCAGTTCTCTGTGCTGCCCTTTGGCTTATCTACTGCACCCAGAGTATTCACCAAATGCTTAGCTCCAGCCATAGCATTCTGCAGACAAAGAAATATACAGATTTACACCTACCTGGATGACTGCCTCATTCAGGCAGAGTGCAAAGAAAAGCTGCTCCAAGACCTTCTCTTTGTCAGTTCACTCCTAACTTCCCTAGGGTTCATTATCAATGAGAAGAAATTGAAGCAAAACTCCACCAGGAAGATCATTTTCTTGGGAGTTCTGCTAGACACCGCATCCTAAATGGCTTTCCTATCCCCAGAAAAGCAGAACGTCCTGCCTCTCTACTTTAGGCTGGAAACTCCTGGGTTCTGGCTGGTGTGATTCTTAAAACCAATCTGGAAATATATTGCTGCTTGATAAGTATATTTCTTGGCATTTTAAACTTTCAGAGTTCTGAATTGTCTTAATTTTGCCTGACTGAAGTATTTTATATATTTTCTGGCATTGTTTTATGTTTCTCATCTGTCCTGAAACAGTTTTTTCCCCTCCCTCCCTATTCTTGTAGAGTTGTTATAGATTGGTGTTTTTGCAGTTGCCCACCCCTACTGTAAATTTGATCTGGGACACCCCTCCCAGTGTGGTGTTCACTCTACTCAATACAGAGAGAACATTTGAGAAGGCCCAACCCACTTACGTTCTTAACCTCTGCTCCTCCTTCCTCTCTCCTTGCACTTTACTAAAAAAAAAAAATGCATTTTATTTTGCTTTTGCCTCTTCTTAAAAGTACTCAATTGTATTTATTCTGCTGCATTTATTAGTGCTTGGTAGTAGCCTAATTAAATTGTAACTTATTCTAAGCCTTTTGGCTTAAGCACTTGGGCTTCAGACCAGTTGTTTTACATTGAGAAGGTTGTGGTCTACACAGTTGTGGCAGGACAGGTAGCTTACATCCTTCTAAATTGGGAATTGCTGATTGAAGGCTCAGTGTCTGTTATTCTAAAAGTATATTAGTTCTGGTTTAAGCACTTGGGCTTCAGGCCAGTTATTTTACATTAAGAAGGTTTGTGGTCTACACTGGTGTGGGAGGGGAGGTTAGATTCTGCCCTTCTGAGCTAGGAATTATTTCTGGTTAAAGGATTATTGTGCCTGTTTATTTGAAATGTTTCTTTCTGAAATTGGTGCACCGTGTTTGCTGTAGCATAGACTAGATTCAGGCATGCTGCATCTAGCTTTGTTTGTGTAACTTGAGCACTAATCCAGGCCATCTTTTTTGGAGAAGGTTCCCCTGCACCCTAGTGGCAGGAGTGTGCAGTAAGAACTTGTCTGATTGAAGACTGATGGAACAGGGCTCAGTTTTGAGCTTTTTACTGGTTAATTGGGTTTGTTTGTGTCTTTAGGCTTTTTCCCGGTTAGGGGTCGCCACAGCGGAACTCAGGTCCGCTAATGATTGGCAGTTGATTTTTACATACCAGCTTGCCAGGCCTGATGCGCAACCTTCAACGAAGGTACGCCCATTCACGCATGTCTCCACGCCGAAGACGCTCTAGCTGAGAATTGAACCGGACAGCGTCTTACTGTGAGGTGACAAAGTTTGCTCATTTTCTATTGTTATATAAAAAAATTGCACTTTATTCAACTGCTTTTACTGTATTTGTGTTTCTTCCTACTTTATTGTATTTATTCTGCTCCATTTATTACTGCTTGTTAGTAGCCTGATTAAATTGTAACTGTTATTCTACTCCTTTGGTTGAAGCACTTGGGCTTCAGACCAGTTGTTTTACATTAAGAAGGTTTGTGGTCTGCACTGTATTAGCAGGACAGATAGCTTACATCCTTCTAAGTTGGGAGTTGCTGGTTGAAGGCTTAGTGTCTGTTATTCTAAGAGTGCATTAGTTCTGGTTTAAGCACTTGGGCTTCAGGCCAGTTATTTTACATTAACAAGGTGTGGTCTGCACTCTTGTGGGAGGAGAGGGTAGATTCTGCCCTTCTGAGCTGTGAGTTTCTGGTTAAAGGCTTATTGTGCCTGCTTACTTGAACTGTTTATTTCTGAAATTGGTATGCCTTGTTTGCTGTAGCATAGACTAGATTCAGACCTGCTGAATCTAGCTTTGTTTGTGTAACTTGAGCACTAATCCAGACCATCTTTTTTGGAGAAGGTTCCCCTGCACCCTAGTGGCAGGAGTGTGCAGTTAGAACTTGTCTGATCGAAGACTGCTGGAATGGGGCTCAGTTTTTAGCTTTTTATTGGTTAATTTGTTTAAATCAGTTTGCTCATTTGCTACTGTTATATAAGAAAAAAATACACTTTATGCATCACCGCTTAGCTAGGGTTAATAAACTATTCCTGGTGCCATAACATCTGCTCTTCAAATTTCCCCTTAGAACTAGCCAGTTTTTAGTTTTAGCACTCAAATCTGTTTCTTTGAGCTCAGCACTTGCTCAGAACTCATTGTAAGCACTAAATGAGCTACAAATTACTACAGCACTCAACTTTCCTTACTTGTCTAGAGGAAAACAGTTTTTAGTACTAAATAAATAAGCACCTATCCAGGCATGTCTAAGAGTCAGCTCCCAGTGTTTTCTCCTGTCTACCTGATGACTCTGGGCATCTTGGGGCAATGCAGCAATTGCCTCATGTACACAGACAACCCTCTCCTCCTACCACCCAACATTACAACCTGTGAGAGATGCACTTATGTAGCCAAACTGAAAGCAAAGCTCTCTTCACCCAAGACTGGACTAGACAGTCGAGGAGAAGGTAAACACTTGAATCACATGACACTCATTACATAGTCCCTCAAAACCTACACCACCAAAACACACACATAGCAACACAAAACACACACCTACATTTGCGGAGGCTCTCAATAAAAATCTGCTCAAGCAACAGAGAACTCCAAAGCAGAAACGCGTGCAACCTCCACCCCCCAACACAACCCAAATGACACATAGCCCACAAACTCAGTGTGCCACTCAAACACAGCCCATAAGGCATAACAATGTACCCAATACTCTAGTCATAGGTGACTATAGTAAGGCTCACTGATGTTCCACTCACCAGGCTAAACAAGGAGAAAGTTACTGTCAGCTGCCTGTCTGGTGCCAGGATCTGCCACGTAACGTATGCACTCAGGTCATTCCACAACAAGTACAAATATGACTGTCATTGTCCATGTTGGTGTGAATTACCTGAGACGTACCTCCCTGGACTACATGAAAAGAGACATGGAGGAGCTCTCCAATCTTGTAGCCCAGGCAGGTATGACCCTAGCCCTGAGTTGCATCCTGCCATCACCCAGAATGATACCACAGTACAATGACAAAACGATTGACTTCAACAACTGGCTAAGCTTCTGGTGTCATTCTAAGGGGATCCAGTATCTGTCTGCCTGGTATAACATGATCGACAGACCACGATGTTTTGTCAGAGATGGCCTGCACCTGTCACCCTTGGGATTCCGGATACTGGCTAAGGCTCTTGCCACCCCTATAGTGCCTTTTTTAGGCTAGGTTCAAATGACAAATTCACCACCATAATAGGTACAAGCAAGCAAAATCTGAGGGTAATGCTACTCAATGCTAGTAGTCTAAACCTCAAAATGCACTCACTCGAGGCACTCCTTTAAATGGAGAGCTTCGACATCTGTGCAGTGACAGAGACCTGGTTCAAGGCTCCAGAAAGCACCCCTACATTACCAGGCTATAATTCATACCACACCTTTCGGCCACCCAACCTTGACCGAAACACTAAAGGTGGAGGCGTGTCTGTATTCATTAAGGATATCCACAACTCCAGGCTAGTTGCTCAGCATAATGCATCCAAGATTATCCAAGTGCAACTAACTCTGGGCAAGACCACAATCCAAATTGTAACTTGCTACAGATCCCCCACTATGCCCCATGATTCCCACTCCTCATTTCTACATACACTGGAAAGTATTAGGGTACAACCCAATACCCTAATAATGGGTGATTTCAACTACCCCACCATTACCTGGGAAAACTACTCATGTACCAACTCTTTTGGTCAACGCTTTCTGGAATTCATAAATTGCAACATCTTGGATCAACTTATCCACACTCCCACCAGGGGCAGCAATATCCTATACCTAGTCATTACCAACATGGGCATCCAGTGCTCCACACCAGAGGTCAATTCCTCGTTGGTCAGATCTGACCACAAGCTAATCAGCCTAGACATCCACATCCTGCCCCCACCCCCCACCCCCATTAGGGAAACCACCATAAAAAATTTCTCCAAAGCCAACTTCACGCTTCTTAAGACAAAAGTGACAAACTTCAAGACATCCATGCAGACGGACAATAGCGGTACGACTGCTGAATCCTACACAAATGCATTTTATAAGCACTTACATGAGTGCATGGATCGTGCTATCCTTAACAGAACCAAGATGCTATCCTCCAAAAAAAGGAAGCCACTCTGGTGGTCCACTGCCATAAACAAACTCTACAACAGAAGAAAGAAACTGTTGCAAAAAAGAGTAAAATCCCATGACTGGAAGAACTTCCTGGTCATCCTCAGTAAGAAGCTGAGATCCCTCATAAAATCCTCCAAAGCTAGTTATGAAAACAAAATCGTCACGGATTCTAAAGACAACCGCAAAGCATTCTATAGCTATGTCAATGGTGTCTGAGTTGCAGCACAATGGCACTAAATATACAGAACCAACTGATATTGCCAACATTCTGACAGATAGGTTCAGTGATAACTTTACCCCCCACCCCCACCACCTAAAGGGCCCATCTCTATACCGGCAGAATGCAAAGTTCCAGTAATCACGGCTACACAGGTAAAAACCACACTCTCCAAAACCAAGAACACAGCATCCATGGGACCTGACAACATCTCAGGCTATGTTCTACATGCACTACAGAATGAACTGGCACCCCACCTAAGCACCATGTTTAATCATAGCCTCACCTCAGGCTTTTTGCCCACTGAATGGCGCACAGCGATGGTTATCCCACTCCACAAAGGGGGGAGCCACCACGGACCCCAGGAACTACCGCCCATTAGCCTAACTAGCCTGGTCTGCAAGGCCATGGAACGTATCATCATGGAACTTATAAACAAAGACATTGGTAATCTCCAAACTCTGGATCCCACCCAGTTTGGGTTTGTAAAAGGCAGATCACGTCCCCTAAACCTGATTGACATGAGATGAGGGTAAGGTGGTTCACACAGCCTATCTAGATCTCACCAAGGCTTTTGACACCATCCCCCACACTGGAATTATAGATAAACTCACTAAACTAGGTATAAATCCTTATGTCACAAGATCAGTTGCCAACTGGCTCACTTTCAGAACCCACACTGTGAAAGTAGCAGACTCCAAATCCGACTTCAGACCAGTGACATGTGGAGTACCACAGGGTTCAGTCCTGGGTCCTCTCCTGTTTGGTATCTACTTTTCTGAAGTACAGGCTAACACAGAAGGTCATTGGCTAATGAAGTTCTGTGATGACTGCAAACTAGGAGCCATAACTGAAACTCCTAACGATGTGGACATCCTACAAAAGGGCCTCACTGAGACAGATGCCTGGTGTCAAAGCCATGGCCTTAAGCTCAATGCCAAAAAGTGCATTGTCATCCCCTTTGGTAAAAACTCTGTACCCATGAGCTACCACATAGGTGATAGTCTACTTAACACCAAATGTGCGATAAGAGACCTTGGAACACAGGTGCACAGTAGTCTCTCCTTTGATAATCACATCACCACAGTAGTCAGGAAATCCTTCTCAGTGGCCCACATCATCACAAAAGGTTTCTCATCCAGGAAAAAAGAGGTCATTGTTCCCCTCCACTCATCACTTATTAGGCCCATTATAGAGTACAGTGCCCCTTTTGGTATGTACCTCACAAGACATCTACAACAAATGGAAAGGCCGCAGAAATACCTCACAAAAAGGATTACTGGCCTCAAACAGATGCCCTACACAGACCGTCTCAAAAAACTCCAGCTTTATTCCGTCGCATATCGCCTACTCCGAGGAGATCACTGCCTAACATACAAAGCTATGTCAAACCCAGAGCTGTTGCACATGCTCCACTTAAAGAAATCACAATCCCTCTGAGCTACAAGCTCCGGGGACCTAAATTTTGCCAGCACAATAAACAGAACATGCTGGAGGGATAGATTCCTGTCCCAGAGACTTCCCATACTCTGAAACAAGCTACCTATCTATATCAAACAAAGCTCCTCATTAGCACTCTTCAAGAATAATCGTGATTATTGGATGGAAAATAGGAAATTCACCTCAGGGATCACCTCTGTGGCTCTGCTCGACAGGAGCACAAGAAAATAATTTTCTAGGGTGGCGAAAGCCAGGGTACCATTTTGGCTAGGCTTGTATAAACCCAGCAGACTTCCAGAAGTCATGTCAGTAAGTTCCTGCAAGCCCTGGGATACATGGCATCTTGCATCCTTTTCATTCCTCTGGCCAGAATTCACAAGAGGAAACTTCAGTGGTATCTAAAGAATCTTTGGTGCCAGAACTCTCAGTCCCTAAAGACCTCTCTCCCTCTGACCCCATGTGTAAGGGCCAAGTTTTTCTGGTGGGCAGAAGCCTGTACCAGGAACAAGAGTCCTACCAGCCAGACCATCTCCACTGATGCCTCAGACATTGCATGGGGCGCTCACCTAGAAGGCAGGTGCACCCAAGGTCTTTGGGATGCCCAGCAACTTCACTTGCACATCAGTCAGAAAGAAATGATGGCAGTGCAAAAGGCTCTGACATCTTTCAAACCCCATCTCTGGCCAGGGGTGGTTCTTATAAAAACAGACAACACCACAGTAATGTGGTATATCAACAAACGGGGGGGGGGGGGCCCAATCTTACCCCTTGTGCAGGTTAGCCATGAGCCTCTGGGTTGCAGCCACCTCCATGGGTCTACACCTAATTGCCCAATACCTACCAGAGGTCAACAACACCCTGGCAGACCACCTAAGCAGAAACCTACTGGACCCCCACGAATGGCAAGCTCCACAGGGGAATTTTTCTGCAAATCACTCAGGAGTGGGGGACGCCAGAAGTGGATTTCTTTGCCTCACACCTCAACCACCAGCTGCAAAAGTTCTGTACCAAGGAGTATCACCCCCTAGCATGGAAGGTGGATGCCGTGACCGTCCCCTGAAATTCCCTCTTTGTGTACGCTATCCCTCCTCTGCCCCTTACTCCCAAGGTACTGATCAAAATAAGGGAGGAGAGACCAAAGGCCATCCTCATTGCTCCAGATTGGCCCAGACAGCATTAGTACCCCTTACTGCGTAGCCTGACCTTACATCCCCCCAAGCAGCTCCCCCTCATCTCAGACCTCTTGACCCAAGGGGGGGAGAGGATACTGCACCCAGACTTACAGACTCTGTCTTTCAGCATGGCCTATACCTTAACAGCAAACAAGGAGTCCCTGTTAAGCAAACAGGACCTAGACATCATCACAGAGGCCAGAAGGCCTAGCACCAGAAAATCATACGCAGGAAAATGGAAAAGATTCTGTTCCTGGAGCCAGTACCTCCCATCCTTCCATCCCCCTTATCTTGGATTACCTAGCCGAATTGCTCAATAGTGGCGTCTCTTTCTCCTCTATTAAAATCCATGCCTCAGCCATTTCTGCCCATTTCAATTCAGACCCACCCCTCTTCTCTCATCCTTTGATTAAACAATTTCTCAGAGGGGCTTCTAATATCAGACCTCCCACGCCACCCTGGGACCTGAATTATGTTCTAGAAAAAAAACTTACTCCTTTTGAACCTGCTGCTTCTACAGAATTTAAATACCTCTCCTGGAAGACTGCCTTCCTACTAGCTATCACCTCAATCAGAAGGGTGTCAGAGCTCCAGGTTGTCATGGCTGTTGAGCCCTTCATCATGTTCCATGCAGACAGGGTCTCCCTGAGGACTAACCCCTCCTTTATGCCCAAGGTGGTATCTGATGTGACCCTTAACCAGGCCATACATCTACCCACCTTCTTTCCCAACCCTCAAAACAAGGGGGAAGGGATTCTACACTCACTAGATGTGCACAGACAACTCAGATACTATCTGGACCTTACTAAAGCTTTCAGAAAAACAGACCAACTTCTTGTCAGCTTTGCCCCTGGAGCAGAGGGGAAGCCCATTTCCAAACAAACCATTTCCAAATGGATATCACACTGTATCCATTTTTGCTACAGACTACATGGGACCACCCCCAAGTCTGTCTGTACCCATTCCACTAGAGCAACCTCCACTTCCACAGCCTTCCTCAAAGGAGTTTCCACCAGGGACATCTTGGAAGCTGCCACCTAGACCTCTGTCCATACCTTTACAAAGCATTACCACCTACCTCTTTTTGTCTAAGTTTATGGCAGGGTTTGCCTCTACACTGCTGCAGGGCCTGCTGACCCTTGCCTAGGACTCTAACCTTTCCTTCCACCCCTCTCCTCAGCTTTGGGAATCCTCTCACAGGTGATGACTGCAACAGTGAAACACGAAGAACATAGTACAGTTGTGTATGCTTACCATACATTTAGATGTTCGAGAGTATTCTCTGTTGCAGTCCTGGTTTCCCTCTCTCCATCCCCCATATAGCATCTTCCTCTAGGGGGACATAAGCTTCACATGGTGGCTTTTGTCCATCAGGACCACTTTTCCTTACTTTCTTGTGCTTCTAATGGGTTAGGGCAAGAAAAACTGATGTAATGACATCAGCTGCCTTGCTTTATAGCACTGATGACCTGACGTCAGACTACAAGCAACTGCAGCAGACGCAAAAAGAATTTACTCTGGTATTCAGGCCGGCTGAGGGCTACCACAGCAGAGATAACTCACAGGTGATGACTGCAACAGTGAATACACTCAAACATCAACATTTATGGTAAGTGTACACAACTGTACTTTGTGCAAAGCCACTTGGCTTGGGATCCAGAGTCTACTGCTCAAGAGGACGACAGGCTAGAAATGGTGTGAGGAAGAGGCTTCAGAAGACATTGATGGATGTCATCAGAATTAGTAACAGATTTATGGCAGTTAGACTCTAGCCTACTGATAGGGCAGTATTCATAATCTCAGTCTATGCCCCACAGCAGGGTTGTGATAGTGATGGAAAGATTACATCCAGACAGCTGTTGCATGACCTACTATATAAAACAGGACAACAGGAATTGGTGTTAATAATGGATGACTTGAATGCACTTATCAGAACATACAGAATAGGATATGAGGACTGCCTGTGTCCACATGGGTGGGGCAAATGGAATAAAGGAGTGGCCATTCTTGTCTTCTGTCTGGCAAATGGCTTGATAATAGCCAACACATGCTGCCGAAAGAGATACAGTCACAAGATAACATACAAGAATGCCAACATGCAACTCACATAGGCTTTAACAAAAGTGCACTGGGGTAAAATCAGCGATTGCAAAGTCATCCTCAGTGAAATAGTCAGCCCACAGCATAATTCACTGGTTGCCACAATCAGCTGCAAGCAGTGGTCAGGGAAGACTCTAAGGTCAACAGAGACCAGGCTGAGGACCTGGAGGTTGACTGGAGAGAATGCACAACAGTTCAAGGAATTACACAGGGCTGTAGCACCTCAAGAAGAAGAGGAAACCAGTGGACTTGAAGAAGAATGGCAGCACCTCAAAACAGCATGCGTTAGGATTATAGAACAGATATGTGGTTGAGTCAGGTATGGAAATAAGGTAGATAAGGAAAGCTGGCAGTGGAATGCAAAGTCCAGGAAGTCACAAAAAGAAAGAAGGAGTGCAGGAAAAAGTAGGAGATAGAAAATACAGACCAGGCTAAGAAGGAATACTGACTGGCTAAGAAAGAGGCTAAGAGAGCAGTTGCAGTAGCAAAAAACAAGACATCAGAGGCACTGTACCGACTTCTGGAAAGTAAGACAGTAGATGGGACAAAGAAACTCTATCAGTTTGCAAGGCAAAAACACAAGGTTAAAGAAGATAGTCAGACACCCTTCATAAGAGATGCCTGCAGCAACCTGCTCACCAGTCCACATGACATCAAAGGCAGATGGAAGGAGTACCTCCAGCAGCTTCTGAATGAAGAAGCCCCCACACAAGATATGATGAAGATGCTGGATGAGATGGGAGAGTAATAGCTTCTGAGGGTACTCATAGCAGTGTGGAGGGAAAGGCATATCCAAGATGACTGGAAAATAATCATACTGGTGCCAGTGTTCCAAGAACAAAGGGGACATTCACAATTGTGGGCAGTACAGAGGTATCAAACTCCTGTCACATTGCATGAAAGTTACAAAGAGGATGATTGATAAATGAATACTCAGAGTAAGATGGGAAATGAGTGGTTTGGATTTAGATCAGGAAGCAGCACAACTGACCTGATGTTTGCAGTGAGACATATAGCTGAGAAGAAGATAGAGATGAGGAAAGAGTCCAACTGGGCATTCCTAGACTTTAAGAAAGCATATGACAAGGTCCCAAGAAAGTTGATTTGGGCAGTCCTGTGGAGGTTTGAAGTCCCAGAAGCATTGGTAGAATTAGTGCAGGCTATGTACAAGTACCCAATGACTCAGTTACGAACTATGTTCAGTATTACAGAGGGGCTCCTATTGGGTGTGAGTATGCATCAGGGTTCAGCTCTGAGCCCACTGCTGTTCATACTGGTGATGGACTACATTAGCAAATAAGTCAGAAGAGACAGATCAACAAAATTGTTATATGCAAATAATGTGCCATTACAGACAGACTCTGAGCAAGAACTTCCGCAAAGGATAAGGGAAAAGAATGCAAAACTGAAGGCCCATGGGATGAAACTGAGTTCTGATAAGACCGTTGTCATGGCAGTAAATGGTGGATTTCAATAGAATCTGATAATTGAGAACAGGTTAACAGCTTCAAGTATCTGGGAGGGAAGGTTGAGGAGAAGGGAATTATGAATAAGGAGGTCAGAGATAAAATCAGAGGGGCTGCAGCCAACTGACACAGAGTGTTAGGTGTAGTATATGACAAAAGAATACCAAAGAAGCTGAAAAGTAAGGTGTACAAAACAGTGGTTTGACTAGAACATCTGTATGATACTAAAAACTGAGCAGTAAAGACAGAGCAGTTGAGGAAGCTGGAGATGAAATGCCTGAGAACGGTGGTATGGTGCACACTGTGGGACAGACAAAGAAATGAGGACATAAGAGCAGAAGCCATTGCAGAAAAGGTTGAAGAGAACAGATTATGGTGGTTTGGGCACATGTGGAGAAAAACAGAGGACAATCTGCTAAAGAAGATTTGGGACGGATAGGAAGGAAGGCAAGAAGAAAGAAGGGCATCCAGCAAAGAGGTGGATGGATTGTGTGAGAGAAGACCTGCGACAGTCAGACATGAGTGTTGACGGAGGCAGGGGAGTGGCATTGAATAGAGAGAGATGGTGGCAGTTGACATGACACCCTCAGCCCATGTAGAAAATGGGAAAAAGGGTTTGATGATGATGATGAAGGAAGATAATCCTGTCTTCATACAGACCCATCAGTAAATGGCTTGCTCACTGCATTATCTTTTTCTATTCTGCTCATAGGTGACTCTGTAAGGGCACACCAGACCATACTTTATTAAGACCATAGCAACTACTAGGGCCTTTCTAAGACTGTTAATACCCCCTAGCCTCCTGAGGTGGTCACTTGGCCCTATTTACATACCTTTACAAAGTATAACAGACTGGCTATCCTATCAAGGGTCATGGTAGATTTTGCCCCTGCTTCCACCTACACCTTGTCTTATGAAAACAACCAAACTCCCAGTACAACAAGTAAGCTTTGGGAATTTTTCCAATGCTTATGAGTACAACACAGACCCATAGAAAGAATGTAATTCAGTTGCGTAGGGAGCTCCCATGATAGTAGATGTCGACTAGATTCACTGCTGCAGTACACTTTTTCTTTCATCCCATCTTGCACTGGTGTGGTTACCATTTAACCCCCCTCCAAAATTCCTAATTGTTGCTTTTTCCAGTCATTGTATTTCTGCGTAACTGTGATTTTTGGGTATGCATGACCTAAGGTTGAGGACTGTCTGATGAAGTCATGGAGAAAGGAAAAAAAATGCTTACTGGTTTTTCTTGGTGTTTTTTTTGTTTTGTTTTGTTTTTTTGGGGGTTTTTTTTCAGTTCCCCTGGTGCTTTTTTTTTAATAAATAAAATACTCAGACATCTATATTCCATTTATAATTGCACTTCCTTTAAAGAGTTTCTGCGAAAGTATTTGTACTCATATGATGTAAACTATTTTGCTAATGAAATTGAACATTTATCTCCAATACTGTAGGGTTTTGCATATGTAGTAAATCAGTTTGTTTTTACATTTTGTGTTAGGGTTTTGCATATGTAGTAAATCAGTTAGTTTTTACATTTTGTGTTTCTTCTACTTGTGGGCATAATCATGATAGGAAACTGGTTCCTCTGCTAAATGTGAACATTAGAAGTTGCTACTCATTCAAAACGGAATAGCATGGCTTGATTCATAAATGGCATATAGTATAAGAGATGTTTTTTTCTGAATACAAGTGGAATTCCAAGGAATAAGAACTGCATTGAAGGCTAACAGTGTAAAAGCTGGAGGGATGGAGCCAATGCAAATTGTGGTGATGGCTTACTGATTTGTGCTGCTGATTCTTTTACTTACGTACTTTGAATCTTATGCCTTTTTTCCTCCTCTTCCTCTTTGTTGTCCCATACTGTTCATATCACATGATACGTGGGCTTTCCATTCATTGGCCTAAAGTTTGTGCACTATTCCAAGTTGCATCCATACATTGTATACATTCACACAGTTTCCCAGAAATAGCTTGCTGGAGAGACCTTATCACTTTGATACTGTTGCCTGGGATATGATGAACTAATCTTTTAAATATATATTTTATTTTTGCTACCAACCTTGTGTACTTTCACTGTTTGATTTAGTATGTTTTATGTATGAGATTGTGATTGCAGTGTATTGCTTCTGCTTTCTTCTGTTTTGGTTTCTGTTTGTATTTACTCCAAATCATAGCCGAAAACACTGAAACCAGCTGACCTGCTTAATCACCAAAATGAATAAATAAATAAGTGCAGTGCAACATATCCTTCCATGAGACAACAAAGTGTGCTAGAAGCTGTGGGATCAGAAAGAAACACACAGCCCCAGAGCAGCCGAAGTACAGACTCATATAATCAGAAGATGATGGGCACATGGACAGCATAACATTCTCTGACGTTGAAAACTACCTAACCAAAGCCCAACTTATCCTCAATCCAAAGAAAACTCAGCTTATGATTATAACCAGTTCTAACAAAAACACTGATAACAGTCAATTCACTATCTACTCCACAAATGCTACTCCAATCGCTCCAGTGGCACAGGCTAAGCTATTGGGAATAACCATGGACTCCCACCTAAAATGTGATAGTCATCTCAACTTAACTATTAAAAAAGTACATGCCAAACTGGGATCACTCTACCATATCAAACCATTTCTTACCAACAACACAAGATCAGCCATTGCTTGCTCCCATCTTCTGTTCACCCTACTCTATGCATCTCCCATTCTGACTAATCTCAATAAAACTGAACTAAGCAAAATGGAAGCCTGCTATAACAGAATTGCCCGCTTTGCTGCAAATTGCTCATATAGAACTCATCACTGTACTGCACTGAGACAGCTCCATTGGCTTGAACTGCCCAACCTCCTAACCTACAATCAGCCCTGCCTCTGTCATTCTATCTATTACCTCCCCAATAAGTGTCCTGCCCTCAAAAACCTAGTACAACATCACTCAGCCAAAAGGCCTCTTAGATCATCAAGCAAACTACTACTAGAAGTCACCAACAGCTACAATAGCTTTGGAGATGCACTATATAGTAGTTCACTGGCTAAAAAATGGAACTATGTCCCTACTAGCATTCAAAACACATCATCCAAAGCCTCCTTTAAAGACCTCCTCAGGCAACATCTCAAGCAAAGTTGGCAGTGCCATGATTGCTCCCAGGCTAGTGAAAGCAGATAAGGTACACATACTAAACCTAGAGTACTTGATTAAGATTGAAAACTATTCTCACTAACACTGGCTAATCTACAATGTATGTACTGCACCTGTGTACTATGTATGTATTCCACCTATGTTCCAAATTTCAGCTGTACACCACAAATCTATTAAGTACCTTTATTTTTAAATATTTTTTTGTTTGTTCTCTCCACTGTAACTGCTGATGTCCTGCATACCACTGTGAAAACATGTCTTTTGTAATTTTTGTGTATACTGATCATGTCTAAATGTATCTGTAATTTTTCTATGTGGAGCTTTTCTCCCCGGGTCTCTGCTGAAAAAGGGACTTTTCGGCTCAGACACCCCCGGTTAACAAATGTAAAATAAATAATAGTAGCCATGGCTGACATGGGACATTGTCTGATATAGCAGTACAATGGGAGAAGGCTGACTTGTAGCCTATACGTCATGCTGAAGATAGCAGTGTGGAATCAAAAGATATTGTTTTATCTTGTCTGCATCAGGCACAGACAACAGATAGACAAAATGAATGCTAGCTACCTGATGGGGAGTACAGTGACAGATGATCAGGGCAGACAAGGTCTTGCCATTCCAACACACAGTATCAGATGCATTCAATGGCATCTTCCCAGCTTTACCTCATAGTTGGCACAGTAACTCCAGTCACTCCAGTGCAGCAGTTAACTACAAACCGATATCGCAGTCAGTAGTAACTGGTTTACCAACTAACCTCTACTAAAGGCAGTCTTTTTCTTCCCCTTATTCCTGTAATACATTTACATTTACAGTGTGTCTTGTATAGGCCTGCTGCATCCAATGCCAAATGCTCCCAAGCTGCATGCTTCAGCTCTGTCATCTTATGTTACTCCTTTGCACTTCTTCCACTAAGCTGTAGTTTCTGTACCATCTTCATCATTCTCTTTAACCTTCTATTCTTCATAACACTTTTTCCTGTCACTTGATTTTACCCATCATCAACGTGCTTTCCTCCATTGTGTTATGCACCGACATGGACAACACTAACACTACCATTTTATTTGCGTTATTTTTTTCCTGCTTCACTGGAATCCGTAATTTCCCATGGGGAGTACACACTTTATGCTACCATCTCCATGCCTTCTTATCTTACCTAGTGTTATAACCGGTTCAGTTTCTTTTCCCTAATGGGAACCTACATGAAATTATGTCTTTGTTTTCTTAATAGTGTGTTTGGGAGTGGGGCTCAGGCCCATTACTCTTCTGCTGTTCTTGCTGTTGCTCCTGAACCTCACAGCTGTCTCTGACATAGTGGCTGTTATTTCTGCCCTGCTCATAAATGCCTTGCTATTAGATACTTCATCCTTTGTTGTAATGGATGTGTTTACCTTGTCTTAGTATATTGTGTGGCAAAATGCACTGCAATCTTTTCTCTGCTCTGCCCAACACTGCCCTCAGGATGTGCTTTCTTTCTGTTGACAACATTATGAATATGTCTGCATATTTCCCCACTACAAGCCACTGTGTGAGGAGCTCAACTGCTTGATTGTATTGCAGTTATATGCTACTTCCCACCTGCCTGAGGTAGGATGTGGGCTTATATTCCCCCAGAAAATTAACCCCGTTTCCCAGTGAATTATTGAAGGACCTCTGTGATGTTCACAAGTGGTCAGGTCCTTGTACCTTTTTCCACCATGTTACTGTTTTCTAGTTGTATTAACAGTAAAATGTGTCCAAGAACTTCATGAGTCAAGTGTCTAATTGGTTATCAAATAAGTCAAGAAAATTGATAATGTGTTCTAACCTACACACACAAGATATGTGTACCACATGACATGCAACTTCCTGTAACTAATTCATTACATTTAAAGAAGTATACCTCATATCTCACATCCCCATTTCTGAGGGTTTGTTCATTCATTATCTAGTAACTTGGGTAATCCAACTAAAGGCTGCTTGAGGGGGGGGGGGCTGGATAACCCTGAACATGGTTGCCATTTCATTGTTTGACTCACACCGTACTCAGTATCACATAGTCAATATATGTATACACACACACACACACACACACACACACACACACACACACACACACACACACACACCACACACTGATTGGAAGAACACCACTTTAGTTACCTCACATTTTGGGTTGTGGGAGAAACAGGAGCAACCAGCAAAATCCTACATGAACTCAGGGAAGATATGCAGACTCTGCAGAGATGGCACCCCCCACTGAGAACTAAACTGGCAAACTAAACACTGTGAGACAGCAGTACCAACCACTGGGCCACACCTTAAGAGGGCTTGTTGAAATTCCATAGACTAGAAATGTGATCCTTAAAATATTAAGTGCAATTGATTTGGACAATTTACTAGTCTAGAGTTGCACTAGCATAGATTATCCTCTTAATACATGGCACAGTAATCTCAGAGTTATTATATCAGCAATAGAGTGCTCAGAGATTTTATATATATATATATATATATATATATATATATATATATATATATATATATATATATATATATTCCCTTCACAAGCTCGAAGTTTCAAAACTGCAAATGAGATCATAAGATCAAAGTTTTGAAACCTCGAACATTTTCAGTGGAGATCGCCGTACAGCGCAGAATGGGAAATTTACCTTTCTCCTCACTGTAGTGTGATCTTGGAGTTGGTATATTTATTTAGCAGGGTGTATGAGGGATGCAGCAGAGCTTACCTCCCTGCAAAAACATAAAAAAAAAAGTTATGTTTTTATTTTTTATTTTTTTTTTTACAGTTTTGAATTTTTCAATTGAATTGTACAGGTTATAGGTCACATTAAAGGTGGGAAAAGTTTTTAAATGATTTATTGTGGTCTCATTTTTTATATATCAAAACCTGGCATTTTAACAGGGGTATGCACACTTTTTATATCCACTGTACACACACACACACACACACACACACACACACACACTGTATATACATATACACACATATATGGATAGATAGCAGTAGTGTGAGAGGCACAGTCCCCCGCATTAGGAGGTGTTGAGAGTGGGGCAGATCCTTCTGCAAAATGCTTTAGTGGTTTAGCAGTGAGTTTTGAACTTTTCTGCTTAATTTGTTTCAATCACATTTTAATTATTGGATTCCAGGAACCAGAATTTTGGGTCTTGTACTTGTGATAGGGCGGAGCTGTATATAAATTCTTTTTAAACCTTTATCATTCTGTCCCAGTGCATTATTGCAGATGTTAACATATTATCTGACATGTAATTGAAAGTCAAAGGTTTCCTTCTCGTGAACATGTAAAACAGTGGTGATTTTATTCATACCGAATATTTGATATATAATTGATCTTAGATTTTTAGTGATCTTATGTTTTATATGGCTTTTATAATTTCTTGTGTTTTCTTACATTTCTCTCTAAATTGTTTCTTGGAGCTTTTGTCTGTAGGCCTCCACTGAAAAGGGGTTCGTGCCAAGTCAGTCTTTTCTGGTAAACAAATGCTAATAAATAAACGAATAAATAAAATATGCATATATTATAACTGTGAGGTAACATGCATCATGTTACAGTGCCCATCTAAAACTTGGCATTTTCTGTGTACTAGGAATATCACAGGCTATTTACATCAAATATTTTGTTTTTACTTATTCAAAACATGTTTTAAATAACCTAGGAAATTAAAATTTCCATTTCATTTTCATTCTGAAACATTCCATATGTTTGCATGGTTTCTTCTTTTGCATTCCATGTCTCAGATATTTATTTATTATTTATTTATTTATTAATTAACATTTGTTGACTGGGAAAGTCCACTGGGTCAGAGACCCATTTTCAGTGGAGGCCCGGGGAGAAAAGCTCCACAAAGCCTTACAAAAGAAACGGCAAGTTTACAATAAGCTTAAAAAGTATACAGGTTTAAGATGCAGAAGAAAACATGCCAGAAATACAATTTACAGGATTTTACATTATTCTACACAAGATGCAGAAAAAAAGATTTCAAAAATACAGTTCACAGGATTTTGCCTTATTATACAGTAGAAAAGCATTGGCTTTGAAACAGTACTTTCTAAGTTATGAGTATTATGTTGTGCTCTTTAAGGTGGTTTGCTTCTGAGGCAGGTGTAGAATGGATTATTTAGATAATGTGTTTTTAGAACTACTTTAAAGGTTTTTGGGTGGTCAGTTTGGGTTATTTCAGAAGGTAGATTATTCCACAGTTTGGCAATAGAATGGGAGAACAGACATTGTCTTGCTCTTTTGATGGGTTTTGTTATAGAAAGCAAGAGTTTACAGGAAGATCTTAAGAGTTCTTGTAGGGGTATAAGTTTGTAGGATTGAGTTGAGGGCTGGGCATTCATTAAGTTTACTAATTAGTTTGTGGGCCAAGGTCAGCTGGGTGTATTTTAGATGGTGGGCAAATTCTAGCCATTTTAGTTTGGTGATTGCTTGGCAGTGACGAGAATGGTGTGGTTTTTCGGAGGTGAATTTGGCTATTTTATTATATCAGGATTGCAATTTATTACTGAGGCTTGTGTGAAGATTGGTAAAAATGGCACTGCCATGCAGAAGGAAAGGGATGAGTAGGGTATTAGCTAGTTTTATTTTGGTATATTTATCCATGTAGAGCTTGTGGCGATATAGTTTGCCTAGTTTGAAGTGAGTTGTCTTTATTGCATTCAGGATGTGTGGTTCATAAGTGAGTTTCTTATCTATTGTTATGCCTAGTAGTTTGGCTGTTTTTACTAGTTCTTTTTCTGTGCCATCTTTAGCAAGGATTTTGAAGTCAATGTCAGGTGATTTTGTAGAGAAAAGTAAAAGTTTAGTTTTTTGGGGGTTTAGCATTAGTTGTGTGTTAATAAGCCATGATTCAATAGAAGTAAAAGCCTTTTCTGTAACTGTGAGGAGATCTGAGAAGTTTTTGGAGGTGGATATCAGAGTTGAATCATTAGCATATTGGATGATATTCTGAATTAGGAGGACTTTGTGCAGGTCATTGATGAAAATATTAAACATTAGTGGAGCTAAAGTGGATCCTTGTGATACTCCTATATTGTTGGGTTGTTAGTCAGATTGTACATTTAGCCACCTTACTGATTGTTCCCTGTTCTGTAAATAAGATGTAAACCAATTCAGGGATTTTGGGCGCTGTTGACGCTAGGCAACTGATTTGTCCTTTTATGATCAGTCTTGTTGCACTTGGAAAGCCTCAGTCTACAACTCTTAAGTGTCACATTTCACACAACCTCTGTTTTCTTGTTTCCATACAAATTATGACGATTGTGGTTACTCATCTTCATTGGACTTTGGTTCATTGTATTTGTGTTATACAGATGTCTGTGATTTCTACAATGCTGTTTTCTGTCCTCACACAAACCACATAATATGCTGGTTTGTCAATTATTTTAGCTTCAAGCTGCAGACTTCCCCATTACTTTTATATTCTTAATTTGTCCCCACCTCTAAATCTTTGCTCAGTGGTCCTGTGGTAATGACAAATCATGATGGACAACACCACCACATTACACAACCTCTAAAAAGAACCACAAACAGTATGTTGCCCTGCCAGCAGAATCACCAGTTGCATTTTAGTCACCTCATGTATTTTAGTCACCTCACAATTTGCTGTCAGAGATAACCCTAGTGAGAAGTGATCCATTTGAAACCCAAGTATTGTAAGTGGACAGATTCTGGTGAACAACTTTAATTTTGCCCTCATGCTAGCTGTCAGCCCATAGTGCAATATTTTCAACTTCACAGCCCTTGCTGTCAGAAACCTGTGGTCTAGAGCATGTGCCCCAATCTCCTGTCTCTTCTGGCATGTAGTAAGAACAGCTAACCTTTCTCACACTTCTCACACTTCTCATAATTCATTGCTTTAATATTTCTATTGATGCACCTGTGTGGCCTTCCCAGATAACATAACATCTCACTTTACATGTGGTCTCCAGAAGTACATTCCCTGCTCATGGTAAAGGGTCACCACTGTCCTCTACATTTGATGCATGTTTTGACAACCCACCACTGCCGACCAGTAATCAAGGAGCCTCAATCCTCACCTCTGGCACCTGTGGGGGGATGTTGACTGAGAGGATAACAGGTACACACACACAGTATTTCCAAATGCAGCTCTCTGCATCAAGTGCAATTTCCCTTAAGAGCACACTGAGACCACAGTCCGTCCAGGGCTGCTTTCTCCCTCTTCCTCCAGACCTCCAGTAAGACATCCCACTGCCACAGCTACAGACTTGAGATCTCAGCTGAGTGACCTACCCAGCACCCTCTCTGTCCAACCAGTGCTTCATGTATCTGCCCAAGTAGCTGACACACACACTCTTTGAGGTTTGAATTACACATACAACACAAGACGCACACACACACACACACACACACACACACACACACACACACACACACACACACACACACACACACACACACACACACAGACATACCTGGGAAAGGCTGACACAGGTTTACTAGCTACGATTCCTTCTGCCCAGACTATAAGGTAGTTAACCACTGCCACAAGTCATTCCTTATCAGTTACTTTAGTACCCTTAACAAAGGGTGTCCAGTCTTACTATGTAGTATTAATACTAATACAAATGGTAGTTTGACCAAGAGCATGGCTGTTATGAGTGGTCCACATAGTGTCACCAAGTACATATTCAAGTACTCTCAAAACTTAAATGCCTGCACACAGATCAGCCACAATGAAAGGTTTAAATATATTTAATAATAAATAATAAAATAATGAGAAAATACTAAGTATATATTCATAGTGACTTCAGAGTTCAAAACACAGGAAATATTTAAAACAACATTGAAGGACAGTCTCAAACAAAGAAAAATAATATCTAAACTAAGGTTTACTATATTCCTGACTGAACCTAAGAGAGTTAATATACCCTAATAAATTACAATGTAAATGTGGTGAATTGTGGTTCTTCTTGTTGTCAGGTCCAAGACGGAATGCAGAATAATCTGTCTCACTGAGAGACTTCACAAAATAATATCAAAAATATTACTGCTGGAATAGCTTGCAGAATGACATCATTTCTCGTCATCTGACTTCTAGTTCCCAGGCAAAACTCCAAATTGCTGGCAGCTGGTAGCATTTAACATCTACCTGTAAAAATACGTAGACAAGGGTATTTGCTCGGATCTTTGGTAGGTGCTGAAAGTCATAAAACAATTGCATTCCTTCATGCTTCCAAAGTAGCAATTAGTTCACCCCAAAGACAATCCAGAAAGCTTCCTAGTACAGACTGTGTGTCTGTAGCTGCATTGAAACCTGTCAGATAGCCTCTTTATGGCCTAGCCTATAAAGTGATTTAATTTCAAATATTTTCTAAAGTTTGATGGACTCAGGTTAAGCCTGCAGTTTCCTCTGTTAAGCATATACATTTAAACAGTTACCATAGTGCATGTACATTTCTGTTCTCTCCAACAGGGAACATTGTTGATGCATTTCAAACAAGCATTTTACAAATTCCTTTTCAACACAAACATCTGTACAAGGCAGTTTGATGTACACATGATATGCAGTTGTAATACATTTGTAACACAAACATCTTATATAAATTATTTTGATATTCACAAATGACATATAATTATTTACAAAATTCCAGCTAGCTGTGCTGGCAGTACCTCCTTTTGTCACACATATCCTCTGCAGTCTTTGAATGCATTTGCTGTACACTACATTTCCGCATCATAATTTCTATTGCAACAGTCCTTACACACTAAATAGAACAAATAATTATTGGGGGGGGGCAATAATTGCCAGACTGTTTTCTGTATCCATACTTTCCCATGAAATCTTCTTCATGCCAAAATGTTTTTTTTTTTTTTCATTTTATTGGTGGACTCCATGTTTCTTTCTTTGCCCTTTGTTAAAAGTGTCTCTAGTTGGTGATCCTTGTCTTGTACTTCAGTGGGGCCATCATCACAATTTGCATTAGTCTCATGATCTTGCTTTGTGCTTGTTATTTTTCCATGACCTATATACTGTGAAGCTCCTGATGAAGACACAACTATTGCATAAGCATTTATTTTACAGTAGTACTACAAGGGTTTTCAAGGCAATAGCTTTCAGCTGATCCATGCTGCCTCCTTCTTCCTTTTCAGTTGTCAGGCAGGAGATGCTTGAATGATTATAGTGTTGCACAACTGGTAGGTTTACAGGTAATAATTTAAAACTCCCAAGACTCGTAAGGTTGAGTCCCAGAGACAGAATATGTGAAAATGAGGAATTAAGTCCCAGATCACTGTGTCTCAGAGTATTTATTCCCTTTTCTCTAAGATATGATGTTCACAAAGTTAATACATATAAGCAACAAAGATGGAGGTGTGCACATTGGGGTGTGCAGTGGGGCTTGCAACCTCTGAAAAAGTAACTAAAGGAGAACAGTGATTATCAACATTCAGTGTCTTTGTAAGCCCCGGGTTTGCAATTACTGTTGTCAGAATTATGATAGGGAGACTGATTTAGAATTTGTTTCACCTCACTAAGGATATTTATTGTATTTATTTAGTCCTTTGTAGGCAGTCATTTGTAGCTTTATGCTACTGATATCTTTTATCAATGCTATCACTACAGGGAGGTTCCCGTTGTCTTCATGAGAGTCTCCTAGTGGACTCTGTTAGAATAGGTATTTGCTTGGGGATGCCTATGGTGCCCTATTACCAAATATCCCATTAAATGTGCAGACTAATCTTGTTTTGCATTAAGAAAGTCTCTTGTAAAGCCCATGAAGTACTTGAAGGACAGACATGTGATGAGGCTAGCTACTGTTATATAAGGAATTAAATGTAGCACATTGTTTTCTAAAATGTATTAAAGTTTGTATCTATTGAATTAACTGTGCAGGATTATACATATGGGATATAGTACAGCTCTATGAAAATGGAAACTGCCGATCTGTTTTCATGTAGCTATTTTTATTGTATACATTGTGCGTGCACAGACACACAGGCACACATGTTCTCATATATAACGCACAGACACACACACTGTTCTCATGCATTCTGTAAAGACACACACACACACACCACACCACACCACACAGATTTTCCCTTTGCAAGTAGCCCACCAGACCTACATACAACATACTATTCACCAAAATATGCCATTTTATGGCAGGGGATTTGTTCCACAATATCACTGCATACAACTCTACTAAGTATAAGTTCACCATTGCTGGTGACTAGGAGTTTGTGCAAACGATTCTCACTTGCATCCACACAAGGCCATTACAGTCACATCACATGTTCCATTTGCATAGCCCTAGCCAGAACTACTCTATTCACACTATTCTTTCTTGCATATTTTCCCACAATAATTACACTGCACAACATATAACCACTACATTCAGACTGTAGATTTTGCCAAATGATACCCATTATGATTCCTACTCACAGAAGCATGCATTCAAATAACACCTTCAGTCTTTGCGCTGCTAATACACCAGGTCTTTCAGCATGTTTGCATGCATCTAGGTAAACATATGCACACGTGTGTGTGTGTGTGTGTGTGTGTGCGTGTGTGTGTGTGTGTGTGTGTGTGTATCTATGTATGTATATATATATATATATATATATATATATATATATATATATATATATATATATATATATAAAAATTTGTGTGTGTGTATATAAAATATCAAACCTCAAAAAAACTAAACAGAAACACTGACATTAACAGATATTGAAAGCAAAAAAAAAGTTCGATCAAATGCTTTGCTTTTCTGTTCACTAAATTAAAAAAAATAATAATTATCTGTCTGAATAGTGTTACTGTTAAGGAGTGTTTTTTCACCACCCTCCATCTCACCTTACTCATGTTGACTAATTCTAACCCTAACCCTGATACTGCTCCTAACCCAACCCTACATAGTACATTAAAAAAATACTTTCCCTAGCAGTACCACTACACAACACACACAGGTATAGAACCCACACATAACATACATGCACAACACTAAACTAATGCCTCTTACCGATCTCTTATTCTAACCATAACCCACAAATACTTGTACATACACCCGTACACCAATGCCAAAACTTACAGAACATTCAAAAGTTTCAGCTTTAAGTTAAAACTCCATTTGCATACACTCAGCCAGAATTACGCATACCATGCATAAATATCAGTGTTCCAAACATTGACATTTCCAGAATTCGCATTTAATAAAACACACACTTGATGAAACACCACATCAGTTCAATTTGTCGATATTCTGTATTTCTTGACAAAGTGAACTGTAGCCATATATATATTGCTGTTGGAGTGCTAGAATTTGTTTATATTTCATGTCTTAAGCACATGTTCATATCTTATACACAATACATTTAGGCTGTTGAACATATATGAGTATATGACTAGCATTTATTATTTGTGACATTAGATATCAGTTCACTTTTTACCGTCATTCCGAATGATACTGGAGTGGAGAATGTGAGGATGTTTTTGTCTAGGTTATGGAATATGAATAATGACAAGATTATTCTTATTTGTTCACTGCTTGAATTGATCCTAGAAAATAATGTTTTTATTTTTCAGGACGCATTTTATTTACAGAAGATTGTAGTTGCAATGGGGACAGCATGTGCAAATTCTCACACTAATGCTGTCCTCGTACAATGGGAGTTTGATTATGTACACAATAATCATTTTTTTATTGATAGTTTGGCTTTTTATAAACGTTTCATTGATGATATATTTATTTTGTGGAGAGGAACTGTGGAAAGTTTTGATAAGTTTTTGATTTATTTACACAGCACTACTTCTTTTTTGAGGTTTAGTTGTAATTATTCTTATTGTGGGATTCATTTTTTTAAACGTCATATACGTAAGAATAAATTGGGCCTCTTTGAGAGCAGAGCATTTAGGAAACAATGTAAACAGAATAGTATTCTACACAAATCTAGCATGCATCCCAGACATATTACAAGTAATGTTGTCAAAGGACAACTACTTAGAGAGATGCGTCTGCATAGTAAATATACATCAGCAGAACTAGCCCTTGCAGCTGCCTCAGAACGGTTTGTTTCCAGAGGGTACTCTGTCTCTGAAGTTAACCATAAGAGGGATATTGTATCTTCCCAAAGAGATACTATAGCCAAGACTTGTTTTAGTGACCAATATACGATTATCAGTGATATTTCAGATAGTTCACAAGAGTCATTTACGACTACTTTTGACCCACTCCATTGGAACTTCAGATATTTGTAATGTCTGCGGTGGTGGTGCTGTGGTAGTGTTGTCGCCTCATAGCAGGACGTTGTCCCATTCGATTCTCAGCTAGAGTGTCTTCTGTGTGGAGGCATACGTGAATGGGGCGTGCCTTCGTTGAAGGTTGTGCGTCAGGGCTGGTAACCCGGTACGTAAAAATCCACTACTAATCATTAGCGGACCGGAGTTCCGCTGTGGCGACCCCTAACCAGGAAAAGCCAAAAGACACAAAACAATCAAGAGGTACTGGCCAGTGAGGAGGTAAGTGGAGTAGTAGGTTCTGAACCCAGGTTTGCTTTTAGGAATAACAGGTCATTAAAGTGACAATTATGTTATAAGAATTCGGGGGCAGAATTAATAATGTTATTAGATCCAATCGGTTTGGCACTTTTCCCTGTAGTTGTTCAGCATGTGCCTACATTTTCTCAGCATGTGCCTACATTTTCTCTACTAGTTTTATTTTATGTCCAGCTACTCAAAGAAGGATTGATTTAGATTTTTATGCAGATTGTAGAACCCAACATGTTATTTATTATGTACAGTGTGGTCTTTGTCCAGCCTATTATATAGGTAAGACCAATCAGAGTCTGAAAGCAAGGCTCTTAGAACATATTAGCTATGTCAAGAATGCAGATGAATGTAGAGCTTTGGCTAAACATGTTATGTTGAATGGTTCCTATCATGTTTAAATTTACTGTGATAGAGGTTATGAATGTACAGCTGAGGGGGGATTTAAAAAACAGGACAGAATGTGTGGAGTTAAGGTGGATAATATCTATGCGAACAGATATCCATCCAGGTTTGAATGGGAAAGTGTCAGTAAAACCTATTTTAAAAGCACATAATAAGTATAATGCTTTAGAGATTTGTTTTACATATTTATTTTTTATACATGTATATTTTTTGGTTTTTATGTAGTTTTAGTATGTGAAAGTTATGCTGTTTCCCACATTTATAATGGTGTTTTTTTACCTTGGAGATGATTGTTTTTTTGGGGGATGTACTAATCCTCAGTTCTGATTGGAGAATGATTTCCTGTTTGCATGAGAGCATTATTTTTAAATGCTAGCTGTTCTTGAACCGAATGGTCTGATGAAGTTGCGCTTATAGTGAAAGTGCTTACCACTGTTCGTACTTAATAAATTATTAGTTTGTTTGCTTTATCCTCCGGTGGTGGTTGGACTGTTTGGTTCCTTGTTGTTTTATTTAGTTAACGTTCCAACCTTTACCTGTCAGCTCTATTTTTGCTTTGGATATGACTAGCATTTATTTCTCTACAGTGCAGTTTTATGGATTAAATTAGCTGAAGAGGTCAAACTGCATGCATTACATTAATTATTATAAAGGTTTTCTTTGTGTAAGGTAGGACCTTTAGAACACAGCAAGCATTTAACAGTAAAGTAGAGTAAAGCATGTAAGCAGGTTTTAGCATCTTCATTTGTAGGTTGTTCAGTTGTGTGGTACTTGGTAAACAAGCTAAATAAATAAATAAACTATTTTACTATGGATATAAATAAGTTGTTTTTTATTTATTTATTTATTTATTTATTTATTTATTTATTTATTTATTTATTGGTAAAAACATGTCTTGCTGACCTTTGCTTTCTTTACTTTGCGTAGGGGCAGGCTGACCTTTTGAAACTTGCCAGGAATGAGGTTTTGGAAAACCTGAAGCAGATTCATTATGCTGCTGTGACATGTGGACTGAACAAGGCTGGCACTGGGAATGCAGAGGCATCTAAACCACGGCGGAGTCTGGAAGCTATACCGGAAAAAGAAGCATGTGACGATGAAACTGGAGATTGATGAGAATGTACTGCATACCTAAGTTCTGATCGTACGTGAAGCGGCACGGACTCAAGGACCAAGGGAAGCTGCACAGTGATTCTGCCTTGCACTTATAACGAGAGCTGTTCACACCTTGAAATGAATGAAGCACAACTAGCTGCTCTTTCTGTCAGATGAGCAAAACTGTGAATGTAGCACTGGGGTACATGAAGTCACATGACACTTAGTGGTGGACACTCTGCATTGTTAATCCCTTGTACAGTATGTGTATATGTACTGTATGTGTATATATACATACATCTATATTTATATATATTTGATGTCTTGTTATTTCAATCATTGTGTAACTTTTTTCACTGCAGTCTTGTTTTCCTCATCCCAGGAATCATGACCTGCCATTTTGTTTATTTTATGAAAAAATATTCTCTGGACACTGTTAACCTGAAGTGAAGTGAAGCAGAGACAGTGTTCATTTTGGAAAACCTGCACAAGTGATTTTATGCCAAGTCGGAGTCTGTGAACTGTAGGAAGACTGTGCCATAATCATGAAATACTTTGTATATACCTTATTGAGCCATAAATGAAAACCTTGAATGCACTGTAATTAACAAGTGGGCACAGAAGAGTTGTTGCACTAAGTGAGCCAGGGGGCAAAAGGGGAAACATGCAAATTAGTATGAAGTCTTCTATTCAGAGTTATTATTTCCAGGATGTTTTACCAATTTTTCTTACATTTAATGACCAAACAAGGAGCTTCATGTTGTAAATGCTTTTTGTTTTGTGAAGTGAGTACAATGTACACATCAAAAAGAAAGTTTTATGAAGCAATGATACAATTAAAGATCTTATCCAAGTTTAACAATTAGTGTTTTTTTACTTATAAATTCTAAAACATTTTAAGTTAATTTTATACATATATTTTTGAGAAACAGTGTCCCACATAATCAGGTGGAATCATAAGCCAGGTAAGAAATAAATCATGTTAAAATTTTCAAAATGCACATCGCAGAGATTGTGAGTAATAAAAGTAATCCACAGTTCTGTGTTGTTATTTGTCTACACTGTAAAACTTAAATGAATAGCAGGTGTGCCAATTGAGCAGAGATAACAGAAGATGTGAGTGCACCAAACATTCTTTCTGCAGGGGTGAAGGTGAAACATTTTGGATATGGCAAGGCATGTGGAACTAGACGGTGTGTGGTCAGGCAATGGAGTAATGAGGTATAAAATCACTAGTGGTGGATGTTACATCTCCCTGGAGGAGCAGTAAATAGTTCTGCACTCTAAAAAATAAATTTTACTATATTTGAAGACAGACTTTTAAAGTGAGAAATAAATGTTCAAAAACAAGTAAAATGTATTTTGAAAATAATGAAGTTGCATTGTTTTTCTTTTACTAGTCTATTTACTGTTATATGTTGGGGTTAGAAAAGTCTTCAACTTTGTAGTAGACAAAATTTCTAGCAAAGAGTCAAATTCCAAAAGAGTTGCTCTAAGTATAACTGACTTACTCTGGTGTAAGCATGCCCTAACTTCGGAAGACCTGCTCTTGGTGTAAGTCACCTACTTTGGTGTAAGACCAAGAAGCAACAATTGCACAAAAATAAACTTAATATCCAAACACCGTGCAACCCAAACCACCAAGGAATACTGGAAATGAAAAGCAGTCAGGGACTCTGAAAGTGCATAATTAACTTAAATATTGAAACTGATAAAATAATAAATAGCAATACACACTGAAAGCCCGTTGTTAAACGCTTTCGTCTGATATGTTGTGCCATAGACTTCAGAACAGGAAGTACAGAGTTCACACTGTTTAAAAAAAAAAAAAAAAACATGTCATCAACCTAATTAATACTTAAAGCGACAGGTACCTAATTCCAGAGAAGACTAAACCCGTCAACAAAACAAAAACCTCAATATGTAAACCGATGAAATGTAGTAAAAACACATTTTAAAGAATTGATAATTATAAAAACACAGAGAATTATTTAAAAAAATAATTATTGTTAAAAAAACTAATTTTCTAAGATCTCCAGGAGAATGAGTAGTCCAAAAGATGCCTGAGAAAAATAATCAAATAAAATGAAATTGGGCCCTGGTGTTAGAAATAATTAAAGTGTAGCAGCCCTTAGTTTAAGGACTGGAAGAACTGAACTTCTGGTCTTTGATCTCTGGAGGGCAGGTTGCATCCAACCTGATCTGCCAGTAATATTTCCAATATTCTAAACTAGTTTCCTACACGCCACCCCTGGGATTGGGTTCCACACTATCCAGAGCAGCAAAAACAAACTTTTTGAAGGACCCACAGGACAATGAATGCTTATATACAACATTTTTAGAATTCTTGGTTCTAATGTCATATAGATGTTTGTAAATTCTTTTTTGAGGGGGTGTTCAGTTTTAACTACATAAAAAGCTGGTCAGGATTCACACTTAGCCAAATAAAACAGTCTGCTTGCATTGCAGTTTCCCTTACACAATTGAAGTCTCTGGGCTGAAAAATTGTCCAATGACAATCTGATTCCAAAACTTAAGGACAATATGGACAATTCCCACATTTGTGGGTGCCATAATTACTGGGGACTTTCGATTTCTGGATAGGTGTTTTCTTTTCAAACAAATTCTTCAAATTACAGCCAGACTTGTGGACAAATATAGGTTGTTCTCCTAACTTTTTTAAAACATCAACATTAGCTTTGAAATCCTGCCAGTTGTGGATAATGTCCTGTGTGGCCTTTTGATATTTCAGAATCAGTGCCCTATCCCAAGAGTCACAATTGCAACCAACTGATCCTGTGTCAACAGATGACTGGTTGTCAGAATTGATGCCCAGTATTGGTTTAATCTTTGAAGTTCTGTTTTCAAACACATTCTTAATAGTCTTATCTAAAAGAGGGGTTGGATAGCCTCCCTCCATAAAACATATTCTTAAGTTTGTTGATCTCTGCAGCAAAAGTGCTGTCATCTGACATCATGCATGATAATCTGATCATCTGTCCTTTAACCAAACCCACCTTTTGCTTATAGGGATGAAAACTGGAGTAATGCAAATAAGAATTAATAAATGTGGGTTTACATTAAATGTTAGTAATGAAACCACCATTGTTTTTGTAAACAAAGCCATCCAAATAGTTCACAACATTTTCATTTTATGTGTATGTGAACCTCAAAAACTCAGTCGTGCAGTTTAAATAGTTAAACTGCACAATTATATCCTCTGGACCATGCCCCAAAATAAAAATACCATCCAAGTATCAAAGGTTGAGTTTGCAGTGGGCATAAAAAGGATTGTCTTTAAAAACAAAAGAACTCTCCCAATAATACAGGACCAAGTTGGCAAACAATGGCTACCACCCAAGTATGTCTATAAAATTCTCCTTCAAAGAATAGGAAATTATTGTCTAAAACCAGGTACATAAGAGAAGTTAATAATCAAATGTCCTTTCCTGTTAGAAATGCATAATGGGAAAGTATTTCAGTGAAATATTCCGACCCCATATCCTGAAATATACAACAAATTGACGACATCCATGGTAAGAAACTGTAGATGGTGCTGTATAGTTCCAGCTTAAATTGTCTTATAAAGTCCCATGAATTGTTTAATAAGTGATGTGTTTTAGGATAAATGAGTTTAAGTGAATGGTCCAGAAATACAGCCAATGGATAGGTTTTAGACTGCTGTGCCACAGCAGTTGGCCTCAGGGGGATCTCTGATGTCCTTATGCACATTTGGTATCCCAAAAATTGAGTGTTTTTTAAACAGTGTGAACTCTGTACTTCCTGTTCTGAAGAAGTCCATGGTACAGCATATCGGGCGAAAGTGCTTAACAACAAGTTTTTAGTGTGTATTGGTATTAACTGTATTATTTTATTAATTTTAATATTAAAGTTAGTTGTGCACTTTCAGAGTCCTATGCTGCTTTTCATTTCTAGTATTCCCTAGTGGTCCGTGTCGCACTGTGTTTGGTTATAACTTTGGTGTAAGGGTTATCTACAAACAGGTAACCAAAATAAGTGGATATCTGCACCACAATACAGCCAAGAACCAAAAATAATGTGCAGAAAGGACCAAGCTAAGAAACATGTCTAGAAAGACAGCTAGTGGATGCGTCTTAGAGCCCTGCGCTGCCACAGTAGGTCTAAAAGGAGGTTGCTTATATTTTTATGTACCTTAGGAATTCCAAATATTGTCAGTATCATAGAATTTGACATTTTTAAGAAGTTAAACAAATCTGGTGTTATTGGTTCTTGCATTAAACAGTCCTCTAACTGTAAATCTATTTTATGGTATAATATATTCACTTCATTTCTGGAGGCGAGTAAATAAATATTAACATCTTGCTGTAAATTAAGTATGATGCCTGAATAGTCAATGGATTCATAAATAACTGTGCCCCCTCCTTTATCCAGCTTCATAATCCTAATTGACTTATCTTCTCACATCCCACCAGATATCAACAACAGTATTAATATAAAATGTTATTTAAAGTTCCTGTCTACTAAATGATCACATTTTTTATTAAATGAGAATTTTTTTACGTCTATGTTATTATTGTAACTCATTACAGGCAGGTGACACCTGTAAGTCTTTTTACAGTTACTTCCCCTAGGCATCAAATATTGCATGTTCATATTGGCATTAATAATTTCAAATACCATGTTACATACAAAGTATTGCAAGATTTCATCTTAAAGGTTACACAATGGAAAACACAACTGTGTTGATATTTGATCTCTGTCTAGTGCAGGTAAAGAAATATTGATTGTTGTTCATGTATTTATGTTGACATAAATGTTATGCTTTTCTAAATATTTTTTCAACCAAGTAGACCGACAGAACTGCTTAACCTCATGTGAAAATTCTCAGCTGGATGAGCAGAGTGCTACTAACAGTATGTGAGTAACTTGACTGGTTGCTGTGATATCGTTAAGTTGTTTACAAAATACTACAAGCATAATAGCTACTGTGTTTACTGTGACTCATAAAATCCTGATTGGAACCTAGAACCTAAAGAATACTACCACTATAAAAGTAGTTTGTGCTGGAGAGTTTGCCATTTGCACTTCTTTAGTAACACTTATTTTTCCAGAGATATGTACATTTGTTTGAAATGTGAGGACATAATTTCATTCTATCAAAAAGCTTAGGCTCCGCCCATTGTAAGTTACAGTTCAAACTTCTGGAGCTGCATTGGAGGGAATGAGTTAAAAGACTTGGACTATTCTGGGAGGGTCCCGATCAAATACTATGTCAAGAACCCTTTTTTAACCTTAACTGACCCCAAGTGCTACATCGCTCTTTGAGATTCAAGTACTCACTATACAGACGTGCTTTAGGTAGAAGAATTGTAGGAATCAGATTTACTAATATTGTGTGCCCCATTAGTTAGGTAGCATAGAATGGTGGTCTGTAGAATGACATTAATGTTGAAGAAGAGGAGGAGGAGTGTGAGGGCAGCACCAAGGATCAAATGGTGGAAACTGAAAAAGGGTAATTGTGAGGTGGCGTTCAGGGAAGAGTTAAGACAGGCACTGGGTGGCAGTGAAGTGTTACCAAATACCCTTGGTAACTACAGCAGAGCTAATAAGGGAGACTGCTAGAAAGGTGCTTGGTGTGACATCTAGATAGAGGAAGGAGGACAAGGATACCTGGTGGTGGAATGAGGAAGTACAGGAGAGTATACAGAGAAAGAGCTTGGCGAAGAAGTGGGATTGTCAGACAGATGAAGAAAGTAGACAGGAGTATAAGGAAATGAGGTGTATGGTAAAGAGAGTGGTGGTGAAAGCTAAGGATAAGGCGTATAGAGAGTTGTATGAAAGGTTGGACACTAAGGAGGGAGAAAACCTGTACCGATTGGCTAGACAGAGGGACCGAGCTAGGAAAGATGTGCAGCAGGTAAGAGTGATAAAGGATAATGAGGGAAACATACTAGCAAGGAAAATGTGTTGAACAGATGGAAGGAATACTTTTAGGGGCTGATGAATGAAAATAATGAGAGAGAGAGAAAGCTGGATGATGTGGGGATAGTGAATCAGGAAGTGCAATGGATTAAGAAGGCGGAAGTAAGGATAGCTATGAAGAGGATGAAGAATGGAAAGGCTGTTGGACCAGATGACATACTTGTGGAAGCTTGGAGGTGTTTAGGAGGATGCCTGAGGAGTGGAGAAAAAGTGTTTTGGTACCGATTTTTAAGAATAAGGGTGATGTGCAGAGCTGTAGTAACTACAGAGGGATAAAACTGATCAGTCACAGCATAAAATTATGGGAAAGGGTAGTGGAAGCTAGGTTAAGAAGGGGGTGATGATTAGTGATCAGCAGTATGGTTTCATGCCAGAAAAGAGCACTAGAGATGCAATGTTTGCTCTGAGAGTGTTGATGGAGAAGTACAGAGAAGGTCAGAAGGAGTTGCATTGTGTCTTTGTGGACTTAGAGAAAGCATATGACAGGATGCCTAGAGAGGAGTTGTGGTATTGTATGAGGAAGTCAGGAGTGGCAGAGAAGTATGTAAGAGTGGTACAGGATATGTACAAGGGTAGTGTGACAGAGGTGAGATCTGCAGTGGGAGTGACAGATGCATTTAAGGTGGAGGTGGGATTACATCAAGGATCAGCTCTGAGCCCTTTCTTATTTGCACTGGTGATGGACAGGTTGACAGACGGGATCAGACAGGAGTCCCCATGGACTGTGATGTTTGCAGATGACATTGTGATATGTAGTGAGAGTAGGGAACGGGTTGAGGAGACTCCTGGAAAGGTGGAGATATGCTCTAGAGAGGAGAGGAATGAAGGTCAGCAGGACTAAGACAGAATATATGTGTGTGAATGAAAGGGAGGCTAGAGGAATGGTGAGGATACAGGGAGTAGAGTTGGCGAAGGTGGATGAGTTTAAATACTTGGGATCAACAGTTCAGAGTAATGGCGGGTGTGGAAGAGAGGTGACAAAGAGAGTACAGGCAGGGTGGAGTGGGAGTGTGTCAGGAGTGATTTGTGACAGACGAGTACTAGTAAGAGTGAAAGGGAAGGTCTACAAAAGGGTAGTGAGACCAGCTATGTTATATGGGTTGGAGACAGTGGCATTGACAAAAAGGCAGGAGTCAGAGCTGGATGTGGCAGAGTTAAAGATGTTAACATTTGCACTGGGTGGGATGAGGGTAGACAGGATTAGGAATAAGTATATTAGAGGGTCAGCCCAGGTTGGACAGTTTGGAGGCAAAGCCAGAGAGGCAAGATTGCGTTGGTTTGGACATGTGCTGAGGAGAGATGCTGGGTATATTGGGAAAAGGATGCTAAGGATGAAGCTGCCAGGTAAGAGGAAAAGAGGAAGGCCTAAGATAAGGTTTATGGATGTGGTTAGAGAGGACATGCAGGTGGTTGGTGTGACAGAGCAAGATGCAGGGGACAGGAAGAAATGGAAACAGGTGATCCGCTGTGGAGACCCCTAACCAGGAAAAGCCGAAAGAAGAAGAAGACGAAGTAGTGTGCCCCATTCCCCATTTAACTGTACTGTCTTGCACCTCACAACTATAAACTGTTCAACAATTATTATCTTGGATCTGGGAGTTTGTCACAAGCCAGCACTCTTGGTTCAGCTTTAATTCCAGTTTTCCCCATGACTTGCCACTCATCTTCTCTTGTCTGCCCAATCAAAGCATTATCTGAGTTGTTTTAACATATTCATTTAAATCAGGTAGGTGTAATCCCCCTCATGTTGAGGGTCCTCAGTGATGTGTTTCTCTGGCATGTGGATGTCAAGGGTCCACAGTGATATACCCGTTTGGCATGTGGACATCAAGGGTTCCCAGTGATATGCCTTTCTGGCATGTGGACTATTGTTTTTTTCCACTGATTTGATATCGTCTTCAGAGAAGCTACTACTAACATGTTAATAACATCCAACCACCTGGGAATAATGTCATGCTAACTGCTAATATCCTCTGATCTAAGGGCAGGACAAGTTCCACCCACATTTCCATCTAGCATTTATTATCTTTTAAAAGCTTACCAATAATAAAAAATACAAAGCTAGGTATGGCTGCAGTCAATAACCCACAGAGTGGGTTCATAAATGCTTCATAAAATGATTGTTTAACTTCTTGTACTGAGTGAGCAATATGAATTCTGAGATATTTTAAATTACTGCCATGCAAATCAAGGGAGTGCCTCATCATTCAGTATTATGAGGGATTGTAATTAAAACCAAGAGTCACAGTTTTGCCCAAATTGAATTCCTGTAGTGCAGAGAGGATTGCATCTGGGTTAGTTAGGTATAGCCACGTCATCAGCAAACTTTCTTTTATGATTTCCTTCTTCTAACTAAATCCCACTAATTAATTGGCTTTTGTTTATTGCATGAGGTGAATGCTCACTAAGGGAAATGGGAGCAAAGACAAAATGGTATCCTTGGCAGGTCCCCTTCTCCAACAAAATGGAGGCAAAAATACATCAACATATTAAAAACTGCTGAAGCCTCTTCAGAGAAACACTCCAAGGAGGATACTCAGATTTCTAAGAAACCACATTTCATAAATGATAAGTAAAGATATTTTCAGTGCAATTTATTGAATGCCTCCTTGGTATAAAATCCCACAAGCAATACTTGCCTCGAATTTGTTGTGGCATATTAAGTCAACAAAAGTATTTTGCTGATGGTGCTTGTGACCTCCCTTCTCTTAGTAAAACCGCACTGGTCTGAGTTCATCAGTTTGACCATTATTTTCTGTATTCCTGTAATGCACATACTCGTATAAGCCCGGTAATCTTCATTAGGTAATGAGGTGAGGGGATATAACCGTAGTTGTTTCAAGGTTTTTTGATTTTAATACTAATGGATTTCTGACCAACTTCTGTGTTGATAACACCAAAACCTTGCTTTCAATGTCTTTGCTATATGCCAGGAAATCTTGCACCATTGTAACACTCATGTTTTGATAGACTAAACTCATGAGGCCATTCGATACAGGAGATTTACCTTGTTGAAGCTTGTTTATCTGCAGTCTTATCTGTTCCTCCAGAGTGGAGCCACAACCATTTTTTTTTGTGATCTGAAAGTGATGAAAGGTCCAACCCTTGTATCATATTTTTCCATTTTCAGTACCATTTGGAGCTTTGTATGTATTCTGAAAGACTTGCAACCCCTTTAAGATTTCACCCTTATCAAACTCTGTGTGTGAACCGTGCAAGTTAAGAGATGTAACAGTACTACTAAGTGAACAGATCCTCAGTCACAGGGCTGTATAGCCCTAGGAGATAAAACTTTAAAATTCCAGTGGAGCTTTTCTATAGCTACATTTGTCTTCTGTAACAAACAGAACTGGAATAAGTCTGTTCCTTCAAATAACTTTCCAAACATTAACCACAAGAAAATACGAAAAACAAAACTTTGTCCACAGATAAACCACCACAAAGGCTCGGATTACCTCAAAACTGAAACTTTCATAAAATACAATCACATGAAGCACTTTTCGTCCAGTAGCTTCACCGGACTTCATCAGACAAATTTTTCAAAAGAATGCACAGTATTAAAAACACTCCTTTTTAATGAATTAGGTAATTAATCAAACAATCAACTGCACCCAATCAAAACATATAAACTTTGCTGACTACTGAAGAATCATATAGTTACACGCTATGTTTAAAATACTAAACATTAATCCCCTAATGTTTTATAATGATACAAATATTTTAAATTTTTTTTAAATATTTTTAAAAATAAATACTACCCTTAATAAATCCTCTCCTAACCTTAATACCTATGTAAAAACAAAATATTATGCAAAACTTTCATTTAATGTCTTAAAAAAATTTATATATAAGGCATGTTACACTTTAGTTTCGGGTACTACAAAATTAATTAATAAACACTACATATATACAACTGTATTTTTATAAAAGGAATACATTTGTGAATAGAATACCTTTATGAAAAAGTTATTTATATATATATATATATATATATATATATATATATACGCACACACACACTTTTGAATGAAGAATGAAGAAAAGGAAAGAAAAGGTGTAATTTAAAAAAAAAATCCTTTGTAATAAAATGCATCTAGTAAGACTTCTTAGCTTCAATATACTTGAAATGGACACAACCTTGTTGAGTCCTGACAACCTACTAGCATCTAAACACATTTGCCACAACACCTCGTATTTTTCTACAAAATCCACCTCTATCATCCCCTACTATTTGATCGATAACCCTGAACTTGAATGTATATATACAGTTGTTTTATATATACAATTTTTTAAGACATTAATGAAAGTTTTGCATAATATTTTATTTTACATAGGTATTAAAGTTAGGAGAGGATTTATTAAGGGTAGTATTTATTTTTAAAACTATTTAAAAAAATATTTTTAAATATTTATATCACTAGAAAACATTAGGGGATTAATGTTTAGTATTTTAAACATAGCATGTAACTATATGATACTTCAGTAGTCAGCAAAGTTTATATGTTTTGATTGGGTGCAGTTGATTGATTAACTAATTAATTAAAAAGGAGTGTTTTTATTACTGTGTATTCTTTTGAAAAATTTGTCTGATGAAGTCCGGTGAAGCTACCGGATGAAAAGCGCTTCATGTTGTATTTTATTAAAGTTTCAGTTTTGAGGTATTCCGAGCCTTTGTGATGGTTTATCTGTGGACAAACTTTCCAAACATTGCTGCCCAACAACTCTCCCAAATGCCCAACATTCAGTAGAACATTATTATAACAATGACATACCTAGGCAGTGCTAGTATATATTTCATTTTACTGCTGTTCCTAGGCAGTATCAATTAATGGTCTGGTAAGTACAGTGTTTAAATGATACAGTAATATAAAAGGAATCTACCTAGCATTTTCAGCAGCTTTTTTAATCACTTATGGGTGGACTGTTGCTCCTCTTATATAAAGTGGACAACAAACTATAACTCTGCTTCATCCCAAGACACAATACACTGTTAAGGAAAAACTAACACTTAGCAATGCCCTATCATTAAATATTAGGGCTATTTTCATTAAGAATTGTGGGTCTATATATCCATTTCCCCATCACTTGCACATGTTAAATGAAAAAAAGTTCAGATTCTGCCATGTAACGTTTTTGCAGGTATGTATGCCAGGTTCTCCATGCAGTGCCTTTAGACCTGTAAGGAAACTACATGTGTGGGGGGGGATCAAGGGGGAGGAGGGAGATAGCAACATCATATGGATGGGGACAGCAGGACAGATAATGGCTGAACAGCGCAGGCCTGCCTGATGCTAGAAGTAAAATCAGTTGTTTAGACTGTGGTCACAAGAGTAGCTCAAACACAAATATCCAGTCATTAATGGCCATAGGCACAGTTTGATTGGCACCATCCATATCCAACAGAGGGTTGAATCATCAGTATTACTCACCACCAAATACAATGGTCATACTCCCAAACCATTCTTCACCATCCAGGACTTCTTCCCCACATTCTGCTTGTAAGCATGAAGGAGCTGATAACACTGATTAGTCTTTTGGGGCAAAACTCATTTCCATGTCCTGTAACTTAGTGGTAAGCCCCAGTTGCTTCAGTTCTTCTCAAACTACATCACATTCAGACAGTTTCCAGCCGTAAGTAGCAATTTCAAGCTATAATGCATGTTGTCTTTAAGACCCTTTTCCTTCATTAATGCAATTACTGGTCTTAATTTTCTTCTTGCTCCAAAACTATTTTGGAAAAGTGATGATTAAAAAAATATATGACTCATTGCAGTAGAGTGGACCCACCATCCAGGCAGCTTTCAACATTGTTTACTTCTGCTTATAAGAGAGGACTTTAGCAATCATGGGTTGAGACCACCCCCACTGTTAATGAGTTTATCCTTAGTTGAATGAGTTAGCCCCCTAGGCTAGTGACCCTTCTTCAGGGGAGACCCAAGGTTGTAATTATACTGCTAGAAAAAAATTGGCAAGGGCATTGAGGAACCTCCCCTACCCTTTTCGATAGGTGGTGTAAGATCTTTTACATCCAGCTGAGCTATTACCAGTTCAAGTAGATGTGGCCTCTCATCCAAAGGACAGCACATGCAGGAGTGCAGCATGCCTTAATGCTGCACTGCAGTGTCAGCAGTTTGAAAATTAGTGCACTCACCTGAAGTGGGAATAGAGCCCATAGCCTTCTTAACTTCCAACATCAAAGGTGAGCAAGCTATCTGTTAAGCCATTGATACTGTTTAAGAATATGCCTTTACAGCCTAATGGGCTCACTGTATTTAAAATCATCAAAGTCTATTTTTATAAATGGCATATGCATTCCTGCAGAAATAAAATCACATATTTACCTTCTGTATTGTTAGCAATTATGGTAATCTGAAGATGTGTCCATTTTCCTCTGTTCTCTAAATCATCCTTCTTTAGCAAACATTGCTGAATTTCCTTCAATATGTAATCATTCTGCATTTCTAAGATGTTACCCTGCAGCAGTCATCACACTTGGGTTATCCTGCCGTCAGGCGGTCCGAATTCCAAAGTCTTGGTCCGGCGTCAGTTGCTGTCGCTTCTTCCCTGACGTCAGTGCGCCAGGGGTATATCAGAGGCATCCGACGCCATTTTCTTCAGTCTTTCTTGCCGCGTGGTGCCCGAAGCAGAAGCAGTTCGCAAGTGCCGGTCGGCTGACACCTGAGATTTTCGAATAGAGTTTCAATCTGAAGTCTTCAAAGCTAAGTACCCTGTTGGGGAACCTTTTCTTGCCTCAGTCCGATGTCAGAAAAAGTTAACAATTGCATTTCTTGTGGGAAGCAAATACCTCATAAGGACTTTCATTCTTTTTGCATACCTTGCCTAGGCCCAGACTACGACGTCACTGGTTGTCGGTTTTGTGCTAGGTTCAATAAGCGAACTATTAAGCGATGCTTTGATTTCACATGACACTACTTCGGTAGGAAATTTAATTACACTCTGCCGTCGGAGCAACCGACTACCGGCGTGCATAAAAAACGCAAAGATAAAGAAAGGCAGCCTAGATCCAAGCCAGACTCTGAGCCCTCGGCTGGACCGGTCGCCGGTTCTCCGGTTTTCAGTGAGGCACCTACGCAGCCCCTGGCTACCACTGAATTGGATCCCCAGACCACTTTGAATTCTCCAGCAGAGAGTTCTAGGCTGACGCAGCCATTTTCTTTAGGCCCTACTGACGACATTGCAGTAGGAGAAGTCGGTGCTGTAGAAACACCTTCAGTTTCTGAAGGTGTCTTCAGATCGACTACTCTCGCCATAAAATCTTATGCTAAACTTTAGACTCCTCTAAAACCAAAAAAGACTACTCTTCAGTCTCCAGGTCAAGGCCCTATGCCTAAGAAACAGATGCTTAAAATGGCTGAAGATTTAATTTCTTTGATCAGGGGTTCCCAACCCCCCCCGACAAAAGGCCTAGACAAGAGGAGGATTATGCCTCCTCTGATCAGGTGTCTGTTTCCTCAGGCTCCTCTGAGGAACAGGATTACTCCTTTCCCCCTTATGAAGATTCTGATGCTGAAGACTCCATTCCCCTCAGCTTCTCCCCCTGAAGATTATTCCTTTGGGGAAACCTTACATACCATGAGGGAACATTTCCACTGGGAAGGTCAGGACTACTCTGACTCAAAGAAAAGGCTCCGAGAGTTTCTTTTACTCCCCCAGCACAGACCCCTTGCTATCCCCCCAGTTTTAGACATTGTGGATGATGTTTTCTTAGAATCTAGTCTAAATCCAGATTCTCTGCCTCCTGCTCCAGCCAAACCAGATAGATACTATAGAGTGCCTGACTCACACAAATTCCTATACAAAAGCCCTGTTGCTGACCCAGAGACAATCTCCCAGGGTCCCAAGGGGGCTAAGGCTTCTATGGCTAAAAATCCTGTACCCTCTGAAAGGGACTCCAGAGCACTAGATAGGTGGGGGAAGAAGGTTTACACCTCAGCTACTCTAGCTATGAGAGCACTAAATTGTCAATTTCACATGCTTAAATGCCAGCAATTCCTAATGTCTCAAATAAAACAAAAGATGGGCATGCACCCTCAACAGTCTAAATTCAAGGAAATGCAGGATCTGTTGCATGCAGCTGAACAGGTGGGCAAACATACTTTACAATGTGGATGTTCATCGTGCATACAGCTGCAGTCATAACAGATGGGTTATCCTGCCGTCAGGCGGGTCCTTGGTCGGCCGAATTCCAAAGTCTAGGTCCAGCGTCGGTTGTCGTCGCTTCCTCCCTGACGTCAGTGCAGCAGGGGTATAAAAGAGGCAGCCGACGCCATTTTCTTCAGTCTTTCTTGCCGCGCGGTGCCCGAAGCAGAAGCAGTTCGCAAGTGCCAGTCGACCAGTTCCTGAGATTTACGAAAGTATTTCAGCCGAAGTCTTCTTGAAAGCTAAGTACCCCGTTGGGGAAACTTTTCTTGCCTCAGACCGATGTCAGACAAAGTTAATAATTGTATTTCATGTGGGAAGCAAATACCGCATAAGGATTTCCACTCTTACTGTATACCTTGCTTAGGCCCAGACCACGACGTCTCGGCCTGCCGTTTTTGTGCTAGATTCAACAAACGCACTATTAAGTGTCGGGCGGAGTTCGCCCTTCACTTTTTTGGCAAAAAATTTAATTATATTATGTCGTCGGATACTCCGACTCCAGTTTTGAGCAAAAAACGCAAAGATAAGGACCGGCATATGAGGTCCACACCACCTACTGATACCACGCTTAGGCCGACTACCGGTTCTCCGGTACTCAGTGAGGCGCCTATGCAGCCCCTGAGTACCGATGACAATGCATTACCGGTGTCTTCAGTACCCAAGGCCGCAGGGTCCTCGGCCCCCATTCCTACTACAGATACCGACGCCACTTCTGGCGGGGAAACTCAGAATTTAGACAGGCCTGCCAGTTCTCAAGGGGTCTTCAGGCCTTCCTCCTTCTCTATTAAAGCCTTCACTAAATCTAAAACAGCCATGAAAACCAAAAAACAGGTTCCTCAGACACCCGCTCAAGGCACCATGCCTAAAAAGCAGATGCTTAAAATGGCTGAGGATTTGATTACTCTTATCAGGGGTTCTCAACCCCCCTCTGACAAAAGGCCTAGATTAGAGGAAGACTACCCTTCCTCAGATCAAGCTTCTATTACCTCAGAACTATCTGAGGACCAGGATTGTGCCTGTTCTCCATTCGAAGACTCTGATGCAGAGGAGTCTATTACCTCGGTCTCCCCCCCCTGAGGACTTCTCTTTTGGGGAAACCCTGCATACATTGAGGGAACACTTTCACTGGGAAGGCCAAGATTACTCAGATTCCAAGAAAAGGCTCAGGGAATTTCTTCTGCTCCCCCAGCGTAGGCCTCTGGCTATCCCTCCTGTTTTAGATATATTGGATGATGTGTACACAGAAGCCAGCCTTAATCCTGATTCTTTGCCTCCAGCTCCTGTTAAACCAGACAGGTATTACCGGGTTCCTGATTCTCACCAGTTCCTATATAAAAGCCATACTGCTGACCCAGAAACTATTTCACAGGGTCCCAAGGGAATTAAGGCCTCTACTGCTAAAAATCCATTACCTTCAGAGAGAGATTCCAGATCTTTAGAAAGGTGGGGGAAAAAGGTGTACACCTCGGCCACTTTAACCATGAGGGCATTAAACTGTCAGTTCCATATGTTAAAGTATCAACAGTTTTTGATATCTCAGCTGAAAAGCAAAATGACACAACCAGAACAACCAGAGTTAAAAGAGTTGCAGGATTTGTTGCATGGTGCAGAGCAAGTGGGTAAACATACCTTGCAGTGTGGTTTTGATGCTTTAGAGGCCTCATGTAGAGCTGCTGTTACGGGGTCTGTTATACGTAGGCATGCTTGGCTCAAAGAGCAAACCTTACCAGATCATGTCAAAGCGAAATTATTAGATGCACCTCTTCAAAAAGATGTATTGTTTGGTGTTAAAGCAGAGGAGGTGCTAAAGAAAATGGAGGAAAAAGTGAAATCAATGCAAACAGTGAAAGATTTCCTGCAGGTACAGCCTCCACGTTTCAGCAGAAACTGGCCTTCAAAATTTGGTCCTTTCCAGCCATGGACAGACCTCAAAGGGGCAGATACAGGCGTCCAAGGGGTAGAGGGCAACCTCAAGGATCTTTCAGAGCCAGACAGTGGCAAGCACCAACCCCAAGAGGTGGAGAGGATAGATCACAGTCTTTCAGAAAACAGACACAATGACTTCCCCCTACACCTGCCAAGCAAAGCTTTAATGGCAGCACCTTTGGGTGGAAAACTGACATTATTCTCAAAAAATTGGCATATCTTTACAAAAGACAAATTAATTCTGGACATTATAGACAGAGGCTACAGGTTCCACTTTCACACCCTTCCAAAAATGAGAGGCATGCCAAACCTGCCACAAAATCAAAGGGCAGAGGCACAGAAACAAATTTCAGCTCTCATTGACATGAAAAGAACAAGGTCAAGGGTTTTATTCCAGACTATTCCTGGTACCAAGGGAAGACAAAGATTGGAGACCTATCTTAGACCTATCCATCCTAAACACATATCTACAGGTGCCAAAATTCAAGATGCTCACATTACAGCAGCTACTTCCCATGCTGGGCAAGGAGTCTTGGTTGGTAACATTGGACCTCAAGGAGGCATACCTGCATGTCCCTGTCAGACATGATTGCAGAAGATACCTCAGATTTCTTGCAGGTTCAACCCATTACCAATTCTCTGCATTGCCCTTTGGCTTATCTACTGCGCCCAGAGTGTTTACGAAATGCCTGGCATCAGTAATCGCCTTCTGCAGACTACAAGGGATACAAATCTACCCATATCTGGACGACTGCCTGATCCAAGCGGACAGCAAGGACATACTACTGCAGCACCTGGCATTTGTACTAAAACTGTTGAACTTCCTGGGATACACAGTCAACAAAAAGAAATCAAAACTGATACCCTCTCACCAAATAATTTTCTTGGGTGCCAACTTGGATACAACCACCCAGATGGCCTACCTCACGCCAGACAAGCAAGGGCAACTGTCTCAATACTTCAGAAAAATGGCAACTTACACCAGGCTAACTGCAAGGAAAGTCCTGCAGGCTCTGGGATTCATGGCATCTTGCATCCTACTTATCCCATGTGCAAAGCTGCATATGAGGAAACTTCAATGGTACCTAAAAAACTTATGGTCTCAACACAGCCACAGCTTGGAAGCAATTATTCTACTCATTCCATGCCTTCAAAAGGAATTTATGTGGTGGGCTCAAGCTTGCCAAAGAAACACAGGTATTCCTTTCTGTGTACCTCAAGCAACTCAAATCATCACAACAGACGCCTCAGACTACGCATTGGGAGCACACATGACAAATCAGTGCATTCAGGGAAAATGGGCACGAAAAGAGAAGCTCCTTCACATCAACCAAAAGGAAATGCTAGCCGTGCAAAAGGCTTTTATGACCTTCAAAGACCTACTGCATCCAGGCCAGCTATTGATAAGGACAGACAACACCACAGTGATGTGGTACATAAACAAACAGGGGGGAACTCATTCATACCCCCTGTGCAGGCAAGCCATGACCCTATGGAGCACAGCACTGGAATTGAAAATTCAACTACAGGCACAATTCCTGCCAGGGAAGGAAAACACACTGGCAGACAACCTAAGCAGAAATATGACAGATCCACATGAATGGAAGTTGCATCCTCAAATTTTCACAAAGATAACACAGGCATGGGGACAGCCAGACATAGATCTCTTTGCTACCCACAGAAATTGCCAGTTGAAAAAATTTTGTTCAAGGACCTATCATCCACAGGCCTGGAAAGTGGATGCACTTTCCTTCAATTGGGCAACATTGACAGTCTATGCCTTCCCGCCTCTTCCTCTGCTGCCCAAAGTTCTATTAAAAGCCAGAGCAGAGAGGCCGAAAATGATTCTCATCGCTCCAGACTGGCCAAGGCAACACTGGTATCCGCTCCTGAAGAGCCTGACACATTCCCCACCATGGATCCTATCTCTAGTCCCTCTACTGTTGTCCCAGCACAACTACAAAACCCTTCACAGCCAGCTCAAAACTCTAAATCTAGCTGCATGGAGAATTCCTTGATTTCCTAACAGTTTCTCCTCTCCAAGGAGGTGCAGGATGTCATCTTGGAGGCCAGAAGACCTTCTACTAGAAAGGCCTACTCCACCAAATGGAAACGATTTTGTGCCTGGAATCAAAAGAAGGGACAGAATCTTTGGGTAATAAATATACCTCAAATTTTACAGTACCTAGCGGAGATGTTAAACAATGGACTTTCCTTCTCCTCCATCAAGATCCATGCTTCAGCCATTTCTGCACAATACAACACAGATCCTCCTTTATTCTCTCATCCTCTCTTAAGGCAGTTCCTCCGAGGGGCAAAGAATATAAAACCCCCAAGGAAACTACCAGTCCCTGCTTGGGACCTCAACTTCGTATTGGAAAAGCTGATCCTTCCTCCCTTCGAGCCAGCTTCTTCATCAGAGTTACAGTACTTGTCATGGAAAACAGCCTTTCTTCTGGCTATCACCTCAGCTTGCAGGGTTTCGGAGCTACAGGCCCTCATGGCTGTGCAACCATTCATCATTTTCCATCAGGACAGAGTTTCCTTATGAACCAACCCTACCTTTATGCCAAAGGTAGTATCCAGTGTAGCTTTGAATCAGACTATCCACTTTACCTACCTTTTATCCTAATCCACAAAACAAAGGGGAAAGACTACTACATTCCTTGGACATTCACAGACAACTTCGTTATTATTTGGACAGGACAAAGCCATTCAGGAAATCTGAGCAACTCTTTGTGTCCTATGCTGCAGGTGCTCAAGGAAAGGCTATTTCCAAACAGACAATTTCAAAATGGATAGCCCACTGCATACGCTTTTGTTACTCATTTCATGGAAAAACTGTGCCTGCATGCATCAGATCCCACTCCACCAGAGCCACAGCTACCTCTGCAGCCTTCCTCAGGGGGGTCCCTACCAAAGATATTTTGGAAGCAGCCACCTGGAGTTCAGTGTACGCTTTCTCCAAGCACTATCACCTCCCACTATACTCTAAATCTAGAGCGGGCTTTGCCACAGCAGGGCATCCTAGCCCCTCCTAGTTCCACTTAGTGCCTACCACCCTTACTTAGCTTTGGGATTCTACCCATCTGTTATGACTGCAGCTGTATGCACGATGAACATAGTACAGTTTTGTACCTACCATAAATGTAGATGTTCGAGTGCTCATACAGCTGCAGTCCAGGTTTCCCTCCCTCCAACCCCTCTTAGGACAGGCCTTATGACAAACCCTTTTCATATCACCTTTTGGGGTACTCTTTTATGGTGTATTTGCTTGCAACTACTGTTTTTGATTTATCAACGTTGCATTTTTGCATAACATTATGTTTGCCTTCCTTCTGGAGGCACCTGACATCTGGGGCAAGAAAAACTGAAGAAAATGGCGTTGGCTGCCTCTTTTATACCCCTGCCGCACTGACATCAGGGAGGAAGTGACGACAACCGACGCCGGACCTAGACTTTGGAATTCGGCCGACCGAGGACCCGCCTGACGGCAGGATAACCCATCTGTTATGACTGCAGCTGTATGAGCACTCGAACATCTACATTTATGGTAGGTACAAAACTGTACTTTTTGATGCCTTGGAAGCTTCCTCTAGAGCAGCTGTTACTGGGTCTGTTATACGTAGGCATGCTTGGTTAAAGGAACAGTCTCTGCCTGATCATGTTAAAGCAAAGTTACTAGATGCACCCTTACAGTAGGATGTCTTATTTGGGGTTAAAGCAGAGGAGGTTTTAAAGAAAATGGAGGATAAGGCAAAATCTATGCAGACAGTCAAAGATTTCTTACAAGTACAGCCCCCACGATTCAGCAGAAATTGGCCAACAAAAAATTGGTCCCTTCCAGCTTCTGACAGACCACAGAGGGGTAAATACAGGCGCCCAAGGGGCAGAGGACAAGCACAAATCCCTTACAAACATCACCAATGGGGCACTGCAACACAGAAGGGAGGAGGAGAAGACAGGCCACAAACTACTAGAAGGCAAACACAATGACTTATACCTCAAACCACCAAGCAAAACTCTCCTGGCAGCTCCCTTGGGAGGAAAATTAGCACTTTTTGCAGACAACTGGCGCATCGTCACAAAGGACAAATGGGTCCTAGACATTATCTCACAAGGATACAGATTCCATTTCCACACCTTGCCAAGGATAAAAGGAATGCCAAACCTGCCTCAAAATCAATGGGTAGAGGCACAAAAACAAATTACAGCTCTCATGGACATGAGAGCCATTCAACTGGTACCTACACAGGAGCAAGGCCAAGGATTTTACTCAAGGCTCTTTCTAGTCCCCAGAAAGGACAATGCTTGGAGACCCATTCTGGACCTTTCAATTTTAAACACCTTCTTGCAAGTACCCAAATTCAAGATGCTAATACTACAGCAGCTTCTTCCCATGTTGGGCAAGAAAGCTTGGCTAGTAACGTTGGACCTCAAGGAGGCATACCTGCATGTCCCTATCAGACAAAATTGCAGAAGATACCTCCGTTTCATTGCAGGTTCAACCCATTACCAGTTCTCTGCACTGCCCTTTGGCTTATCTACTGCACCCAGGGTCTTCACAAAATGCCTGGCACCAGTAATTGCATACTGCAGACAAAGAGGAATTCAAATATATCCATACCTGGACGACTGCCTCATCCAAGCAGAAAGCAAGGACATTCTCTTACAACACCTGGATTTTGTAAAACATCATCTAAGTTGCCTAGAGTACACAGTAAACAAAAAGAAATCAAAACTAGTGCCCTCACAAAATGACATTCCTGGGTGCCAGCTTGAATACAATGGCCCAGATGGCTTATCTGACACCAGACAAACAACTACAATTAACTCAATACTTCAGAGCAATGGCAACAAAGATCCAACTCCCTGCAAGAAAAATTCTGCAGGCCTTGGGCTTCATGGCATCTTGCATACTACTAATACCATTTGCAAAACTGCATATGAGGAAATTACAATGATACCTAAAAAGCGTATGGACTCAACACAGCCACAGCTTGGAAACAATGATACCTCTCATTCCCTGCCTTCCACAGGAGTTCCTATGGTGGTCACAGGCATGTCACCTCAACAAGGGTCAGCCTTTCACCTTACCCCCAGCCAGGCAAACTATGACAACAGATGCATTGGACTATGCCTGGGGGGCACAGGATGGTGCATTCAAGGCGTATGGACTGCAGATCAAAGGAATCTGCACATCAATCAAAAAGAAATGCTAGCTGTACAAAATGCACTGACAGCCTTCAAGGACCTCTTACATCCAGGACAGCTTATCATAAGAACAGACAACACCACAGTAATGTGGTACATAAACAAGCAAGGGGGTACACACTCCTACCCTGTATGCAGGCAAGCAATGACCTTTTGGAACACAGCACTGGCTTACCAAGTTCAATTACAAGCTCAATTCCTGCCAGGAAAAAAGAACACACTGGCAGATGACCTAAGCAGAAACATCATGGATCCCCACGAGTGGAAACTGGATCCACAAGTATTTGCAATGATAACTCAAAAATGGGGGCTCCCAGACATAGACCTATTTGCCAGCCCCCAAAACTATCAACTAACAAACTTTTGCACAAGGACTTTTCACCATCAAGCTTGGAAGGTGGACGCACTCTCATTCAGTTGGAAAATGCTGACAGTATATGCCTTTCCTCCATTACCCCTTCTTACAAAGGTGCTGCTGAAAGTCAGGATGGAGAGACCCCAAATGATACTCATTGCCCCAGACTGGCCATGCCAGCACTGGTACCCACTATTAAGGAATATGGCCCAGGGCCCACCATGGATTCTACCACAAATTACCCATCTGCTCACACAGCAAGACAATCAGATTCTACACAGCCAACTCAAAACCTTAAACTTGGCTGCATGGCAAATCACCTAAGTAACCAGCCAGCTCCTCCCTCACAAGCTGTTATGGATGTTATTCTGGAGGCCACGAGGCCCAGCACCAGGAAAGCCTACTCAGATAAATGGAAAAGGTTTTGCGCCTGGAACCAAGCTAAAGGCCAAAATACCCTTCAGCCTGACATACCTCAGATTTTGCAATATTTAACTGAGATGCTACACAAAGGGCTTTCTTTTCATCTATTAAAATCCACGCTTCAACTATTTCAGCTCACTACAACATGGATCCTCCCCTATTTTCACATCCATTCCTAAGGCAGTTTCTCAGAGGGGCCAAAAACATCAGGCCTCCCAGGAGAGCACCAACACCTACTTGGGACCTCAACTTATGCTACCTCCTTTTGAGCCAGCTTTCTCAGCTGACTTAAAGTTTATATCATGGAAGACTGCCCTGCTGCTAGCAATTACTTCAGCGAGAAGAGTTTCAGAGCTTCAGGCACTAATGGCAGTAGAGCCTTTCCTCATTTTTCATCAAGACAGAGTTTCTCTATGAACTAATCCCTCCTTTATGCCTAAGGTGGTATCCAGTGTGGCTCTAAATCAAACCATCCATTTACCCACCTTCTTTCCAAATCCACAGAACAAAGGAGAAAGACTCCTACATTCCTTGGACGTTCACAGGCAGCTACGTTACTACTTGGATAAAACTAAGGTTTTCAGAAAATCTGACCAGCTTTTTGTATCCTATGCTACAGCATCACAAGGAAAGGCTATCTCAAAACAGACCATTTCCAAATGGATAGGACATTGCATACGTTTTTGCTACACCCACCATGGAAAACCAGTTCCTGCTAGCATAAGGTCCCATTCTACCAGGGCAGCAGCTACATCTACAGCCTACCTCAGGGGGGTGCCAACCAAGGATATTCTGGAAGCTGCAACTTGGAGTTCAGTACACACCTTCACCAAACATTACCACTTACCACTTTACTCTAAGACTAGAGCTGGCTTCACCGCTGCAGTTTTACAGGGCCTTCTAGCCTCCTCTAACCCTCTTTGACTCCACCACCCATCCTTAGCTTTGGGATTCTACCCAAGTGTGATGACTGCAGCAGGGTAACACGATGAACATAATACAGTTTTGTATCTACCATAAATGTAGATGTTCGAGTGTATACCCTGCTGCAGTCCAGGTTACCCTCTCTCCATCCCCTCTGAACTAGCTGAACTTATCTCTACCACTCTATCCTATACTACCTCTGTGGTGTATTTGCTTGTGCCTAAGGGTTTTGTTTTATTTTTATATAGCTATATATATATATATATATATATATATATATATATATATATATATATTTTGCCTACCTATTAGGGGCACCTGACATCTGGGGCAAGAAAAACTGAAGAAAATGGCGTCGGATGCCTCTGATATACCCCTGGCGCACTGACGTCAGGGAAGAAGCGACAGCAACTGACGCCGGACCAAGACTTTGGAATTCGGGCCAACTGCGGGACCGCCTGACGGCAGGATAACCCAAGTGTGATGACTGCAGCAAGGTATACACTCGAACATCTACATTTATGGTAGGTACAAAACTGTACTTTCTGTAACCTAAGTCATGGCTTGCCAACACCACTTTTGACTGATCAGTCCTTCCTTCATGCACCAAAAGTACTTTGGAGAGCTCTTTATGTTGCTTCCAAGGGAATTCTTCGTATTCTAGTAATATTCACAGAATATCTGTACGAGACTCACCAGCAATGTAGTGATTAGTTTCAATGTTCACTTCACCCACCATACTCTCTCGCTCACTAAACTCTAAAGTAGTAAGTTCAGGTTGGTAAGCTGTCTTTAAGTTAACACTGATGATTTTATTAAGTCCTACCATCAAGACACACTTGTGGCATTGCTCAAATACATTTACAGGTAAAATTAGTGTACATTATGAAGTTTGCACCCACACATGACCAGGAAGGTGCTGAAGAAGCTGCTTACCTGCTGGATGTCATTCCAGAAGTATGCATCTTTCTGCTGCTGTAATGTTTAGGTTCTGCCCTTTTAGACTCTTACTTGCTTTTGGGCCTGGGAGGTTTTTTTTTATTATTTAAACCCTTTTTTGGTTATTGTTAGTTGCAGCTGTTTTTGTTCTGATTTCTATATTACTTAGAGTGACCACCACTTCGAATCATTTCAACACAAGTTCATCCGTTACCAACCAGTTCTAAATGGTGACCTCATGCTGCTTGACCATTGTATTCCATATTCAAGGATACAGATGTTTTCTGCTCCTTCATTGGCTAATTTGCTTTTGAGGGCTCAAGCACAAGTTTTAGACCCTGCCTCTAGGTGAGCCATCAGAAAAGTTTGGATGAACCAGCAACCAGAATTCAATTAAGTTCATCCAGTTTTTATACCTGTCTGGAACATAATAGCCATAAAAAAGAACTATTGCTTGTTCGTATATATATATATATATATATATATATATATATATATATATATATATATATATATATATATACATGTATACATACACGCACACATATATATAATGTCAATTTTCTTCCGATCATTCAAACAATATTTTTATAACATTTCAAGAAACTCACACAAAAACTATTAGAAGTATTTCTACATGTTCTTGATTTCCCACGTATTGGCCTAATTGCCCCAGAAGTAAATCCTTCATTAATTGACAAATGTGGTGAACCACAATCTAAAGATTAATTCACTCATGCTGACAGCTTCACATGCACTTTGAGTTGATGCCATTTTGTCTCAAATCAAATTAATCCCACTTCCCCATGTTACTCTCCTAATAATTTTTAAAGGCATAAGAAGCCTAAAGTCAGTTGGTAAATCAACAAACAGAGCCATTACTCATTGAAATAGTTACTTTTTCTTGAATTACATTCGTAACCAAACCTTTGACACAGTATATGTTAAACCTGAAAGATTTCATATTGATTTGAATAGCAGTATCCATTCCATGTTATATTCCTCCCCAGTAGGGGTCCCCTCCTCTTCTGAGTCTTCCCCACAGCCTCTGGCAGAGGAAGTTCCAAGGAAGAGGACATGTAAGAGGAGACATCTTGACTCCCCCCATGGAGTCTTTAATGGAAGATATGGATGCTGGTGAAAGAGATGGGTCCCCAAGATCACTGCCCGAGGACGTCTCCTTCAGAGACATACTCGAGATCCTTAAGGCCAAAGGTGGTTGGTCTGCCCAATCCCCGTCCTCAGAGGAAACCTTATTTCTGGAGGCTTTCAGAACAGGCCCATTGTTTCTCCCAAACTGGCCACCCTTCCAGCTAATTCATCCATGAGGCTAATTTCCAATGCAGGGGAAGGTTCCTCATGGGTTGCAGGTTCAGGCATTACACTAGGCATCATACTTGGCTGCACCTCAGCAGGTTTGCAGAGGCCTTCCAGATGTTTATTAATGCCCCCTTTGATGATTCCACTTTCTTTGGTCCCAGCATAAAAGAGACGTTGACCCGCTGTGAACAGGAAGGAAACACATTGACAGCCGTCAGGATTAGATTTTCTACCCCTCAAAGGTCCTTTTCTAAGACCCGGAAAGGGAATAAGAAAATGTGGTTTCATAAGGCACAATCTTCCTTTCAGGATGTTCAAGATGATTCCTCTTCCAGGGGATGGGTGAGAGATTTCAATGACAGACATCACCCCAGAGGCAGAGGAGGCCCACAGAATCAAGGTTCCAGGGAGCCTTTCTCCGAGAAACCTTTTCAGTGTCCCTGAGGCATTGCCTGACTGTCCTTCCCTGGAGGCAGGGGTTGGTTTTCTATGCATCCTCTAGCCTGGGCAAATATCAAAAATGATCAATGGGTGCTAACCATTACATCCAGGAGCTATTGGATTCCCTTTTCGGAGAATCCACAAAAAATCAGAAGTCTTCTAGACGTGCCACTCAGTCAGAAGGAGTTGGCCCAACAGGAGGTCATGAACCTTCTTCTAAAAAGAACCTTCCAAGAGGTCCCTACAGGACAGAGAGGATACGGAACTTATTCCCACTTCTTTTTAGTTCCAAAGAGAACAGGGGACTTGTGTCCTATTCTGGACCTCAGTCTTCTAAACTTGTTTGTACAGAAGTCAAGGTTTCGGATGGTCACTCTGCAATCAGTTGTGCCCATTTTGCACAGCAACGACTGGATGTGCTCAGTGGATCTCCAGGACATGTAGTACCATTTCCAGATCCACCGATGGACCAGGAGATTTCTCCGCTTTTGCTTGGGAGCTGATCACGTTCAGTTCACGGCCCTGCCCTTTGGACTCAAATCAGTCCCCTGGTTGTTCAAATGCATGTCAGCGGTGGCAGCTCATTTCCAGCTGCAGGGACTCCAGGTGTTTCCCTATTTGGACGATTGGCTCCTTACGGCCCCCACAAAGCATCAACTATTGGACAGCATACATTTCCTGCTCTCCCTGTTCCATCAGCTGGGAATTATTGTAAACTTAGGCAAGTCTTCCTTGATTCCAACTCAACATCTGGAGTTCATAGGCAATCTGTTGGATACCAACTTGCAGCTCTACCTATCCACCATGTGACTCTGATATGCTCTCACGTTAAAGTTCTGCTGGAGCAAACTTGCCCTCCAACTTCACACATCCTCAGGGCTCAAGGATCCATGGTGGCTGCCATTTATTTGGTTCTGCTGGCAAGGTACTACATGAGAGTTCTACAGTAGACCTTTGCAGTTCATTGGTCAGCATTTCATCATCCCCTATCATTCACCATTTGCCTCACCCCAGTTTGTTGGAAACATCTCTTGTGGTGGATTCGCTCCCCGGACCTCTTAGTGGGCAGGTCCTTCTCTCCCCCGATTCCCACGGCCACTGTCACCACAGATGCTTCCCTCCTAGGATGGTGGGGACATTTCAGGGGAAAGATGGTCCAAGGGACGTGGTCCCCCTTAGAGCCCAAGCTGCACATCAATGTTCTGGAGGTGAGAGCAGTCCTTTTATCATTGCAAGCTTTCCAGGATTGCCTCCCACAGGGAACAATTGTAGTTCTATCGGACATCATGGTAGCTGTTTGGTATATAAACAAGCAAGGGGGCACATGTTCTTATCTGCTTTGTAGCTAGGCCTTGAGGGTATGGGAATGGGCGAGGTCCACAGGGTGCTTTCTCCTTGCAATGCACATTCCTGGAGCATCCAGCATTTTGGCAGACAAATTGAGCAGGGCTATTCTGACCCCTCATGAGTGGTCCCCGAATCTAGTGGTGGCTCAACAGATTTTCCTTGGCGGGGCTATCTGAGCTGTTATCTGTTTGCATCTGCTCTCAACCACAAATGCAGCAATTTCTTTGCATTGATCCCTCCAGAGGGGGAATCCCCCAAGGGTGCACTCACGCATGATTGGCCTTCGAGTCTCCTTTATGCTTTCCCACCTTTGCCTTTAATTCCCAGAGTACTTCAGAAAGCCAGATGCCTCAAGACACAATTGATCCTCATTGCCCCCTTCTGGCCTCAGCAGGTGTGGTTCCCCCTTCTATGGTCTCACTTGAGGCACCCACCCTGGGTGCTCGATTTATCTCTGGATCTAAAATCACACCAGTCTCTACTTCTGCTCCTGAATCTTCAGACCCTTTGTCTGACAGCGTGGTATGTCCGCTTCCAGTGATCTTGGCTAAGTCCAGGCTAGCCTTGCCCGTGAAGGATATTATCCTTGCTTCTCAGAGATCTTCCACTAGGAAAGTGTATAACAGCAAATGGAAGAGATTTTCTGTCCAGGCAAAGAACAACACTCTGGACCCCTTATCAGCTTCCATTCCTGAGATTCTTCTCTTTCTGACGTCTCTGTTTAAGGAAGGGGCCAGTTTTTCCACGATCAAGGTTCAGTTAGCAGCAATTTCAAATTTTCATCTTAACGATGAATCGAACTTTTCTTCTCGTCTCTGCAAAGCCTTTTTGAAAGATGTATTCCTTTTACAGCCCCCTGTTAAGGACCCGTCTCCACTGTGGGATCTTGCTTTGGTGCTACAGTCATTAACAAAACCTCCCTTTGAACCACCTTCATCCTGTGACCTCAAATTTCTTTCTTGGAAGACTGCCCTTTTAGTGGCAGTAACTTCAGCAAAGAGAGTCTCTGAGCTGCAAGCTCTTACTATTAAGCCACCTTACTTAATTTTCTATAAGGATAGAGTATCTCTGAAACCTAATCCATCTTTTATGCCCAAGGTAGCTTCGGAGGCTAATCTCAATCAATGTATTCAACTACCAGTATTTTTCCCCAATTATGCCAATAAAGGGGAATATATTCTGCACACCTTGGATGTTCATCATCAACTATGTTTCTATCTACATAGAACCAAGGAATTTCAACTTTCAGACCAGTTGTTTGTAGCCTTTTTTGTAAACACAATGCATTTCCTTCATTTACTCTTCAAAAGATGTTCTTTTATCTACACCAGTAAAGGCTCATTCCACCAGGGCGGTGTCTACCTCAGCTACCTTTGCAGATCATCAATCGTTAGATGATATTTGCGCAGCAGCAATGTGGTCTTCACCTCACACATTCATTTCCCACCATAAGTTGGATTTGATCTCCAGAGGAAGGGCTTCCTTTGGCTTCATGGTTCTTCAGCATGTCCTTCCTTGAGGCCTCCCAGGATTCAGGTAGCTGGGAAGTCTGACCCTAACATGAGGAATGGTGATTAAGATAACATCAGATTTATAATTATGTACTTACCATAACTTGGTAAATGTGTTATCAGTAGTCACCATTCATCACGGCCCCACCCTCCAGCCCCCTTCCTGAGAGATTAGCAGGATGTTGGTGGACCTATGTTGATGGTAATTGTTTCAGTCTGTCTTCTTTCATTATGCAAACTCGATCTGAGGGATTAGAGGGCAGCAGATCATCATGGAAGGGGAGGAGCTTGAGCTAAACTGCTGTTTGAGTATGCCAGCTCGGATATCGGATCCTAGACCCTGACGTGATGAATGGTGACTACAGATAACATCGTTACCAAGTTATGGTAAGTGCATAACTATAATTTCACAACATCACAACTTTCAATTAGCCTTCAACACTTTGCAGTTGTCCACATATCCCCTGACTGACCTTATTATCCTGCTGAGCTTTGTAGTCCTTAATTCTGTTAGTTCCCTCTCCAGCTGGAGCCTTCATTTGATTCCTGAGGCCAACCATCCACTTCTCTGGCCATCCATTTAGGGGATCACCAATTTGCCACCCTATAGCTTGGCTCCCAAAATGGCTTTATCTCATTCTTTTTTTGAAGAAGCTTAAATAGGGCTCCTTGTGTTGTCTCTGAGATTGGAGATCTACATCATTATTGGCTACATCATTATGTCTGACACTTGTCACTTCATTTCCTTGGTTTCTACCCCGTGCTTACTGCAACAGCACAAATTCAAAAAGAATGTCCAGCACACTAAAGTCAGTGAGAACAAATATTTAGTATATTTTATAAGCCATACATTTCAATACTCATAAAAAAATTGATGACTAACAGCATATGTTGCCTTCATCAGTGTTACAAATCCAAATGAATTGTATGGAATTAAATATATATATATATATATATATATATATATCTATATTGATATATATATATATATATATATATATATATATTGAATATACACCATGCTCCCATTGGTTAATTAAAGATGTTCATTAAGACCAGGTGAAAATAAACCTCCAAGTCTAATAATCCAGGACTTTTCATTGTAATTTAAAATAGTATGCCAATCTAGTTTGTTTGATCTATTATAAACAATTTTATCAATTATGATAAAAGCAAAAGAAAATGGCGTTGGCTGCCTCTTTTATACCCCTGCCATACTGACGTCAGGGAAGAAGCAACGACAACCGACGCCGGACCAAGGCTTTGGAATTCAGGCCGACTGCGGGACCGCCTGACAGCAGGATAACCCAAGTGTGATGACTGCAGCAGCATAACCACTCGAACATCTACATTTATGGTAGGTACAAAACTGTACTTTTCTTAGTATGTTTGAAAGGAGCATTAGACATATGTCCATTATTTAATATCACTCATATGTTCTTATATACAAGTTTTTAATGGATGTGAAATTTGTCCAGTGTAGAATGTTGAACAAGTGCAAGCTGTACGGTAAATAACCGAATCAGAATTACACTTCCCAAAAACAAAAATATCAAAAACCTTAGATGTATTTTTTGTGGTAAATTGTCTTACTTACCCTCCTCAAATGTAGTTTGTTTACCAACATCTTGAGACACCTTTTTCTGTTTATAATGATTAAACCAATTATCCCCAATTACAAAACCCATCTACCAATTCTGATTCATGTTGAATACTTTCTTCATTAACAGAAGAAATCCTATACATCTATAATAATTGAGATTTAAGAATATTGTGACTGATATGACCAGGATGACAGCTATCAGCATGCAATGAAGTATTGAACTGAGGATCTTTCTGATTACCTTACTTTGTAAGGTACCATCATTGTTTTTCTTAATATTCACATCTAAAAATGTGATATTAGTAAGATTATATTTGACCACAAACTCTATCTCCATTTATTTTCATTAATGAAATGCTAATTAATGATGTTCTACAAATTCAGTAAGATGTATTAGATCTGACTTCCAGACCATCCAATAATTGTCCAGGTACCTGTGCCATATATCAATAGAATCCAAAAAAAATTATGGCTTGAATTGTATATAAGCTGGTGCTCTAAAAAAACCCATAAAAAGGTTCTCATATATGGGAGCAAATGAAGGCCCCATCACCATCCCCTTTAGTTATAAATAGCACTCACCATTAAAATAAAACATATTTTTCATGAGTACATGTTCAGCCAAACAGAGAAGGAATGTATTAAACCCTGGACTATACAGGGGTATACTATCCAGCCAATATTCCAATGCCATAAGCCCTACCCAATGTGATATATGGAAAACTATGCCAGATACACTACCATAAATTTAAATTTTTAGGTTCAGCACAGCGTTATTGCTGAGATGAAAGCATTTACCCTTTTCTTAGTACTGCCAAAATGGTCTTTTTTCACAAAAAAGCAAGAAAGTACAGTTGTGTAAGTAAACTTACCATAACAGATGTTTGAATGATCACTGCTACAGTAGCCTTAGCTATATGGGTTGCATTTTGCATAGAATATAACAGCCGTCCAGCTTCCAAAACTGCAGGGCACCTTCCATGCACCCAAACCGTAAGTCATAAGCTGACTAAAAAGACAGGTTTGGATGCCAAACCCTTCAGAGCTTTCATGTCAACAGAGAGAGAGGGAAGCTGAGCCCTGAAAGGACATTGCTAGGAACAATGTAAAATAAATGACCACACTCTGGTATAAACAATACACCAAAAAACAAGGGGAGTGGGGGGTGTCTATGGCAGCAGTGATCATTTTGGCATCTACTGTTACGGTAAGTTTACTTACACAACTGTTCTGCATTCATCATATTAACCACTATTGCAATAGCCTTAGTTATATGGGTAGATTATAATAGCTTATTGCATTTTGGAGGTAAAGGGGGAAGGGTTCAGCAATCCCTGGACAATGGTCCTAGTAAAGTCTAATCTAGACCTAGAGAAGGAATCAAGCTTATAGCACTTTGTAAAAACATGTATAGAGGACCAAGCTGCAACTTTTGGAATCCAACCCTTTCCAACAAGCCATAGATGAAGCCTTGGGCCTGATAGAGTGGGCTTTGACCCTGCCTGGAATAGTTTTGTTGTGGTGAATATAACAAAAGGTAATAGCCTTAGACAAGCATTTAGAGAGAGTCTGTCTTACTACAGGTTGTCCCAGCTTACCTTCGCAAGAAATAACTGATTCAAAGGTCTGAAAGATTTAGTTTTATCAAGAGAGTTACTTGAGTTGTCTGTGTTTATCCAAGACATGGATTATCCTTTCTCACTCATTTTTAGGTTTAGGAAAGAAAACAGGGAGATAGTCTGGCTTAACATAAACGTGGATATTGAAGCATAAAATAAGGATTACTTCTCAAAGAAACCTTGTCTCTGTGGAAAATGAGATAGAGTTGACTCACCATAAGAGCTTGCAACTCAGATACCCTGCTTGCAGAGGTCAGAGTAATCAGTAAATCTGTTTTCCATTTTAAGAACCTCAAGTCAGCCAGATTAGCTGGTTCAAATGGAGCAAGTGTTAGTTTCTCTCACACAAAATTAAGACCCCCAAGGAGGGGGCACCTGTTTTCTTGGAGGCCTCTTATGCAAAGCCCCTTTCAAAAACATTTTGCTATGAGAATGCATTTAAAGAAGAGGACCCATGGTCAGGCATGCTGAACTGGCTTTCAAATGACTCTTGAAGGAGGTGTAATAAAGGCCATATGATAGAAATTCACACAAATATTATAAAACCAGGGAAGAACTAGACATAGATGGATGCCGGTTTTGTTGTTGCCACCAACTAGAAAACCTTTTTCATTTACTAATATGTGATTTTCTAGTAGCAGGCTTTCTTGCCTTCATAAATACCTGCCACTTATCCTTAGTAAACAGGTATCAAAAGAAAAGTAAGACCATATCATCCAGGCAGTCAATTGAAGTTGAGTGGGGTGGGGGTGTATCAAACACCCCTGTTCTTGTGTAAATAGATCCAGTCTGTGAGGAAGCTTGCAGTAATTGCCCTGGCAATTTCCAAAAGAAGATAGAACCAAGGTTTCCTGCACTGAAAGGGAGTCACCAGCGTGACCTTGGGTAATTCCTAATGAATCTTCATAAGTACCCTGGATATCAGTGGAAAAGGTGGAAAAGCATACAGGAACATTCCTGTCCAAGGAAAAGAAAAGGCAGCCATCTTCTAGGACTTTTTGCACAGAGTTCTGGAGCAACATCTTGCCATGTAATTGTTCAGAGAGGAGGCAAATAGGTCTACTTGAGGAACTCCTCACAGAAGGATCAAATCTTGTAAGATCCCTTGATCTAGTTTCCATCTGCCCTTGTCCACCATACAGTTTTGCTCTAATGAAATATAGGATGCCTGTAGAGTGAGATTGTGCTGTGAAGATATATCCATTGCTAACATGGCTAATCTTCAAAGTGGATATGACCTGGTTCCCCCTTGCTTGTTGATGTGCCATATGACTGTGGTATTGTCTGTAACAATTTGAAGAGGTCTCAGGGACCGAAGATGATTCAGAGAGTTAAGTGTGTTGATCAGGGCAAACATCTCTTTTATATTTATGTGCTTGCATCTGTCTTTGGTGCCCCAACCAACTTGCACTTTTATCCCTCCTGAAACTGCTCCACAAGCAAAGTTCAAGATGTCTACAGTGACCGACTTCTTTAGAACAAGTAGGGAGAAGGAGAGACCTGGATTTAAGGATATTTTGCTGTTTCCACCAAGTGATTTGTGTTCTGACAAACTCCAACACTGGGATTTCAAAAGACAAAGGAAGTTGCTGCTGGGACCAAAGAGACTTCAGACACCATTGTATCTTTCTCATGTTGAGTCTTGCCAGGAGTTTCATGATGATCGTAGATGCCATGAGACCCAAAGTCCTGAAGTTTTCCCTCACAATGACTGAAGTCTTAGTAGAAAACCTTAGAAATAGATGTAGATAAAGATCTATTTTTTCCTGTGTAAGAAAACCTCTTTGAACTGAAGTGTCTAGCTGACACCCTGGGAAAACAGTCCTGCATGATAGAGTCAAAAAAATAGTTTTGAATGTTCTCTTGGAATTCTGGCTTCTGTAAGAGATCTCTCACCCAAGTAAGAGATTCCTGACACTTTGAAAAAGACTCTGCAAGGATAAGCAAGTCATCTAAATATGGAAAATGTGTGGATACCCTGTAGTCTGCAATGATCTATCACTGGAGCTAGACACTTTGTGAGCACTCTTGGTGCAGTAGATAGTTCAAAAGGTAAGGCAGAGAACTGTTAATGTGCTCTAGTCACCCAAAAACCTTCAGAAATGCCTGAAGTCTGGATGAATAGGGATCTGATGATAAACATCTTGTAAATCTAGTGTTACCAGGAAACTTGAATGAGGAAGACGAGACCCAGAGGTTGTGAAGTGACATCATTTTAAATTTGGGAATTATCACAAACAGATTTAGCAAAAAAAGAAAGAAAGAACAATCGAGATTTAGTCTCCCAGCATCTTCTTCCTTTAGCACTAAAAACATCATTGAATAATAACTTTTCCCACCCAGGAAGGAGAAAATGGACTAGTGGATGAGGAATTACTCCCCCGGAAAGAAGGAATTTCCTCCAACTGCCATCTGTAAACGTGATGATTGATCTTCAGAATCCATTTGTCTGAAACTATCTGTTGAAAAAGAGAAAAGTGGAGATTCCGACTTTCTGAGAGAAATATGGAGATTCAGACTTTCTGAGAGAAATATGGGGCTGGCTGAGTGGGAAGGGGGACAAGGTCCCTTAAATAGTCATTCTAACTTATTGGACTGTCCTTGGTTTTGGGAAGTTCCAGAATTTTGAACCCCCTTTTGCCATTTCTTTTTAAACTTATGTTTACCTGCAATTTGTTGAGACTGTTTTATTATTATTATTATTATTATTATTATTATGCTAAAATTAGAACAGGGGTTAGATAATCCATTTGAAAATTTGGAAAAGGAAGGCTGAAAAATCATAGAAATTGCCTGAATCAGCTTACCCCTTTCATCGCGCTTTTTGATTAGGTCTTTAGCAGAGGGGCCAAAAAGTAAATCTCTACCCAAAGGATAATTAAACACTCACCTGATATCTGATTTTGGATTAAAAAGTGTTTTATGTTATTTACAGCCGTGGTCTGGTGCCTCCTTTTTCTACTTTTACGATATAATTAAACATCTCTTTTATAACATTATGTGGGAGGTTCTGAGAGTGCAGCCAGGCAAACCTCCACAAACAGTAGCAGTGGCCACAGACCTGGAAGAAGTATCAACTGAGTCACACACACACTACACAGGGAGTAGTGACATGTACAATTAAAGAAACTATATTATTTAAAGCACATTTTTCTTGCAAGAAAAAAAAAACAGACAAAACATTACTCCTTTTTTTCACAATTAGTCAAAACAAACTTTAACATATGAACCTGACAATTTAAAATTTTGAAAATCAAAGTTGCAGAAATATACACTTTTTCCCATACTTATCAATCATCTTTCCATCCTTATCAGAAAGAGTAGGACTGAAATTAACTAAATGCTTAGCACCAGCAGGATTAACTGAAGCTATACCTGCTGGATCAAGTTTGGGAAGTGTATAAAAATGTAAAACATTGAGGAACTCCATACATCCTACCTGCCATTATAGGGGTAGTAGGCTGGCTATCAGGAAAATTGCAAGCAGTGACACACACATCCTCCAAAGCTGACAGAACTGGAGGAATGGGTGAAGGTTCTGGAAATTCCTTCTGTAAGAGCTCAAAGTATTTTCTGAGGGGCTGTAAAACCTCTGTATTCTCCCACTGAAAACACTGGCACATTATCGAAATAGTCTCAGAGTAAAAGAACCCCCCACAAGAAGAATCAGAAACTGAGCTTTTCTTTGAGTCTGAATCATAATTCTGAGAAAATATAAATGAAAGTTGCTCTGTCACTAGCTTTCTAAAATTAAAGTCGATGCAGGTTTGATATACTACATAGGTGATGTATTTTAACAAGTTTTTTTATTGTTTTTACATTATTTAAGCCTTTTTAACCATATTTAATATATGCAGCCTGATGCTATACCTTTAAGAAGGGGGTTGACACTTGTTGTTTAATTAACTATGTCATTCAGTTAAACAATGCTATATAAGGGAACTAATGGAGATGTGAATTTGACTCTGATGATGCCTAAACGTAAGTAGGCAAAAGCACCAAGTCTTTTGTTTTTTTATTTAATAAATTGTACTTCCGTGGATGTCTGGACGTTGTGGTGACTTCTCTGTTTGGAACTCTATAATGTTAGCCAAAGCCTGTCTTCAAACTCTTTGCTCATTTTATAGACCAAATTCATCCTCTGCCATCATTTCTATCTACACTTGTACATTCAACTGCATAAATGTTGTCAAAGAGTAAAACATCTTCTTTCCTTGTCTTTAGAGGTACACCACAAAGTACATTCCATATAAAAAAAAAAAAGAGTAACAGAATTTCCCCAGTGTCCTGGCCAAATTATCCCTAAAAAGGTTAGATATGCCACCACAGGTCTCACCTGAAAACAGGCAGTAGGGCTAGTGGGATTAAGCATTAGCAGGAAGTAAATTAAATAAATTTGTACTGTGTAAGCTAAATTATGTATAGTAGGAAAACTGTAGTCTGGGAATAGAAAGAGATGAAGGGAAGCATACCACTCAAATCTCCAGAAATTTCCAGAATCTCTAGATGTTTAACTCAGATTTTTGATCTGTCACTCATACAATTTGTGGTTTTCTTGGAAAACAACTAAATAATGACAGACATTTCAGTTTCAGACTTCATATCCTTCAGAAAATGCATGCAAATGCAAATTATATCAGTCTATCAACTTTATAAGTTGAGAAAAACAATATTTAAAATGCATCACCATTTTAGGCATTTGCTCCCCCATTGTTTGTGCATTTTCCCCAATTCTCACACTAAGAAGTTGAAAGGTATGAGAAGGAGGAGCTACAGTATAAAAACTAAAATAAAATAATGTAAATTATGACACCTAGGGGTAAAATGTTAATTAACAATTTGATAATAAGTTGATTTAAGTTAAAATAAAGCAAAGATAAAACAGAAAACTTGGTGAAAGAAAGGAATGGCAGGTGCTTGAGGAGCACAATGGTTGTATATCCCATACCAGAAACTGTAAAAGCTGCTCTCAGAGCAGTTAGGTGAACGGGGGAACATTCTGCCAAGAGAAGTCACTTTATGTCATGAGCAAAGGAGGGATAAGATTGGTTTTTGGATGAGTTTGTAAGATTTAAAGTTACTGTCTGTAAGTTAAAACCGAACAGCTTACAAACAAAACAGAACTGAATTCTTGGTGAACCTATAAAAAGTCTAATTCAAGAATTTGATGTGATTAACCCTATTGTGAAACTTTCCTGAACATAAATTATTATCCAGAAATGTATAACTATAACATAAATAGTTTTAATCTTCTTCTTTCGGCTTTTCCCCATTAGGGGTTGCTACGGCAGATCACCTGTCCACTCATGATTGACAGTGGAGTTTTATGGTGTCTAGTTGCCAGCCCGACACCCAACCTTCCACAGAAGGCACACACACACCTAGGACCAATTTAGAGTGTCCAATCCACCTACAGTATGTCTTTGGGAGGAAACTGGAGCACCCAGAGGAAACCCACAGGGCCACAGGGAGGACATGCAGACTCTGCACAGAAGGCACCCCAGCCAAGGATCGAACCAGAGAACCTGTTGCTGTGAGGTGGCAACGCTAACCGCTGCACTACCGTGGATGCCCAAATAAATAGTGTTAATGAACGGAATATATTCCATACGCTTAGCTCTATTACGACAAAACATCTGCAGCAGTAGACACACCAGACTGACTGCTAAAGAAAATAAAGAATACAGGATGAATTAGAAGTTTAGCTGTACCCTGCATGGTTTTCTTGGTTTGCAGCTGAAGAACTGTTGCAGTATAATGCTGCACTTTATGTGAAACACCTCTAGGCGATACTGTAAATGCGGTTACTGAAAGCAGAAGGGTGAGTGAATGATAGGATGGAGGCCTTATAAGTTCCTGACAGAGATGCTGACATAACTGGGGAGGTGACAACTGGAATAGGACAGTGGTGAGAGGTATATTACTAAGTATAATGTACCAGGCTTCAGTTAACTGATTACCAGAATGGTCCACTGCACAACAGATGTTAATTTTCCTTCTGAAGTGTGTTCATTACAGAAATGATAAAGTTTAGTGGTGGACAGAAAAACACAGTTTCTCAAATAGAGGGAATAGTTTTGACAGAAATGTTATTCACATGACTGGCCCTCACACAGCTGCCTGTGTCTTAATTCATGACCATAATAATGTATAAGTTATGTTAGCTGAGAGGCGGTCTCTATGTGCAGTCAGTAGGACAGCCTTCAAATCTGCGTCTGAGCTGATGTGAAAAGCGATTGTTTCAGACAGGTATGAAATAAAGTGAATGGAAAAGTAATTAGCTTACAAACAGAATAATAAGCAAATTGTTAGTGTGAGGAAAAAAAGCATTCTGAAAAGCTGATATAAAATTATATTATAGGGGGGATAGTTTACGCACATTGAAGTAGCCTTTGAACAATAGTTACACTCACAATTAATCTCACATCTGTAATGTTATTGCCAAATGAACATCAGATGGTCTTTAAGAGAAGAATATTTACAGCCAGTAACAGACTGCAGTCATTTTCCTGCATTTACTAGTAAAACCTATAAAGTGCATTTATAGTCGGCCACATTACTCCTTCCCATCTAACAGCTGTCTCTCTTTTTATATGCTTGAATAACTATTTAACAAATGGTTTGGTTATGTGCAATGGGACACAATATAGACAGCCTGCGTCCATCTTGGCCGTATAGCTGCTGCTCGTAATTATTCTGATTATAGTTCGGTCGTCTTCATTGACACACACTGGTTTTTATTGCACCCCTGTTTGGCATCTCTTTTCTGCAGCAGAAAGGATACTGAAACTTAATTTTCTATTAATACAGTTCTGTACATACATTCAAAAGGTATGAAGTTTGGTAAATGCCACACATGGTCATAGAAGCATTGTGTGGACTGTGCATTAACTTAACTTTAATAAGTTGTCCCTAGATACTGTTACTATGGTGAAAGAGACTGCTTATATAAGACTGAATCCCTTATTATCTCAGGGTTCCTGAAACTTAAACATTTACTCATAGAAATAGTTTGGTTTACTCTGTGTTAGTTAAGTGAGTTCATATTCTAAATTAATCACCCAAACTTGGAATACTGGTTATCACGTGCAGAGTAACGCTACATAAGAGGCGTCGGGGCCTGAATAATAATATCGAGTTCCCCGATTCTGGGCCTGGTGCAGGGTATAAAGAAGCACTGGGCAGAAATCTGAGAGGACTTTATACCTCTGGCACCACAGGCAGGTGCAGCAGTGTAAGTGGGTAGCACAAACTGAGGGTGAGGGGCATGAAATATAACAAAGACATTCTAATTCTTGTCCTGTTTTTAGATTGCTTAGTTGACATAACTGTTTGAAAGAGCTGTACCCAAAATAATGACAATGATGCATGTCCTCTTGTATTGGTAAAAAGATCTATTATCTTTCAAAAGGAGTGAAGCAGGCTGTAGCAGTACAATACAGGGAAAGTGGGTTGCTGTTGTTGTTTAGAACCAATATTTGTTGCTTTGTAAACAGCAATGAAATCTTGCTTGACAAGGTCCTGAAATGTTGGAATAAAGTAAAAACATGCATTATGTTTTAAACTTAAACACTGATGAGGGAATCACATCCACCTTGTTAGCCTTACTAAAATGTAACAATCATGATTATAGTTTTAAGGATTTCAGCAGAGCCTGAATGTATTTTTAATTATTTAATATATTTTCACGTATGAGTTCAAGTCCCATGCATATGGCAATAAACTGTACAATATGCAAACAGTCTACATATTTACCTATCACAAAGCACCTCACATTAATTTTTTTTTTGAAAAACACCAGATGTAGTACATTCAGCAGTTCATGCGTACTGACTTGTGTTAAACTAGACTGATGTATGACTGGCATAGAGATTTATACAGTGTTTATTAAATGGCTAGCAATGTTGACTGTAGATGGATCCTGTCTGAAACAACCCAGATACTCAACATAACATTTAAAATCAATACAATCAATCATTTGTAAGAGGTAAGACTTTAATGTTTATAGAACAAGCAGCTACTAGTGCAAACAGAATTAGAAAATGTAGAACAACCCCTTGCAGCCGTAAGCATATGCAGGTACGAAGCAGCCTAAAACCAGCAAAGCTAGTAATTGAATGTTAATAATGCATAATATGCATGTAATTAAACACCAGTTACAGACTATATAAATGTAATAAAGCAGCGATTAATAACAAGTAACATTAAACTTTCTAGTTAGAGTTATTTCAAGCAAATCAGATTGAAGTCAGCTGAGCTAAATTGTGTAGAGAAGAGAAGTGAGTGGGAATTTAGTTGGTAGATAAAGGAACTTGTTGACTAGATTAGGAGGTCATAGGGTGTGTCATTTATTAGCATGTATGTCTTGTCCATATCTGCCATATGGCATGTCATGAGAGGGAGGTTTATGTGTGCAAGGTACAGAAGATGGCTGTAAAAATAAGACATCACCCATCCTGAATGTAGTGCTGATAAAACATTCTCTTCATGTGGAAGCAGAATATGCAGTTGCCACATTACTGAACCAGGCTTGGAACCACAGATGTCCTTCCAGAATTAGAAAAGAGAAACACTTCCTAGTTATAGTTACTCAAAAGAATATAGAGAGGGGCAGGGAGGAAGGCACATAGGAGCACCAAACAGAACAGCTGTGGCAGGTTGCTGTCTGCAGCTGCAATGATTGGTAATTAGTGATAACAAAGGAATATGTTGACAATAAACTAGGAACCCATCAGCAATAATGAAAGGACTTCTCCCATGTTTGTGGATCACGAGCTGGTTTTGCAGCACCAAGAGTGCTGATTTTATTCGACACTCATAGATAGATTCATAGGTTTATTGTACCCGGCAGTCATCTATACAGCGATATTTATAAACAGTTCAAAGGAGAACAATAAATGAGGCAGGCCTCTCACCATTCAAAAGAGAACAATAAATGAGGCAGGCCTCTCACCAAACAACCTGTGAAGAAATATTTAACAAACAGTGTATTCCTTTGACAAAGACTTAAGGATATATTTAAACTTGCAATCACCTTTAAGGAATCTACCTCGTTAAAGAAAATTATATTTTTCAAATGAATAAATGTGTCAGAACAAGATGACATAATCTGAAATGAAGGAAGCCACCTCAGAAAATTTTTATTTATTTATTTATTATTTATTGCATTTGTTTATCGAAAAAGTCCACTGGGCGTAAAAGATCCCATTTTCAATGGAGGCTGGGGAGAAAAGCTTCAACAAGAACATAGGTACAGAAAAAAATATAGATATTAATTGGTGCAGAAGTAGAAATAGTGTTACAAATAGTAAATACAGTAACATATACAGAATATATACATAAAAGCAGGAATCTAGTTTGCTTGATTACAGTAATATATACAAAAAATTTACATTAAAGCAGAATTTCAACAAAAAACATGGAAATGTCTTCAAGCAAAGGCTTCTGAATCAGAAACTTGAGGAAATGTAAGATGCTTGGGACAAGTGTTATGTTTATCTGAGTAGAGATTGGGGAGATTCTGCTAGTTAGACATTGCAGTTTGCACACTTCAATAGGTATTTTTCAGGTCACTCACTGGTTTTATCTTTCATAATCAAAGTACAGAGAAATGTTGTTGCTTGTGAACAAGTTGAAGCCTTATGTAGACTTTGCTGTGGTTGTTACAGTGGTTCAGGAAGGAAGCAGGCAAAAAAAATGTCTGAGTTTACCGAAAGAAATCAGGTAAAAATCTTTTGTAGTTACAGTTATTGAACCGATGATACCTGTAAAGACCTTAGAAATTAGACTGCTTTTTCCTATATGTAAACAGATGAACTAACTAAATAATGTGTCCAAGGCAAAAGAATATGAGAATTGTGTTTTGATGCAGTGAAGTCTTAGGGAAAATGCATTTTATAAAGAGAAGCTTTGTAGAGAATATTCAAGACAATATGAGGTCAGCAAGAAAATGGTTTCAAATAAACTGACAAAGTAATTTACTTTCATTTTGGAATTGTGAAGATTATAAATGAAAAACAGAGATTTCAATATACTGAACTTGAAACACAAGTATGGCCAATATGATCAATGAACATAGCAGGAAACTGGTATAGAAGGAGACTTGATTTTTTTTTTCTCTTTGGTAGAAAAGTTATTGGTATAAATTACTGAAAAGCTATTAACAATGAAGGCATTTAAATATGGGCACAACAGGCACAAAGCTAGTTAATCACACTTTTAAACAGTTGATATAGAAGTGCCATAAACTTTTACTAAATAATCGGCCTGTGGTTGGCCTTGTAATGGTATACTGGCATATTGAGTGAATGCGGCAGGCCTTGCTGAAGGACACAAAGATGCCATCAGCTGATGAAAGAATCATTCATCACAGCTTGATGCTGTGATCTGTGCTTGATTGCCTGTTATACTGATTCCCACCTACAGGGCAAGCAGCTATCAGTGACTTCACATCCTGTACTTAGTTTATTTACAACTCTTCTCAAAACAAAGTCAGAGTCTCTCTCGTTCTTGCTCAGTACAAAAGCCATGGCAAATAAAAGTTTCACAGAACTCAGCTGCATTACAGAATTGTGACACTAGTTTATTAATGCCATTTTCATAAAAATGCTTTGTTTTGTTTCTTTTTTTGTGTGTTCCATCTAAGCTTTACAAAAAGCTGTTGTCTGTTGCTGCCTGTCTTCGTCTGCAGCTGAAGATGGTTCAGCTGATGTGGTTCAGTCAGTGTCGATGACTGTCACCTTAAAGGTCACATTACAAAGTACAACGTTTGATTGACACTGGTGCAGACAATTGTGTAGATGTGACACATCAGTAGTAGCACTGAGATGTTAGCCCCCATTTTAGGACAAAAGAATACTTGAAAGAATGTATGATGATATTTATATACCGCCATCTTGTGGGCATAAGTTAAACTGCATGCTTTTATTACCGCAGAATACCCGTAGAAGTTACGCATCATCATCTCAAAAACAGTAATGCGATAGTGAAGTAAACAGTGTGTGTTAGAGCAGGATGACTTACTAGGTGCTCCATGCACTTGGTCCTCAGCTTCCAAACTGAACCATTTAAGGCATTCTATTTCTCAGCATGTTATTTTCTTTCATACATTATTGTTTAAAAAAGAAACAAGAGGGCAAAAAAATGGAAAAAAAATTAAGGTTGGTGTATTTCATTTTATGTAAAATGATTCTGTGAACTATATTTTTCATTTATTGTATTCAGTGATTTTTAATGTTTTTATTGATGATAAGATCAGACATCAAACCTCTGCCTCATTTCTTTCCCATATCAGATCTCTGCCTGGCCACCACTTTCAGGGTCTAACCTACCTCAGACAGCCAAACTGGTCATGTCTTTGTCTGGTATGGGTGGGGCAGCAAGTCATAAGAGCCATCATTTGGACTTTAAACAACAGACTGGGGACTTTCACTGAGATGATTTCCTTGTTAGGGCTATCTGGCATGCATTGTTGCATAATACATGCAACTGAGCAGACTGGCGCATACAACTTAAAAAAGTCCCTGTCATGTCCCTCAAGCTAAGCACACTAGTACGTGTACCTGATAAATGGATTCCACCCCCCCCCCCGTGAGCATGCTAGTGCATGTCCATAACAAATGGATTCTGCCCTATTTTCAAGGGTGAGCGCACTAGTGCATGCACCTAACAAACTGATGCTGCCCCATCCCTTAGGGAGTATGCATTAGTACATGCTCCTAACAAATGGATTCTGCTCCATCTCCCAGGGTAAGCACACTAGCACATGCAGCGTAAAAAGGTCCCCATCACATCCCCCAAGTTGAGCACTGTAGAGCATGCACCTAACAAGTGGATTCTGCTCCATCCCCCAGGGTGAACTCACCAGTGCATGCACCTAACAAGTGGATTCTGCTCCATCTCCTAGGGTGAACTCACTAGTGCAGGCATATATCAGATGGATTCTGCCTCATTCCCCAGGGCGAGCACACTATTGTATGCACCTAACAAATGGATTCTGACCTATCCCCCAGGGAAAGCACACTAGTACATGGACATAAATGGATTCTGCACCCTCCTGGGTAAATATACCACTCTGACCATTCACTGTCTCCTAAGATTTACTGATGGAAACAGCAGTCCCCTGCTTTGTTTGAACACGGTGTCTCTTTCTCTAATTTAAAAGTTATGCCACTCAAGTCAGCTGGCTTCCTGTCAAACTTGAGTTGACAATGCCAAGCCTTGGACAAAAATACGTACAGTGCTGTCAGCATGATGACTGCATTTTATTGCCTTCTCTCTCTCTCTCTCTCTCTCTCTATATATATATATATATATATATATATATATAAAGAAAAGAGAGAGAGAGAGAAGTTTGGTTGGATGATGTGGGGATAGTGAATCAGGAATTGCAACATATTAGCAAGGAGGAAGTAAGGTTAGCTATGAAGAGGATGAAGAATTGAAAGGTTGTTGGTCAAGATGGCATACCTGTGAAAGCCTGGAGGTGTTTAGTAGAAATGGCAGTGGGGTTTTTAACCAGATTGTTTAATGAAATGCCTGAGGAGTGGAGAATAAATGTTTTGGTACTAATTTCTAAGAATAAGAGTGATGTGCAGTGCTATAGTAACTACAGAGGGATAAAATTGATCACAGCATGAAGTTATATGAAATAGCAGTGGAAGCTAGGTTAAGAAGGGAGGTGATGATTAGTGAGCAGCAGTATGGTTTCATGCCAGAAAAGGGCACTACAGATGCAATGTTTGCTCTGAGGGTGTTGCTGGAGAAGTATAAAGAAGGTCAGAGGGAGTTGCATTGTGTCTTTGTGGACTTAGAGAAAGCGTATGACAGGGTGCCTAGAGAGGAGTTGTGGTACTGTATAAGGAAGTCAGGATTGGCAGAGAAGTATATAAGTGAGGTCTGCTGTAGGAATGATGGATGTGTTTAAGGTGGAGGTGGGGTTACATCAAGGATCACCTCTGAGCTCTTTCTTATTTGCATTGGTGATGGGCAGGTTGACAGATGAGATCAGACAGGAGTCACCATGGACTACGATGTTTATGGATGACGTAATCTGTAGTGAGAGTAGAGAACAGATTGAGGAGACTCTGGAGAGGTGGAGATACTCTCTAGAGAGGAGAGGAATGAAGGTCAGCAGGACTAAGACAGAATATATATGTGTGTGAATGAGAGGTGAAGAAGAGAGTACAAGCTGGGTGGAGTGGGTGGAGAAGAGTGTCAGGAATAATCTGTGACAGATGGGTACCAGTAAGAGTGAAAGGGAAGGTCTACAAGAGGGTAGTGAGACCAGCTATTTTATATAGGTTGGAGATGGTGGCATTAATAAAAAAGCAGGAGTCAGAGCTGGAGGTGGCAGAGTTAAAGATGTTAAGATTTGCATTGGGTGTGATGAAGATGACAGTATTAGGAATCATTATATTAGAGGGTGAGCTCAGCTTGGACAGTTTGGAGGCATAGCCAGAGAGGCAAGATTGCATTGGTTTGGACATGTGCTGAGGAGGGATGCTGGGTATATTGGGAAAACGATGCTAAGGAAGGAGCTGCCAGATAAGAGGAAAAGAGGAAGGTGTAAAATAACGTTTATAGATGTGGTGAGAGAGAGGACATGCTGGTGGTTGGTGTGACAGAGCAGGATGCAGAGGACAGGAAGAAATGGAAACAGATGATCCACTGTGGTGACCCCTAACAGGAACAGCTGAAAGAAGAAGAAAAAGATATATATAAATTTAGTCATCAGTTAGAATATTCAGTGATACATAACACAAAATTTGCCTATAAGGAATGTGATTGACAAGATCTCCAGATAAAAAAAAATCACTTTCTTACATTATTCACCTCTCAGAACAAGCCCATGTCTGAAATTTGTCTCACAACGTTTTAAATAATTCTTGTGAGTTTCTGCTTAATTAGATTAAGCTTGTTGAACTTGAAGGTTTTGCCTGGATTCCAACTAAGTTGTTTCTTTTGGTTGCTGATTAATATTAGTATGACTTCCAAATACACTTATGTGGTTCTCTATAATCTGGATTCTTACCTGACAACATCTTTTACTAAAGTTAGTGTGTGTAGTCATCCAGCATTTTTTTCACATTATTTGTTTTATGTTTTGTGTCTTTAACTACTGTTTGTTTTAGTAGTCCCACTAGAGAAAGAGATGCTAGCATACCTCTCGAACTTACCTCATTTGGGGTTTTAAGCAGTTCACTTTCCTCAAAGTTCCACATTGAAAGACTCTGTCACACATTCAGTGTTAGGAATTCTTTTAAGTGAAATCCCTTGTAAATAGATATGAATCATATCAATTCATTAAAAGATCTTTTGTATAAGTAAAACCAGCATATTTTAACCATCCTATGACCTTCCTAGTTGTTGTTAGTAAGCCATTAATATGTGTTCCACATTTTGCCCATTTGTTCCACATTATAAACGCTAGTGTTCCTCATTTTGGAGATGGAAGGTTGAGAGCTATGGATGCTAGAGATGAAGATCATGGTCTCAGTGGATGCAAGATTCTTTGAAAGTGGAGAGATTCTGTTAGATTTCAGAGGCAGAAACTGATAAGGAAACCTGTCTCACATCAGTGGAAGAGCTAGGTTGTGGTAACAGCCACTATATGATCTGAGTCCTAATAAATACATCCTGTTCTCTTCTCAAGTACAAACTCCTAAATGTGATTGCAAAGAGAAATTCAAGGGTTATTGGCCAGGACTGATGAGGCCTACAATAAGGGCAGCTGCCACACCTATAAAGCTTTTTAGAAAATATTGTACAAAAATATATTATATGGTTTATCATCTGTGTATGCAGTAACTGACTATGATACTGAATGCCTCACACAAATAGTTAAGTGAAACTCTGGCTCTGTTCTGTGCTTCCAACAGCAGGGACAAATGACTGATGAAGTTTGCCAGTAGTGTTTTGTGGTCATTAGGCATAAAAAGTTTTGTTCATTCATATTTTAAGTAAATCACTTACAATACTTATTTTCAAGGAAAAGAGCACCCGGTTCATAGACAGGAGTGACATTTTGCTTGTTCTGTTTTGGATACACCTGGGAAATTATTTGATTTTCCTGGTGGTGTGTCTGATCTGTTTTATTAACCAGTATTGTGCTTATTTAAAATCAAAAGGTATTTATACTACCAGGTTACAACATTGATTACATTACAAGAGTATGGTGTTATCTGTATGCATAATTTTCCTAGCTCTTTTTTTTCAAATTTTTTATTGATTTTCCAATAACAATCATTTAAACAACAAATTATAATAAAACTATATACAAATTTTACAAAGGCCTCAAGCACTGCATAAAATTTTATAAATGTAAAGAAGGGTACAATATACATTCATTCATACTTTCAATATGACTAATTTGATGGAGACAAATCTAAATTCAATGACTGAATAAGGGATGAAACTTTTGTCCAGGGGTTGTTAGTCCATTTTCTGGGATATATTCTTGCTTCTTTAACTTTTATTTCCATCGATGCTACTTCAACCAGGAGGATCTTGAAATCTTGTGAGGTTGGAATGGAGGATGACTTCCATCTTCTTGTAATACATTTTTTGGCTACTGCTAGAATTTTCCAAAGATGATACTCATTTTTGTTATTCAATACAATAGATTCATTTACATCAAGAAAAAGTAATGATTTTGATAATATAAAGGAATCAGTAAAGATGGCTTGGAGAAAATTTTCAACATCACAAGAACAATCATAAAAGATATGAGACCAATCGGCCTTGCATTTTAAAGAACACCTCCAACACATCTCCTGCTTCAAGGAGCTAAATTTAGCAATCTTACTAGGCATGTAAAATCCTCTATGGAAACATTTCCATGAGAAAATTTTCCATATTTGTAAGTTAGAGGTTAGTTTCAGAGAATGTAAAATTTTTGATTTATTCGCAGAAGTTAGGGACAATGTGCAATCTTTAGTGATATAATCCCAAAACCTCTGATTAGGAGTAGTCATAAGTAATAATAATTTTATAAGTTTTTGAAATTAAATTTTTCCGATGGAATTCACCATGAAGTATTTCATTCATAAGAGTTATGCATTTAGGCGGACAACTAAAGGAAGAACTCTGTATTGTTCTGCATAAGTCTTGAGTAAATGGAAGCAGACTATTTAGAACTAGCCAGTCTGATGATGGTAGATCATATTCTTTGATCAGAATTTGTGTATCTATGGTAACTAAATCTTTTGTACAATGTAACCAGCATGTACATTTTTTCCTTTCCCAATAGCTGAGTGTATCTAAACTAATATTATCAAAAAAGTTTTTTGTAGCTTTAAAGGGGAATAGAAGCTGGATCCATATTTTAATGTCAATATTGTTATTTACAAAGCTTCTAAAGGACTTATAAATAAAATTTAAGTAATCTACATTAGTGAATTTAATAGCATTATACTGTATATTAATACAAAGTACATACCAAAGCTTGTTACTTAATTCACGTAACTGTAATTTTTGTATTAGTTTATTTTCATTTAGGGTGATACTTGTATGTAGCGTTTTCCAAGTCGAAGAGTATTTGGGATCTATCCAATTTAATATTGTTTTTAGGTTAGAGGCTTTGATATAGGATTCTAAATCTGAAAAATGTATTCCTGCAAGCTCCCATGATCTGATGTGATTGGTTAGAGCTATTCTATTTTTTCGGGGGTACCATAGAAATTGTAATAGAGTTTTGTTTATTTCTTTTAAAAGTTTTTTACTGGGTAATACAGAAATAGAAAGAGCTATGTAATTTATTTTTGGCAATAAGATCATTTTAATTAATTGTAATCTATCTTCAAATTTTAGATGCAATTTATTCCATTTCTCTGTGCGAGTTTTTAGTGAGTTTATAATGTTTTTATAGTTTGTGTTTAAAGTTAGGTCTATATTTTCACATAGGTCAATCCCTAGATACTTCAAAGAAGAAACCTGTTTCCCAATTATTTCATTATTGGTTGAATTAGTATTATCATTAGAATTTTATTTATTCAAGAGCATATGATTAGATTTAAAACTACTAATTTTAAGGCCAGAAATATAGTAACATTTTTTGACTAGCATATCTAATTCTTGTAAGGATTCTTCGGAATTTATTAAAGTAAGCAAGATATCATCTGCAAATAACATTACCTTGGAATTAAATTGATTATTTATATTTAGGCCTATAATTTTAGGATCTGACTGAATTGCCAAAGAAAGAGGTTCTATTGCTAAAGCGAATAAAATCGGAGACATTGGGCATCCCTGTTTGGTACCTTTAGTAATTTTAATTGACTCTGATACAAATGGACCTAATTTTACATAAGCTAAATTATTATAATAATTTTTTTTTATAAAAGTAATGAATTGAGTGGGGAATTTATATAATTCTAGAATTTTAAAAAGATAATTCCAGTTTAATGAATCAAAGGCTTTCTCAATATCAAGAGTGATTATAAGAGCCTCTTGTTTGTCTCTATTTAGAATATCTATAGTAATTATAATTCTTTGAATATTATCTGTTATAAATGAATCCCATTTGGTCCTCTGAAATGAGATGAGTTAATGATTTCTTAAATCTGTTAACTAATATTGACATTAATAGTTTATAATCATTGTTAATCAGAGAAATTGGCCTATATGATTTGCATAAATGGGAGTCTTTATTTTCTTTTAATATAGGAGTAATTAATGAGTATCTCCAGGAGGGAGGAATTCTACCTTGTAAATAAGATTCATTTAGGGCGTTATGTAAGAGTGATATAGCAGAAGGTGGCAGAAGCTTATATATTGCATTAATAATACCATCAATAACCGGTGATTTATTATTTTTGCTTTCCTGAATTTTCCCAATAATTTCCTTTAGAGAGATTTGTTTCTGAATCTCATTAATCAAAGTCTCTGGTAGATTCTTAAATACTGGGAAGTTCAAGCTGTGTTCTGAGAATTCATGTTGAATGTCTTTGTTTTTGTACTGTTCCGAGAAGTGATATTTAAAAGCATCCAAAATATCACCAATATCAGAAACTTTTTTATTATTTCTCCCTTCATGGAATTGTGTCTTTTGGCTTTTCCCAGTTAGGGGTCGCCACAGCAGAACTCCGGTCCGCTAATGATTGGTAGTGGATTTTTACGTACCAGGTTATCAGCCCTGATGCACAACCTTCAACAAAGCCATGCCCCATTCACGTATGCCTCCATACAGAAGACGCTCTAGCTGAGAATCGAACGGGACAACGTCTTGCTATGAGGCGACAACGCTACCACAGCACCACCACCGCGGATACTCACAATATTATTTTCAATAGAGTTTCTTTTCACTCTCAGTGTTAAATTACACATGTATTTTGGAGATACAGAGAAAGAATTTAATCTTAATTTTTCTAGGGCTAAGTTGGTTTTATGAGTTAAAATGTCATTATATTTTTTTGTTTAAGGATTCAGTTTCTTTTTTCTTATGTGGAATGGTTCTAGTATTATCTTTATTAATTAATACAATTTGTTTTTGTATATTAAATAATTCCGACTCCCATTCCCTCATTTTATTATTAAACAATGCAATAATGTTGCCATATAAGTAGGCTTTCAATGAATCCCAAAGTATTACTACATTCACTTCGCTGGTTAAATTTGTATCCAAGAAGAATTCTATCTCAGTATCAAGCCAAGGTCTAAACTGTTTCAAGTTTAGTAATATATGCTGGTATTATTTAAGTGAAAGATAATTTTTTAAAATCAGTTTGAAAATTAAAAATAAGTGCATTATGATCAGACATAGGGCATGGGACTATTGTAAAGCATGATATTTTTGTTTTTAGATCTTGGGATATAAATATGTTATCAATTTTGGTTTGAGTCCTATATCTAAAATCACAGTGGGAAAATTCTAATGAATTATCATTTCTAAGATAAAATAAATCAAATAACTTTAAGTTATCTACCCATTTTTTAAGATTTTTCCCTGTAGGAGTAATACGAAAAGGTCTCTTATTAGTAGCTTCTGAGTCATTCAGTAAACAATTAAAGTCTCCTCCTACAATCAAACTACCCTTAGAATTGTTTGTGATGAGTTCTAAGTGCTTTTTAATTGTTGTTACCCCAATTCCCGGAAACCAATAGACATTGACCAGTGTCCAAATTCTATTTCTAAATTTTATTATTATAATTGATAAGAGTCCTTCCTTATCTTCATAATTATGCAAAATTTGAGGAGAGATAACACTTTTCCTCCATAGTGTTAGAACACCTCTGGTCTTTTTGGTAAATGAGGAGTTGGATAGTTTTAAGTATTTGTTCGGGTTCCATCTAAAACTATCATTTATTTTGAAGTGGGTTTCTTATAAGAATATTACTTATGCTTTATTTAATTTCAAATATTTTAATAGGTTGAGTCTTGTCCATGGATTATTTAATCCATTAACGTTTAAGGAAAGAAAAATCAAATCCATCTTATTTATTTAATGTTTTAAAGTATAATAAATGTGATAACAAAGTAATCATAATATTTAAGATTTGATCATCCTTCTTGGAAGAATTATATTTAAGCAATAAGGTGTTGTTTCACAATGTAAAATACAATTTAATATCAGACTGAGGCCTAAAAAAAGAAGAAATATTTAAAGCTAAACTTTTAACAATCAGTAAATCCATTAACTGACATGGAATGTAAAACATTCCTAATCTGACAGGAAAAAAAAACAGTCAGATTAACCATCACTTCCAATTTTTGGAATGAATTTGCCCAGCTTGAGGCTCCAGAGTATACATTTTATGAAGTTCTATAGATTAATTAATATGAGCGAACATCAATATATTGATGTAATACATAGTTTGATTGTATCTAGTACAATTAAATCTCACTAATAAGCCTTTGTTTGATTAAGAAATACATATCCTCATTTCTATATGAATTATTATATAAGTGAAGAATTAATTTGATAATAAGCATGTATAGATAATATTTATCAATTAAAATCTCAAGAGCATCTGGATACGTAAAATTTTCAGTAATTTAAAGATAGATAAACATAACAGTATTAATCAGGATAAATCAATACAGTATTAGATCAGCATTTAAAGTATTTATAGTAATAAAAATTACATGTAACTAATTGCCAAAGCATTTCTCTTACTATGAGTTATTATGCGATTGTCACTCCTCTATATAGTAATTTCACATATTTCCTTATTGCTGCTAGATAGTAACAATATTACCATAATATAAACATGAGCAGGACATATGGAAATGGAATGTATATTTACAAATGGTGATGGTTGACAGAGGAGATACTACCCAAGCAGTTCCTATCTATCACAAACTCAAAAAGTTTATATAGCCATGGAAAGATTCCAACAATAACTAATAAATATAAGTTTATTTTCTAACAAATTATGCAAAGTTTTATATAAAGAAGCATGTCTTAATAATACATCAACAAACGAGTAGTGTTTACTATTGTGAGGTTAAATTTGGTAGAGTTAACAATATCAAACACATTTAAATGTACGATTCATTTCTTATTCAAGCAAAACTCTTCTTTTTTTTTCTTTTATCTTTCCTTCACCTTTTTCCCTCTTTTTGTACATACATATTTATCTCTTTCCTCTTTGTTTATTTCCTCTTTATATTCCCCTTTCACTTTCCTTTTAATGAAAAGAAACATTTGCTATATGATCCTTAGCCTTATCATTACATTTCTTATATATTGATTTGAACATTTTAACACTGCATAGCGAGTCTTTTGCTATAACATACTTGGACTTCAACCTTTTACCCAGGTCAGCCTTTTAAAATAGCTTAACTTCTTTATATACCAACTGCAGGATAGAGATTAATAGTAACATCACTGAACATGGTTAAGCAGAAATTTATTAATATCTTAAATATTTGTGCCTCATGGGCCTGCCCTTATAACAGTTGTAATGTATATTTCCACAATGGCTCCTTTGTAAAGTACAGCATAGTTATACCAAATGAAGTAAATATCACAAATTAAAACTGAGAGAGCCTGAGTCCAAATGTGAAGTGATGATACTAGTAAATGATTTTATATACTCTCTATGACTGTCCTTTCCATTTAACCCACTGAGAGATTTTAAGCATGGGTAGTTTAGATGTGTTAGAGCCATTTGTAACTAAATATTTATGTTATATTCTACTATTTTGTCACCAAATTATTTCCTCGACATCCAGGACTGATGACAGATGTGTGTACTTGACATGTTTAGTTGAGAGCAAAACATTATACTTTGCTGCAAAATGGATAGCTTTATCAGACTACTACTTTAATTAAAATAAATTGCACACACTGTATAAACAGTCTTTACTACTGACTGCCATTTACATAATGAGCAGACTCTGCTACCTTATAATGGTCAATATTAACTTGCAAATAAAAAAAAACATTTCAAATAATTCACATCTGACTTAGGATATTGTGACTTCTGAAATCTTACTTTGCATTTTATTTCTTTATAAATTTCACAGATGCCAATTAGTGTAGATCAACTACTGTAACACATCTAAGCAAATAAGACATTGGAGCTTTTATTGTTAGGTCTGCACAAATGGTGTTCTGGCCAAGTTCCTTTTTAGATATGTGTTTTTTTTTTCTTATTTTTTTCTTTTTTTGATGATGATGATACAATGGTCACAGTAAGGTGGGAAAGCCTTTAGTGCAAATATTCTCACAGGGGCATTAGTAAGCATCCAGTTTAGTAAAGCGTGATCTTTGGTAAGTGGATTGGATTTAGTAATATAATGTGACTTTCTGGAAGAGTGATTGTCTAGGGATCTCATATAGTGTATGTCCGAATAGACATTAAATCACCTATTGGGGTGCTGTTATGCCAGTTCAAGGAATAATATTTTATACAGAATGTAGTGGCTTATTTGAGTCATTGTTCGCTATTATTTCAGGTGGTGAACTAATGTCCAGCTGTCAATATGTGCAGATTTATTTCTGATATTGTTAGTACTAAATAAGTAATTTTGATACTCCTACAGTAATATTTCCATAAAAGGAATAAGCTTGATCTTTGTATCCTGTACTAGAAAGATACTGATAAGGAGCAGTTCCATCACTGCTGAATAAATTAGTCTATCAGTTAGCAGAGGGCATTAAAGCTAGGAACTGTTGATGAACTGTTTTTTTTTTTGTAGTCCAAAGTTTCTCTTTCCTTCTACTGAAAGCAGATAATCAACTTAATATTCATATAAATTACAAAGTATTCTGAAATATGATTGTTAGGGAAATATTTAACTGGTATTTCAGTTGGTATTATAGGTATGTGAAGCCAACATTTTGAAAGCTGACTGTGGATTTTATAATACTGTATGTGTGATTGCAGCCTCTCAGAATACTTCCCAAGCATTCGAGGAGATTTATAATGTAGCAGTGATGTCATCGCCATTTACATAGTCCCGCCTTGGTAACTATGGAAGTCATTTTCTAGTTTATTTTACTTGAATCAAGTTAATAATTATCATGGTTTCTAACATTTAGTTTAATGATTTATTGGTATTACGTTCAAGTAACTACGGGCTGTTAATCAGCGAGACAGACAAAGAAAATCCCCATTTCATGTCAGCAACACTCGTATAGCTGACCATGGATTTTTGACACAGTACGCAAAGGCAATTCAGACAAGCTTCATAATGTTAAACAAAGCTCAGTTTACAGACAGGCACGAGAGTGCTTGAGTGAAAGAAGACGGTAGAAACAGCTTTTGAATTCAGTGCAGTGCTTGTGATTACTTTTCTCATGAATGAGAGAAAAGACGGTTTAGAATGTTAAAACGCTAAGCTGTAAATGGGATCGAGAAGAAGAAGAAGAAGAAAAAAATACCATAATATGCTTAAGTCTTATAATGACAGAATGCTTGAAACATTTTCAAAAAAAAAAAAAACAAATAAATAAAATACACCAAGAGTTCCTTGCGTTGCGTACCTAAACACTGAAATTTTCCACCTCAGGCTACCAAACAAGCAGACAGCTACAAAATTACAAGTCAAAAAAAAAAAAAAAAGGAAAGACAATTCAGTAAGCAAATGAACACATGTGCAGAATTCATCTAGTCATATATATTGGGCATCACTAGCAATTATATCTAATAGGAATATAGCGTTATTAATTTTAAGTTGCAAGTTTTATAAAGACATATGTAAGATAAGTAAAGTAGTGATACATACTTCTTTAGGTCTAGGTATCCATAAACATTTTATGACTTAGCTTGATCTTTGAGAAAATTAGGATGTCCAGTGACTTTGACTCCAGTTTTCATTTTCTTCTTTCTTACATCTGTCCAGTTGTTTTTCTCAGATGATCTTTTAAGGGTTATAGATGGTGTCCAGTCCATACCTTCTGGGATTGTAATGATGTTATTGTTTTGAATATAATGATTCTTATTATTCTTCTATATTGTTGAAAGATCTCATCTTTCTGATTATAGATTTTGATTTTGGCTGGATAGACTAATTGTGCTTTAATTTTATTTTGCTTTAAAAGCCTTACCAGTGGCCAAGAGCTTTTTCTCATTTCCAGGATTCTTGTGGAATAATCATTGTCTGGCCTTATTTGGTTTCCTTTGAAGGACAAGGGACTTTTCCTACAAGCTGTTCTCAGAATAAGTTCTTTATCTAAAAAGGATAGAAACTTCACTACAATAGATCTTGGAGAAGCATTAGGGGAAGAAGAAATAGGTTTCCCTATGGCTCGATGTGCTCTCTCAATCCCATAGGACATACCTTCTTTTAAGTCCAAGAATTCAGGTAGCCAGGAATTTAGGAAGGAAAAAATATCTTCTCCTTCTGTTTTTTCAGGGGAGACCAAAAATTCTAATATTTGTTCTCCTCTCTCTGTTTCCAATGTCGTCTACTTTATTTATCAGCCAGTTATTTTGTTGCAGTATGGTCTCACAGTGGGATTCATCTTCTTTAAGCCTTTTGTCTATGTCATTCAGTGAGGTTTGAATGTTCAGAATTTTGGATTGTTGCTGTTGGAGTATTTCCTTCAGAACATTAATTTGTTGTTGATGGTTCATCTTTAAAGTTTCAAGGTTGTCAGTAAATCTATCCATTTTTAGAGACAATTCCGGCAGAGTGGTAGAGATGGACTGAAGATTTTGAGTTGCTCATCTCTGTTCAGTTGTATAATCATTAGTTTTGACAGGAAATATTTGAAGAAAAGACTCCAAAGTTGAGAATCTAGTAGATTGTATATTCACAAATAGATTGTATAACTTTAAGGAGCTAGTGACAGAATTTTAAAGTAATAATTTTCCTGTTTTTTAGTAGCTGATGTGGAGCTCAAGAAAAAAGCTGTTACCAGTTGGCCATCTAGTCCCCCCCCCTTCTTAGCTCTTTGTAACCCAGGCAACTTTCTATCAGACAATTTAATGCTGAACGTATGGCAGGTAATTGAATTTCACATGCTGTCAGCACATATTCAGCACTACACCCACTCTACAAAACATGTTAATTTTCATATGATTCCTACAACTAGAATAGCTCTACATAAAGCAGGTTTATAATGAAAACAATTGTGATTTACTACTTTCAATGTCTTTGGCAGTCCAGGTAGGAATGCTTTAACTGGCCTTTAAGTATCCTACCTCAGAATATGATTTTAAGTCACACAAATGTCAAGATGGCAGATTTGCATATGACATACAGTCTGCTGTTACTGGGTGTTAACTAATACAATAAGCCAAGGGCAGCAAGATTCAGAGTAAATATCACTGTGGCACTATTAGGGCTTTACTGAGGAGCCCTAGATGTACTATAGTGATAAAAATCTGATTTAGAGACATGAAAGAGGAGTGTTGAGCAAAAGCCTTACCCTGAAATGAACACTGTGTAATCAGAAGTAATCATGTTAGTGTTTCCTCTAGCAACCCATACAACAATGTTGTACAGACACCTACACGCACACATAGAAAGACACAGACAAACATGCCTTATTTGCACACAGACACACACATACACAGAATCAACACTTGCACGCAGACTCTGTCACTCACACACATGCACACACTAAGTCACAGACAAAATTGTCTCATATGTGCACGCACACATACACACCCACAGATTCACACATGTGCATGCAGACTCTGACACACACATGCACATGCAGACACTGAGACAGCTCCAAACGTCCTACACACAAACACTGAGATAGCAGCAAGCATGCCCCTCCTCACACACCCATGTGTCTTCTCAATACTTAACTGCAGTGGTGCAAACAGCTCTGCTCCTACCAGAAATATATGTACCTGTCAAAAGCAGGTGTACATTTTAGCTCATCACTCCTGGGAAAAAAAATAGCAGTGCAGACTTTCTTTGATTCATTCTACCATGCCTTTCCATTTCCAGCAAAAGTTCCAGAGACGTGCACATGGCTAATTTGCAGAAGTTGTGTCCCCAGACATGCATTTGAATGTGGTTTTCTCCAGCACAATAGCTGTGCTGCTACAAGCCAGAGCTTTTTTACTGCTTTAATGTGACAGAAATATTTGACTCACCATAATACACTGAGCAGTCCTGCTAGAAACAGGATTGCACAGTGCGTTGTGTTTTTTGAATCCCGGTGTATTTAGGTTTTTGGTTAAATAGTACTTTTCTCCTAATTTTATACACACCGAGTCTGGCCCACTTTTATCAGTGAAGTTCAGGTCCTTCATACCAAATTTGGATAACACAATGGTATACAACAAGAGATAGAGTAGTCACAGGTGAGAAAAGTAGACTGAATAACTATGGTGCTGTTTTGGCACTTAGGTTAACTGTCACTTTAAGAAGTACCTACCAGTGTTTTGACAGCGACCTCTGAAGTAGCCACTTAGCTCTTTTAAAAGAATATTTTACCTGAACTGAAACAGCAGAAACATATGTAAAGTAATTAACTGGGATCCACTATGAGTAACTGTGTCTCATTTAATCAACATGCAGTTATTCAAATCCAAAGTATCTTAATCCTTGAAAAGTCACTGGCAGAAAAAGCAACATTTCTAAGGTCACAAAACACAAAAGCACTTTTTTCGGGGATGGGGGAAGCAAGCTCCAATGGACCTCCCAATGTGGTGGACAACCCTCCCATGCCCCGGAACTATATTTTATACACACACACAAACACACACACACACACACATATATATATATATATATATATATATATATATATATATATATATATATATATATATATATATATATATATATATACATATATATATATATATCAGTAACACAACACTCAGAAAAGAAACAAGCAATGTTTATTGATAAAGGCACACTCCAAAAACGTCACTTAAACCAGGTTTCCCTCCTCAGTGGAGGACCTTCTTCAATGAGCACTTTATCAACAAACATTGCTTTTTTGTTTTCTGTCTGGGTGCTGTGTTACTCATTGGTGTACATTATCTACAAGTACACCCTCTTGATTTCAGTTGTCATGCGCTAAGTTGTTGAATTAGATCTCTCTCTCTCTCTCTCTATATATATATATATATATATATATATATATATATATACACACACACACACACACACACACACACACACACACACACACATATATATACATAAACATGTTGCACTCAACTTTCTTACTATTGTCCTAAACTGGCCACCATGACAGGCCACCAGTCAGATGTTAGATTTGACATTATGAGTGTTGATCCCCTATCCAGCTATCAATAATAGGGCTCCCTATTCAATGCCTTGCCTGGAAAGGTAGTTTGATATCTTTTAAAGAACATAAATATTTGATGCTGGGTACCTGCTACTATTACTGGATCTTTCATAATTTTACTGTTTCAGGTGTTTATTTATGCACTTTGAAGACTGGGATAGTTCAGCTAGGTGGTGGCCATTTACAGTTTATGGTGAACAACTCTAAAATTATATCAGAAGACATCGTATAAAAAAGCAATTTACATATGGCAAGAATAACACTATCAGTTAACTTATGAAACAATAACATTTCAGTAGTTAATCACAATTTAAACAGGAAGAAAACAAAGCTAATTAATGCAGGTTTTCACTCTAACTAAATGGCTAACATACAATGCACCCTGGTTATGATAGCCAATAAAGAGGCTCATAAAAAGTATATAATGTGAACTTCCATTCATTGTCTAGTTGTTCAAGGGACAGGGCAAATTATTCTCCATTCTACAAAAAGTTTATAAAAGTGACTTAAAAAGCAGATAAATAATGCCTCCTTTGGTATCAGTTTTAATAAACTAATCAACAAAATACCAAATTCCTGGAGATTTTATTTAATCTTCTTAATAACTGTCCATTTGTTTATCCACTTGTATCTATTTCTCAGCATTCAATAGCTTTTCCAGTTTATCTAATGAAGCAAGACAGAATTCTTTATGGAGCACATAGGAGTTTATTTGTCTGATTCTCAGAAATTGTATAGAACAGCAAAGAATCACAGAGCTGAATTTGTGTCATTTTGCAACTGTGAGAAAATGAATTTGCTTGCCATGGCATTAGATCTTGACAGAATGTTACAAATACTTATTAAAGGAGTTGAGTTCAGGTGTCAGGTGAAAGGCTGAAAGGCACGGCAATATCAGTATGTGTACAAGAGGCCAGTGAGTGTGACCATCAGCAATCCTGGTATGAATAATGTAATCTTTGTGAGTAATCAGCTCCAAATGTAGCAGGCAGTATCTGAATTATTTATCCTGCAGTGATCTGAAGGCTTGGATACATTTATGCAAGATGTCTGACTACATGCCATTTTGAGATCTCCCTTAAAAGTCAGAAAATGTTATGAAATCACAAGTAAATTGCTGGAAATTATTCTAGTTTTACGCTAAAAGGTGTTTATGAATCATGTTATACATGTCATTTCATGATGTTTTAGACATTAATACTTCTCTTATCTGTCCCATGTGAGCCCATTTTTGCATTGTTATATAGCTAATGCAAGGACATGCTTCATAGGCATGAATATTAGTTGCAAAGCTTAATTTTCTTTGTTCTTAAGACCATGGGAACATGCCATAATGCTTTTCTGAAAGTGTCTTCTTCAAACCTCTTTTGTGCTGTGTTGTACAAAATCCCAGCCACAAGACGTAGTACAGGAAAACAGACTACTGGTGTGGCAACAGCTTGTATCATTAGCATCAACGAGCAGCAATCTAGGACTAGATATGCTGAATGAGATGCAAGAAATCAGACATCTACCAGCATTTACTTTTCCCTTTTCATGGATCTGAATCTTGTACATGTTCAGACCTGAGGCATACAATCAGATAAAAGACCATTTGAAAGTGCCAGTTTGAAATAACTGTCCTGTGGGGAAAAAAAATGTCCAGTGATTAACCATTTTTTCACTCTGCATTAAAAAGTGTTCCTATTTACAAAATGTATGTCACTTGTTTTCTTCCCAGAATGGCTTCACAAAACCATGCTCCTGTAGGAGAGGTCTGTTGTCTTGAGAAGATTCTAAGAAGTGAAACGTATCAGTGGTTTGAATATGACTGAAACTTGACTTCATGGCACTCATTTCTCAACAGGAATACAACTGCTGTGCAAATAGCTATTTCTTGCTGTTACAGAAAGCCAACACTGCTCTTTACTTAAAATGCTGAAATATTTGAGACAAAGAGGTTTACATTGCATATGAAAAGGCTCAAGTCACATAAACGTTTTTTAAATAGGTTCACAATACAGTTTGTATGCTTCCTTTTAACTGTAAGACTTGCTTCATGTAGCATTATTTGCTTAAGAAAATAGTCTGTAGAGAATACAATAAAGTTAATGAATGGTCATGAAATAGAGGGAACACCCTATCACCTTTAGTATTACTCTGTTAATCCCTTATAAGAGTACTCATAACCATAAAAAGCTGTGGTTGTAAGGTAGACTCTGTGGATAGATTTCACCATGGCTCTTTTATTCCTTCCATCCATTTATTTTCTAAACCTCTTATCATGGTAGGCGTCATCGCGGTGGTATGGTAGGCGTCATCGCGGTGGTATGCTGAGCTGGGCACACTGAAGGAACATACAGGAACATAGGAAGGGTGCTAGACAAATGACTGTGGGGACTATAAGATTCCTAGCTGTATACATGTTTAAGAAGACACACTTAGCAGTTCTTTCCATCCTTTTCAAGCACTTAATAGTACTTACCACCCCAATGTACATATACATGATAAATCTGTTTTAAATTTGGGTCTGCCATCCAGTCATCAAGAATAGCCTCAAAGGCAGCCAAAGTAGCACTTTGTTTGACTCCATAGGCTGGCAATATGTTGAGTTTGAACTCTATACCGCCACTGGGTCTTGTTTATTTGTTGGTGTTAATTTAGAACCTTAGTGCAAACTTTTAAAGAGCCACTGGTTTTGTGAGAAAATAGGAGGTCAAATAGGACTGGGTCTTTCATTGCTCAAAAAGTGAGACACAGCTCACCTTTGTGCAGACAATAGGCTACTGAGTATATGGAGAGTCCTGATAATCTATTGGGATAACGATTTAAGGCCTTTAGTTTCCTCAGTTATGCTTTGTTTTGCACATAGCCAAGGAGGTGTTGTAATGATGGGTATGATTAGGGAAGAGTCAATTATAAAAGGACTTTCTTTGGATCCTGAAGGTGTTCCTTGGAAATTAACTGGGCCAGATTGAAGGACTTCCTGACTATGGCAGAAACATTATGACTGAATAAGAGAGAGTTTTCCACACAACTGACCAGGTCTCTGATGACCATATCTGTTTGAAGAGGAGTGCCATTTATAGCATACAAGGTGGGAGCATATTTTTTATTGAATAATATTATGCAACACATTTTTGCATTTAACTTGAGACTATTTGTGATACACCAGCTATGTGCATATTCCAGCTCTGTGCTGGAGCTATTTAGTATCAGTGGATGAGTAGATACCAGTGCCCAGCTTTCAATCAGCAACAAACTTAGTCAATCACACTACTTGAAAATTGGCTTAGATGTCTGCAAAATAAATGCCAAACAGGAAAGGACCCAACACCAAACCCTATGGAACCCCACTGGTTACAATTTTACAATCCACAAAACATATGCGGATCATCCTGATAAATTCCCATGATTCCCCCAATATCTGCATAAGGACTAAGTGTTGACCCATTCTACCTCAAACAGTTGCTAGAGTGCTACAGCACTCAGGTTTTAGTTAAAAAAGAGAGAGAGAGAATTTTTCTTTTTTACTTTTTACCTCTAGCAAATGACAGTTTAGACCACACATGGAGGACTACAAGCTGCTCATAAAAAAGAGTTTGTTGCTGATTGAAAGCTGGGCACTGGTATCTACTCATCCACTGATACTAAATCTGGAGCATTTCTTCCCGGGCCTCCGCTGAAAACAAGCTCTGTGGAACCTAGTCGGACATTCCCGGTCAACAAATGTTAAATAAAATAAAATAAAATAAAAATATTCGTAGCGGGCTTCTGTCTCCAAATGTTCATTTCTAAAAACTTGTACCACTGGTGCGAAGAAAGATCCATTTACCATCTGGAAATAAGGTAAATTATTAACCAAAAGCAACAGAGATTCACTGGTATTTAACTATGGTCTTAAAATAACGGTCTTGAACAGCATAAAGCTGTGAAAATGACACCCAGCATATTTACTGCTCCCTGACTTTTTCACAGGCACTGCATGGACACTGTGGTATTGTTTTCCAGAAGATTCACAGAGAAATCGGTGGGAATTAACTTGTTTGAGTAGCAAACAATATACAGGGAGTAAGCAAAAAATAAAATAATAATAATAATAATAATATATATATATATATATATATATATATATAGGTACCTATCAGTTCACCGACAGGTCAAAACAGCGACACTCACATGTTCGACTCCACATCATCGACACTTCATAACATCGACGTAAGCGATCTTCCCCCTCACAGGACCCATGGTAGCACTTGTTTCTCTGTTATAACGCGTAGGGTTTATGTCATTATTCAAAATTTACCCTGACAGCGTTGTCCTTACCTTCTTAATAGTGAAACGAGTGCTACCATGGGTCCTCTGAGGGGGAAGATCGCTTACCTGAAACGTCGATGTTATGAAGTGTCGATGATGTGGAGTCGAACATGTGAGTGTCGCTGTTTTGACCTGTCGGTGAACTGATAGGTACCCATATATATATATATATATATATATATATATATATATATATATATATATATATATATATATATATATATATATATATATATATATATAAGCTGAATAAACCATCTACCCAGTTAAAAGCTGTAATGATGCTCACAAACTGTTCAACTTTTGCTTCTGTACCATTTTCTTCATACAGTAATTTCAGAGGCAGAGCACTGTGAAAAACGTTACCTGGTAATGTAAGTCGCAAAAGTCATCAAGAGAAAAGCATATTCAAGCATATCTTTTCTGCTTAGTACCTTTACCTGGCTCTTTTAGGTATTCCTTGATAAGTTTTACACCAAGTCCTTGAAATACAAAGAAACGCCAGCTTCCGCTAAAAACTATGCTCATTTACCTATCTCATGTGATGAGATGAAACAGAATACCACCACACACCATTATTTGAATAAGTTGACTTTATATCTGTTGGGATTTATAATCAGTTTTCCTTTGCTAGCTAATCTTTTTCTTTGGTGATATCAGACCCATTTTAATTTGCATGGCTTTTCTCGCACTGCTGTTGTAAACAATTTTTTTGATATGTTCACCCTAAACTGTAAAGTTGAGCCTAAGATAAAAGCTGGCAACCTGTACTACAAAGTTGCTTTATGTGGCCTCTATGAGGTTGGAAACAAAGACCTACAGAAGTGCAAGAGGCTACCTTGAGCTCTTGGTTGTAAGCTACTTGTATAGTGGAGAACTTAGAAGGTTTCAAAAGACTTAGGGCTTTTAAAAAACTTTCCTGGAAGATACCAACACTGGTAAAGGAAAGTATATCATCTAATTAGCTCCCTTGTATGAAGACACCCATCTAATGATGACAGTTATCATTTTTATTGGACACAGTATGCACCTATGTGCCACTAAACATTATTACAGTAAATCAGCAATACTATCTTGATGCGTGTTATTACTTACTATATACATACACATACAGTGGATATAAAAAGTTTACACACCCCTGTCTAAATCTTAGGTTTTTGTGATATAAAAAATGAGACCACAATAAATAATTTCAAAACTTTTCCCACCTTTAATGTGACCTATAGCCTGTACAATTCAATTAAAAAACAAACAAATCTGTTAGAGGAAAAAATATAAAAAATAAAAAACGTACAATATGCTGGTTGCAGAAGTGTGCACACCCTTAAACTAATACTTTGTTGAAGCACCTTTTGATTTAATTACAGCATTCAGTCTTCTTGAGTATACACCTGCCATCAATTAAAGAGACTCTGATTAACCCCAAGTTCAGATGTCCTAGTAGGATTTTCTTGACATTTACTCAGTTGCCTGTTACAGCAAAAGCCATGATTCGCAGAGAGCTTAAAAAGCAGGTATCAGTCAGGAGAAGGGTACAAAAAATTTTCCACAGCATTGGATATACCATGGAACACAGTGAAAACAGTCATCAAAAAGTGGAGAAAATATGGGACAACAGTGACGTTGCAAAGAACTGGACGTCACTCCGAAATTGATTAAAAGAGGCTGCCAAGAGACCTACAGCAACACTGAAGGAGCTGCAGGAATTTCTGGCAAGTACTGGTTGTGTACTACATGTGACAACAATCTCCCGTATTTCCATATGTCTGGGCTATGGGGTAGGGTTGCAAGATGGAAGCCTTTTCTTACACAGAAAAACATCCAAGCCCAGCTAAAATTCGCAGAACAATACATCAAGTCTCACAAAAGCATGTGGGAAAATGTGTTTATGGTCTGATGAGACCAAGGTTGAACTTTTTGGCCACAATTCTAAATGGTACATTTGGTGCAAAAACAACACTTGGTATCACCAAAAGAGCACCATCCCCACAGTGAAACATGGAGGTGACAGTATCATGTTTTGGGGTTGTTTTTCTTCAGCTGGAACTGGGGCTTTAGTCAAGGTGGAGGGAATTATGAACAGTTCCAAATACCAGTCATTTTTGGCCTAAAACTTTCAGGCATCTACTAGAAAGCTGAAGATGAAGAGGATTTTCACCTTTCAATATGACAATGACCCCAGGCATACATCCAAATCAACAAAAGAATGGCTTCACCAGAAGAAAATTAAAGTTTTGGATTGGCCCAGCCAGAGCCCAGACCTAAATCTAATAGAAAATCTATGCGGTGACCTGAAGAGGGCTGTGCACAAGAGTTGCCCTTGCAAGCTGACAGATTTGGAGCACTTTTACAAGGAAGAGTGGGCAAATATTGTCAAGTCAAGATGTGACATACTGATAGACTCCTACCCAAGATGATTGAATGCTGTAATTAATTCAAAAGGTGCTTCGACAAAGTATTAGTTTAAGGGTGTGTACAGTTAGCAATCAGCTTATTGTATGTTTTTTATTTTTTATATTTTTCCCCTAACAGTTTTTTTGGTTTTCAATTGAATTGTACAGGTTATAGGTCACATTAAAGGTGGGAAAAGTTCTGAAATTATTTATTGTGGTCTCATTTTTATATCACAAAAACCTGGCATTTTAACAGGGGTGTGTAAATTTTGTATATCCACTGTACCTATCTATGCATAGTCTACAGCACTCAGGTTTGACTGCAAATGCAACAGAGGAGGATTGGGGGTAGGGCACATAAATGAGACCTGAATGGCTGAGTAGGAGGGAGGGGAAGGAATGTTGTATATCAAGCCACCTGATTGGTGTTTCAGTAGACAGGATGTCCATTTTTTTTCTCTTCAGTGGAGGGAGGGCAGCACATGGTGTTGGCTGAGACAGCTATGCTTCTGGCTTACATCTAAAATGTATAAGGTTCTATGTTTTCAGAGTATGTGCTATTGAACTTGGTATGTGCCTGCACTAAAAATCATAGTTAATACAGAGTTATTGCCACAAAAAGGTGGCTATAGTGTGTAAGGCATTCCATGGCTAATTCTAGCTAGCACATTATACTTGAGTGTTGGTGAAATCCGTCTAATGTATGCAGTTCAAACTGGTTCTTAGCCCTTATCCATCATCACCTATTACTTCACAGTATATCCAAACATTTCCTTGGCCTTTGAACTATGCACACTGCTTTAATTACTCCTGCTATTCACTTGGCTGTCGTATTTATTCAAGCTGTTAAATCATTAAAATTGTTTAAACATTCTATTCAAAGTTATAACAGCTACATCTCTAAGGCATCTGCTAATTAAGCCATTAATTATAGCTACCAGGTCAGTGAAAATCTGTTAGAGTGTCACACTAGCTAAAGACTAGTAGCTCAGTCTGAGTATAAGCTATTTGTCACAGACAGCCCAATTCGTGTGCCAGCTAAAAACTGTGAGTTTGTAACTGTTTTCAGATTGAATGAAAACAGCTAAATCAGCTTTCATGCTTAATATTCAGCTGTAATCCACCTGGTAGGCCGATAGTATCAGCGGAGAAATACTTTTTATCAAATATTGGTTGTTTGCTGCATAAAATTTTGTTACCATATGTTGTAAAATTACCTTCCTATATTAGAGATAGTATGGATTTTTTGGATAAGTTATCAAATATAGTATGGGCAAAAGACATGTATTTCATAACATTAGATGTGTGTAGCCTATGGGCAGCCACTGTGGTGCAGTGGTTAGCATTGTCGCCTCACAGCAAGAGGTTCTCTGGTACAATCCTCGGCTGGGGTGCCTTCTGCGCGGAGTCTGCATGTCCTCTCTGTGGTCACGTGGGTTTCCTCCGGGTGCTCCGGTTTCCTCCCACATCCCAAAGACATGCTGTAGGTGGATTGGACACTCTAAACTGGCCCTAGGCATGAGTGTGTGCATGCTTGTGTGTTCCTTCTGTGGAAGGTTGGGTGCCGGGCTGGCAACTTGACACCGTAAAACTCCACTGCCACTCATGAGCAGACAGATGATCCGCTGTGGCGACCCCTAACCGGGAAAAAGCCGAAAGAAGAAGATTCAGCTGTATCCTAAAATGCTATACAAAGCATGGCAATTTAAAAAAAATCAGAAGGAATCATTGAAAAAGACAAACTAACACTCTTCTCATTGATAACCAAAACAGTAGAACATCATAATAGTATCAATGCAAGTCAGCGGAGAAATGGCTGCAGCAAATGTTTGTCTCACTGCAGAACATGTTATGTCCTTATATGATGACATCAAAGAAGCAGAAGTCTTGACTGTAAAATGAAATCACATCAGTACAGAAAGCCTCATCAGACCATGTTTGGATATAACAAATTAGAAAAGAAATAATGATTCAGAATGAAACAGGGACATTAAAAATGCAGGAAGATGAAGACATGAAAATGTTATCTCACTTTTTGGATATGGTTATTCTTAGAAGTTCCTGGATTATTTGTTGATTCTCTGAATGGCCAATCACAATTTTTCAGGATATGAAATAATAAATCTGTAAAATTCTACCTAAAATGCTCATAGCTAGATGTTGGGGAGGCATGAACCTACAAATTCTACTATCAATGACATATCCTATTATCCTGTACCGCACGAGAAACATTGACAACCCTTCCAATGAACAAGCATTTAATACTTCTGTGCCTTGAAAGATTTAACGCCCTCCTGGACAGAATGAGTCAAAGAAAATAGTAATAATCACAAAACATGTGAACTAATACGCTCGATGTTCGACAAACATAAGGCGTGAGCTCCGTAAGTTAAAACTAAGTTCTAAGTGGGTACAGTTATGTGTAATATAAATAAACAACTTCAGAATTCATGTCACAAAATGTTGATGTGACAATTTGAAATCCCTACAAATTCAAACTTACCTGACAGGAAGTTATCTTAGAATATTCTAAATCTGCTTCCAAAAGGCAGTGGTCCGTGTATTTCATATGAGTTAATTTGTTTCTTCATACATTCATTCATTCATTCAGTCTCCAGTACCAGCTTTATCATGCATTTGTCAACAACATTTCTATACCTGCCATTTTCTGAGAACACTCGAGTACAATTTGCCAACCAACAGGATTTCTCCTGCAAACCATGTCTAAAACTAAAATAGACCTATGGCTGCCTTCACTTCCCCTAAAGTATGTCACTATTTCAGAGGTAAAGAAAGAATAAAGGTTCACCAAGACCTGGTGATATGCAGAGCCACATATTCTCAACATGATAGCTGGCATCAGCTATTGTTGGACCAGTCACTATATCATTTAATAGACCCTTTGCAAAAGGTTGTGTACCATTAGCCTACAAGGGAACATCAGCGGCCATGTTTCACAGGAAGCTGTAGTGTTTAGACTGCTAGCTACTGTCCTATTTATCATCTTGATAAAACCATTAGAAAAGCTAGAACAAGAGCATCTTATTGCAGCATCAGTGCTCAGTAGGTAGCACAACTGCTTTTGATTCTGGGCAAATAAAAGGCTGTGGGTTCTATTCCCATGCAAATATACTGACTCTTTTACAGCAGGAGAGGTGCTGTCCTTTAGATGAGAATTTAAACTAAGCTACCCTCTGTCTGAGCTGGCAGTGGCGTAGGTGGGTGATAAAGGTTTCATGACACTTAGAAGAATAAATTAGGAATTTCCATAGCATTCTGATCAAAGTTTCCCTATGTATAGCTTGTATAAATACCACCTCTAGTCTTCATGGAAAGCAGGATCTAGGCTTAGTGGGATCAATACAATCAACAGCAGGTGATTTAATAAAAACTATAACAAATCAGCTAACAGAAAATTGCCTTAACTCATACAGATTATTCTCTACTAATCAGTGTTAAATTAAGAATCACAATGGAAAATAAACAGTATGATTAAGGCCACAGATTGTATAGTCTGAGCTATGGAACGAGGACAGTTTCTGTACTGTTAGCCTTTTTTATAGCATCTGACCTGGTAGACCATAGCCTTCTATAAATCCCTCTGCAGGATACTGGAGTCTCAAAAACCTCCCTTAGAATGGTTTGAAGTATAGCTTAATAGCAGGTCCATTCAAATAAAATTACTTAAACTCAAATTTAGATTTATTTAAGTGCTTGTAAACTAAGAACTGTTGCAAAGCACATAAACAAGTAAGTCTTACAAGCAGGTAATAACAATGTAAACAACAAATGTGAATACAGCTGAGGCAAACAGCCCACCAAAGACTAGGTCAAAGGGTAGTTTTTAGAAGAGTGCTTAAAAAACACCAGAGTCAGTCTCAACTGCTCCAGCAGGAGGTTCCAAAGACATGGTCTCTGGTATTCAAAAGAAGATCGTCCTGAAAAATCAAGCTGAATACTTGGAAACTCCAGCAGTCCAAGGTGAAGGGGTGCAGTGGGTGAAACTGCAGATGCCACCTTAGAAGTGCCATAAAACTAAGGGGTACCCAAGTTTAAATATCCGCTACACCAGGATGAGAACTTTGTAAGCAATACGGAACCTAATGAGTAACAGTGCACATTCTGCAGCACTGGCATAACATTTAATTAGCTCAGTAAATAACCAGGCTGCAGAATTTGGCACCAATTGCATCTGGTCAAGTTCAGTGTATAGAATCCACAGGTAAAGGGCACTATAGCAGTCCATCCAAGAAGACAGCATTGGATGCACAACCATAAGTAAATGAGGTGATGGAACAAGGTGCTTAATTACTGAGATATTCCCCAGGTAACAGCATGAGGATTTAATGCTGGTAGACACATTCCCTAAAGTAAGATGATCATGAAAAGTGAGATGATCGTGAAATATTACACCTGTATTAGGCATTTTTTATATGAATTCCAGTTTATCATCACTATAACTGATATCCTCAGACAGAACTGATACAGAAGAGTTATAAATGCAGGCATAAATGCCCATAGTAACTTTATTTCAAGTGTTGAGTTTCAAATGATTGTCAATCACCCAGTTGTGGATGCATTCAAGTCCAAAGCAAGTTTGTTTAAAGCCAACATAAAATCTTGAGGGAAAGAGAGGTAAAGCTGCATATTGTTAGCATAGCAATTAATGTTTAAACCTCTCATATGAGCAACATCTTCTAATGGCAACATATAGACAGTAAACAGCAACAAACCTAGAATAGAACCCTGGGAAAAAGGGCAAGGAGGAAGCAATACCAGACATATATAGGAGGTAAAGCAGTGGCATGCAACACCTGAGAATCTACAATAATGGGTATCATGCTTCATAGTATCAAATGCTGAAGATAGATCTAGAAGGACCTAGATGATATAATAACAGGGCAGCTTCAGTTCTATGCCTAGACTGCAAACTGGGCTACAATGAGCCATAAATCTGATTAATGTGAAAGTTGGAATCAAGATTTGAACTGATGACCTTCTCAAAAACTTTATTGACAAAGGGGAGGTTTGAAACAGGTCAAGAATTATCCACATTATACAGATTATCAGCATCCAAACCTGCCTTCTTAAAAGTAGAAGTAACCTAAACTTCCTTTAAAAGTGATGCAAAAAGCTCCTTTCATAAAGAATAGGGTGACAATCTGGTAAAGGACCTGACCCAAAATATCAGGTCTGCACTGCCTTTTACATAGATAAGGCAAACTGTAAGCTCCAAGAGCATATGTGTGATCACCTACCAGATATCAGGAGGTAGATTTGTGCGAATACACGTTCTAAGCATATAGTAGCAACTGATATGACACAAATATTTAAGTTTATGATGCTTGAAATATAATTTCTGAAAATAAAAGAGGTGGTAATATAACAGAACTGGACAAACTGAATAGTGCTGGATAACTTTAATGAGAGTTGATACATATCTGGAGTTCAATGATACTCAATTCTGAAACAGATGAAAATGCAATAAAAATAGAAAATGACAGAATTTCAGATTACCTCTCAACTGTACAGATTTTTGCAGAATGTCCAAATTTTTGCCTCATATTTTTGGTCTAGTCCTCATAATAGTTGTGATTTTCTGGAAAATCACTGGGATGATATGTGGACTGAAGTCATTAAATAATGACACACATTTGAGTTTCAGATTTCAAATCCTTCAGAATATGTATGCTAACACAAATGCTATTACTCTAGCAACTTTCTAAGACTATAAGAGCAATATTTAAAATCTGTCCCTATTCTGGGGCCTTTGTCCCCCTATTTTGGCAGGCTTTGTCCAGATTTCTTGCACTAAGAGGTTAGAGGTATGGTATGTATATATGTATACATACATGGAATTCGTATACACATTTTTATGAATCTGTACTTTCTTATATATACGTATACTCTCTTAATATTGTTAGATTCACTTGTCCAGTGATAGTGCTGTTAATATTTTATATTAGTTGAGTGAACTGTTTTTTATATTTTTTTTGCAACAATGGTTGTTTTTTCTTGATCACACGGTGTGTATGAAATATATTCATATGGTAATAGCTGGTGATTATGTTAGATACCCGAATAAGAATTTGAGAAAGCTTTTCTCAGCCTGTCTTTTAGTCAGTTGTTATACATCTCCTAGGAGACTTGAGTTGATCTTTTGTTGTTCTTTGTGTCTTGATAATAGCCGTAGAAACTCAACTTACCTTACTACTGTCTGTGGCAGTGATATAGTAAAATGTAAACTAAAGAGACTTATGAAGGTTGTAGTCTGTCAACAGCAGGGTTGCAGCATTTCCCACTAAAGATTATGCAAGACCCCATTACTCTTAAGCAGATGGCTTGTTCATTTATTTATTTATTTATTTATTTTATTTTACATTTGTTAACCAGGAAATTCTGACTGGACCAAGTCCATTTTCAGCGGAGGCCTGGGGAGAAAAGCTCCGGCATCAAGTTATACAAATGTAGTACATCCAGCATAATACACAAAACAGGTTACATCATCTATGCTGAGCATAGTAATATAACAAGGAATTAATAAAACACTCCAGGTAAAAGAAGATATAGAACATAGGTAAAAAGACAATGTCAGTTATACATTGGTAAGAGAAGAAATGATATCAAGTAAGATTCTACAGTTAAAAGTACCCTTTCAGATGACCAAGCCTACAGGGGATCAGAGATCCAGCATGTGATCAGAGAGGAGTTTGGGGCGTTAATAGCAGTATGGGTAGCGTTATGAACTGATTGCAGGCTTTTAAACAAAGTAAGCTTCAGTCACCACTCAGATTGCCTGCCCTTTCATTGGTGTGCGACCTCAGCTCCAGAAGAATCATCAGGCAGATATTCCCAGCACAAAGCTTGATACCGGTAACAGGGTATTCAATGTAATGATTCCTAACAGTGTTCTGTTAATGTTCTGTAATAAGGTGGACTTGTTAAAAGGTGAATTTAAGTTAATAGATTATAAAGGTCCATTGGTAGTACAGTTAAGGAAGTTAAAGGTGAATTAAGTTGTGCATATGCGTCTAATAGGATTAATAAATCTCACTGGAAGAAAGGTGTACGAAAATGAAAAATATTTATATGTTATTAGTCTTAGACAAAGTTGTGATTTCCAGCAATAAAAAAGAAACTGGAATATATTCAGACTTTTAGTTGGCAATATGGATGTATCACATATTACTGGTGAAAAAATATTTATACAGAAGGGGTAAAAGTATAAAAGTATTTTTGAAAGTAGAGGCTTTATTAGCAAGGAAATCGTTAATAAAAAGGGCACATTTAAATAATGGAGTTATAGAACATGTTCATATGTTATGGAAAAGTGAATTTATGCATTCTGTTACACTGTGTATATTTAAATCTAAGCAAAACGTTGACTGTGTGACAAAAAAGTATGATCTATATTACCTCTTATCAAGATTGCAATAGTTTTTATGTTGGAAGTACTAGTCATAGGCTTTATGACAGAATATATCAGCAGATTTTTGATAGAAAATTTATAAATCAAAATGTTGCATATGAGCATAAGACAAATGCTGTTACTTTCTATGCCCTAAAAGCGTTATGATAGTTTATTAAAAACAAAAGAAAATTGATGACAGGGGAGGATAAATGTTAATAACTACCCAGGCTTAAATTAATTAATATGCCTGAAGGTACTTTAAAGTGCGGTTTCATGAGCATTGATTAGATTAATGTAGCAATGTTTGTGATTGGCTGCCTCTTGCTATAAAAATGTGAAGTTTTAACTTGTTTAACAGTGTTGGAGTTTTACATGTAGATGGTTGTTTTTTCTATTAGTTTATTCAGGATTCTGCCATGAATCTCAAAACTGCTCAATCCTGAGCAATATAAATGCTGAAAAATAATCCTCAAAACACGAAAGGGTGAATAAATTAACTTTTAAGTATTTTTTCAGGTGGGCAACCTCCCTGCACACCCCGACGTAGTGGCAAGAGCCCCATAGCCTCCTCCGCCATATTATATATATGTACATATACTAACTCAATTTTCACAGCAACTTAAAGAAGGGATAAATCTCCCAAAACAAGGTAGCAATTGCTGTTGCACACTTAGAAATTGCACTGGCAATGATTTAAGTTTATAGGTATATACTATGCTAACAACCACCAGGGCCTTTATATACTTAGCCATACAACCCAACCCAACCCAATTATGTCCTTATGTATCACAGGCATTTATTAGGAGGGGCTATGGTAGTTAGGAAGTTTCTAAAGGTTATGTGGGGGAGTATGTTAGTTTGGGCATAGTTACTTTCTGTTTGCCTCTGTCTCTGTCAGAGACATGGGAGCCAGACCCAGAGAGAATTTCTGATTTCCTTTCTATTGGTCAAAATAGGGTTAGGGATGGACTCTGCTTCACATGGACTGTTCCAGAGCATGGGGTCTTCTGAGACATATATATATGTCTCATCAATATGTCCTATTTATGTCACAAGCAAAATATAAATTCTTGCATATAGTAGTTCTGATGGTGTTTGTTTAGAGGATGTGCAAAATGTCCATCAGAGCTGGATCCATGGATGCATTGTATGTCAGGAAAAGATAGCCTATCAGTAACCTGTAGGAGACTGAGTATAGAGATAGGGCTTTAAGGCAATCCATTTAGCATAATTTGTATATATGCTGGATTCTCCTGGTGAGGAACCTTTGTGGGCGTTCCAGTTGTTGCACATGCCCAATCAGGTACATGCCGAAGGGGGTATTATACTCAATGATGAGTCTGATAAGGGCCAAATAAAGTAGCACTAAGGCTTTCTTGGACCTGAATGCCATGTCCTTACTTATAAGTTGGGCAATATAGAATTATTTTCTTACTATCTTGACCACATGTCGGTCAAATGCCAGATTACTGTCTACATACGTTCCCAGATAAGCCTGGGTGGTTGTTTTCCCAAAAGGCACTATAATGCATTTCTTGGCATTGAGTTTTAATGCATGGCTTTGCACCAGTCATTTGTCTGTGTTAGACCCTCTTGTAAGATGTTTGTTTCATAGGGAGGATCTATGACAGCTGTCAGTTTGTAGTCATCTGCGAACTTGGTTAGCCAAATCCCCTTGACATTAGCCTTTTCCTCTGAGAAGTAGGTGCCAAATAGGAGTAGTCCCAGCACAGAGCCCTGCAGCACCCCACTGGTGATTGGTCTTTTAGTGGATGTGGTCTCACCAATCCTGACTTTCTGGGTCCTGTTTGTGAGCCAGCTGGCAATCCAGCAAGTTATTATGGGTTTACGCATAGGTTTGAGACTTTAACAACTATATCTGAGTGAGGCCTTGCATTGAACGCCTTAGCCAGATCCAAGTAGGTGGCATGCACTATTTCCCACTCATCCATTGCCTTGATGACCCTGACAAAGCCAAACTAGGTTGCGTCCAGTGTCTGTAGGTTGCCTATGTCTTTGTTAATCATTTCCATGATAATTCATTTCATGGTTTTGCATATTAGACTAGTCAGACTAATAGGTCTGTAGTTTCTGGGGTCAGTTGATGATCCACCCATGGGAAGTGGGATAATGGATGGGTAATTGGAAATTCATTCCTGGTCTGGCTCCCATGTCTCTGATGGACAGAGACAGTCAGTACATCATTCCCTGTATAAATCAAATTTATGGGTCACATTTGGATTGCACAGCTAGGCTTATAAAGGCCCTAAGAGCTGTTAGCCAAGTATTCACCTATGAACCTATGAACCATTGCAATCCTCCATTCTCATGGTACAAAGCCTGTTTTGAGGCTATAGTTGAAAAGTGACTCAAATGATCCTGATAGGTCATGTTTCAAGCTATTTACAAGGCATCCTGGGATATTGTCGGGGCCCATTAAGGTTGTATTTTTTTCGATTTAGAGGCACAGCCAGGACCTACTGCCTGTTAATAGTTGGGGCTGTGGGTTATGCTAGTAGATATTTCATGAAGAGATATGGAGGGGAGTGGGGTGTGAAGTTTGAGCTGAATTTGTTAGCCAGCAGATTCATTATGTCACTCTGCTTAGTGAAGGTGCCACCATTGACCACCAGTTTGACACGTTGCTGTATGCTGCCTTGGGGGTGCAAGCATAGCTGTAGAAGGCTTGTGGTTGTCTTTAGCCTGTGAGACTATCTTGACCTTGTAAATGGCCTTATTGGGCTTAGCTAGTTCTTTTAGTTTCCTGTTTAGCTAAATTACAAAGTTCTTAACATTATATAAATTGCACTTCCTGATTTTAGCCATGACTTTTTTCCTTTTGTTATATACCCTAATAAGGTTAGAATTCCGCCAGTGTGATTTATTTTTAGAGTTTGTTTTGGGCTTACTTCTAGTAAGTACAGCAATGTCAACCATCTTCATAATTGTACAGGGTCTCTGTGACCAATTTCTCATAGACTGCTGTGAGTTCAGGGTTAGGAAGGCCATGGAATTTTGGCAAGCTATTGCTTAATAGGATGTAGTTTGCTTTGGAATAATTTTTAAGTGTTACAGGGTTTGCTTAGGTTACTTAGCTGATTTTTACTCCAAATGAGACAGCATTGTGGTATGACTTCACTAGTGAGGATGTGACGCTGGGGTGTGTGCAGCACTCTCCCATATTGGTGAGTACCAGGTCCAGTATTTTTGAACCTCTGGTGGGTGTGCACTATCTGGTCAAGGCTATTTGTGTTAATAAGTCCAGGAATCAATGCGCCTGTGAATTAGAGCCCATGTACTGTATGTTTCTCATTCTATAGAGGAATAGTTAAAGCCTCACATGAATAAGGTATTTGGTTTAATGAGGAGTGGATACAGTAGGTCTAAGTATGAGCTATGGGATTCCTGGTACAAAGAGGGTGACCTATAGCTTACTAGGAGATAGTATGGGATGATGTCTGTGGTTATTTACACACAGATAAACTCCAGGGTAATATCCTCTCTAACAAACCTACAAATATAATTGTTGTTAATGTTGATTGAGACTCCTTCACCTTTTGTCCCTGTCTGAGCAACTGATGGTCTAAATGTGTGGAAGGCACTGAAGTCTTGCACTGCTGGAGTACTTTTGTGGATCTAAATCATGTCTCACAGCACAGATGTCCATATAATCCAGTGTTAGGAGTTCGTGTAGGGTGTACAGTTTCTTGTTTAGGCTCCCAACATTGAGCAGTAACACCTTTAGGTTTCTTACGGTTTTATGAGCTGTGTTAGAAGGTTTGTCAATTTGGCATTGCCTAAAAATGGCTCTAATGAGTGGATAAACTTTTAGCCAATATTCAGAAGCCTAGGGGGACAGATGCAGACCATTCTTTGTAAAGCAATGTGGTTTGTTAACCACATCTTTCCTTGCTGACAAATATTGAATCACTTGGAAAGACACTAGAAACTAAGCCAGTTATTGAAGTCTATCATTGTTCGTACTGTGGCATCATTCTTGGTGAAGGTAAAATGCTGCTCATTCCAAGGCACATACCTGCCTGAGATACATACTTAGAGAGATCAATAGTGTCTTTGTTTATATAGTCCAGGGAGGTACATCTCAGGTCATTAACACCCACATGGACTATAGTAGGATCATATTGGCATCTGTGGTATGGTGACTTGAGTGCAGTCATAACTTGATGGAGCCTGACTCCAGATAAGCAACTAACTGTTATCTTCTCTATTGATCAGTCTGGTGAGTGGGGTATCTGTGTTGTACAATTAAGTCCCCTATGACAAGAGTCCTCATTAATGTGTTTGCTTGCCTTATGGACTTTGCTCTTGGGGCTCCACTGGGTGTAGGCATATGTGTGGTGTTTGGTATTGCTTTTGGTGAGTGCTTTAGAGATCACTGAGGATCGGCATTCATGTTTATAGGCTTAGGAGGTTTTTTAGGTTTGGGAAGATTGCTTTTTAGTGCCTCAGCACAAGTTGGTCTATATGGTGAACATTATGTGTGGTGGATGAAGCATATGTGTTCTTGACAACCTTGTTTGTATGTGAGATTTTTGCCTCTAGTGAAATTATACATGCATCTCTCGCATAATGCATTTGAATCATTTATCTGAAAAAAGGCTACTCTGGGAAATGAAGCCACAAACAGGCAAATAGCAGTCACTTTGGCATATTGCTTAACCAGTTGCACAAAGGAATATCCTTTGGAAAACAGCATTCAAGGTCATGTTCCTCAGCATCTTTTTCTTCGGGCAACTGATGCTTGAGAAATTTCACCTCAACTACCTGTAGAGGAACTGTTTATTCAGTCAATCAGGTACTTTATTGAGTTTGCCTATATTTGACTTTTAAATTTTTTGGTGTTGGTGCATTTAGCCCTGTATGACTAGGGTCCTACCATCTAAAGGAGCTTCTTATCCCATACATCCCAGGCCTTGTTTTTCTCATCCTTGGGATTATTGAGGGTCCCGGTATTATATTTAGAGACATTTTTCACTGCTTTTTTGATGCCAATCACTCCAGCTCAGAAACCTTCTTCTTTAAAGGGTGAGGAAGCGCCCCACAATGGCCTGTTTAAAGAGGTACCCGAAGGACTACATGTTTATCATTGGTTTCTGATTCATTTTATCTGTTATTTATTTGTACAACATTCATACATAGCTTTTCAGTATATCTGTGAAATCATTTGCTTTTATTGTAATAGAGCTGTCATTAAGCACCTTAATAAATCTGAATTTGAAAATAGAAAGAAACTGTTTTTCTGAAATGTGCTCCTTCCTTAAGGTTCCTACAAAGTTACTAGGCTAACAGCCCTACAGCCCTTACAAGCTTAGCCTTATTTAACCCGAGGTACCCCAGTTGTCAGGGGTTAGGTAAGCAAAGTTCGCAGAGGTAAAAGTCTATGCTAAGAAATGCTGACTGCCTCTGTCCATGAGGGGCAAAGATGCCACCCCAGGAGTGAATTTGCGGTCACCCATCCATTGATCTAGGTTGTGTTTGAAGAGGGTCAGGGAGAGACTCTGTTTCACGTGAATTGGAAACTTGTTCCAGAGAAGTGTCAGTCTCTGGGAGATGTATCTGTCACTCCAGCATGATTTATTCATGTCAGAGGCTAGGTTAAGATCCCTGGAGTGAGTGGCCCTCATGCAGTTTGATTTATGAATGTGTAGCATTTCCATCAGGGCCGTATCAGAGATTGCCCTGTCAGCCAGGCACAGGTCACCACTAAGCAGCCTGTAGGAGACAGAATACAGTGACAGGGCTTTCAATCTTTCCAAATAGAGCTTGTTTTGTGTACCCTGTATTTTCTTGGTGAGAAACCTCTGTGGACTCTCCAGCTGTTGCAGGTGTCTGGTGAGGTACATGCTAAAAGGGAGCATTGTACTCAATTATTGGTGTGATGAGGTCAGAGTATAATGGAATTATAACATCCTTAGATCTAGATGGGATGCCTTTACTTATGAGATGTGCCACATAGGAGGATTTCCTTATCACTGTGGGTACATGGTGGTCAAAATTCAGGTTGCTATCGACCTGAGTCCACAGATCATGTAAGGGGGGTGCTGTCTATTATGTAATTAGCAGGGATGTCAACTTTCCCAAAGGGAATAATAATGTATTTTTCTGCATTTAGCTTTAATCCATTACTTTGGCACCAATCACTTGTCTGTATTAACCTTTTCTGCAGTATATTAACATAATTGGGAGAATCAGTGATTGCTCCCAATTTGCAATCATCAGAGAACTTGGTCAACCACAGGGCGTACATGTTTGCCTGGACTTTTGAGAAATAAATTCTGAACAGTAAAGGGTCCAGCACAGAACCCTATGGTACACCACTGGTGATTGGTCTTTTGCTAGACGTGAAGTCATGGAGTCACCCAGTTTGACAGTATGTGCCCTGTTGGTTGAGCCAGCTGGCTACCCATCTAATGACATAGTGATTAATTCCCAAATGGGAGAGATTCTCTAAAATACCTGAGTGGAAGATTGTGTCAAATGCCTCAACTAGGTCAAGGAAGGCAGTATGCACCGTCTTTCCCTGGTCCAGGGCCTTAGTGACTTTTTCACCAAGACTTTAGGATGAATTCAGTTCCAGCAATACTATAGTCCGTTGCTTGCTGACCTTTGATCCCTCCATTCAGACCCCTTCATCTCTCCATTAGGTTCATAATTATTCTTTCCACAACCTTACAGATAACGTTAGTCAAACTTATGGGTTTATAATTCCCAGGGTTGGTTGATGGTCCCCACTTTGTGCAGAGAGATTACTGTTACTGTCCTCCATTCCACCAGAACATAGTCAGTTTGCAGGCTATGATTAAAGAGAGATCCAAGTGGGTCTGCTAGGTCATATTTTAAGTTGTTTTAAAGGCAACCTGTGATGTTGTCTGGTCCCATCGATGCCATGTTTGTGGCCTTGGAGAGTGCCAATATGACCTGCTGTCTTGGGATAATAAGCTGAGGAATGATGGCAAGTATACTTTGAGGGATGGCTGGAGGGTACAAGTGGGTGAAGATTGCTCCAAATCTGTCAGCTAGTAGGTTGCCTATTATCTCCAGTTGAGTATGGGTGGTGCCATCCACAATCAGTTCAGCGCATAGCTGGGTATTTCCTTTTAGATTTCAGACATAGATAAAAAAATGCCTTGTGATTATCCTTAAGGAGGCTATTTTGCTTCATAATTAGCTTTGGAGAACTTGATAAGATGTTAATTCCTCTTCTAGGTTCATAGTTTAGTACTAGCTTAACTACACTTGTGGGTCATTTTAAGCCTAGCCAGTTACTCATGTGAGAATCAAACCCTGCACCTTGTGTTTGTAAGGTAAACACCTTAATCTTTATTCTAGATCTCAAATTTGTTTGTTTAAGCTAGAGAAGGATTTTTTTCTCTGCTGAGCCATTTCCCTCTTGTTCTTGGACATTAGTTTTTTTCTATTGGTGTGTAGCTTGTTTATACCAGGGATCCACCAGAGTGTCTTGTTTTCTCAGCAAGACCTGGTTTTAATCCAGTCAGGTACAGACGATTCTGTACAATGGCTTAAGTGGTTATACAGGGCATTACTGTACACCTCTGCATAGGAGTCCATGTTATCTGTGTTCGAGGGGCTTTGAAACTTCTTATACCATCACTTAGTAGGAGGTAATTTGTCTTGGAAAAATTCTTAAGGGGTTTTGAGCTTGATGGGGTATCTGGCCTTATACTTACATCCAACGAGATTAATTTATGGTCCAATCTTACCAGGGGAGACATCACACGTGGGGGGTGCAGTGCTTTCTCCCCCATGAAAGTGCATACTATGCCAGGACATTTGAGCCCCTTATGGAAGTGCTGACTAATTGTTCCAAAGCATTTGCACTGACAAAGTCCAAAAACCTCTGAGCCAGCATTTTTGTGGTCATGTATGTTTCCCAGTCAACGGAATGATAGTTAAAATCACCCATGAATAAGGTATTGGACTGCATGGAAATTGACCCCAGTAAGTCCAGATATGTGGTATACTTTTTCTGGTTCATGGTGGGGGACCTATAACTAGCAAAGATGTGGTAGCGAGTTATGCCTATAATTAATTGGACATGGAGTAACTTGAGAGAGTTGTACTGTTTGACAAGTCTTGAGGTGTACTTGTCCTTAATGAAGATTGATACACCTCCTCCTTTGTTTTTTTCATGCTCAGTTTGTAGTCTGAACATATGGAAGGCATTGTAGCCCTGAACGGCCAGGGTGCTTTCCATGGCTTTGATCCATGTCTCAGTGACTGCACAGACATCAGCATTTTCCAAGGTAAAGAGTGATTCCAGGGAATGCTGTTTCTTGATTAGACCCTATTGTTAAGCAGCAGTACCTTGAGTTTATCTAGAGAGGATATTATGTCAGGAGGTTGGTTATTTTAACACTGCCTAAAAAGGCACAATATGGGTGGCTAATGCTTTTGCCAGTATCTGAAAGCCTAGAGGAGACTGGTGCAGACCATCTCTGGCAAAGCATTGTGACCTGTTGACCATGTCTTCCCAGGCTGACAGATATTAGATCCCCTTGGACTGACACCAGAAGCTAAGCCAATTGTTAAAGTCAATCATTTTTTTGTTTGTATTGTGGCATGATCCTTGGAGACAGTAGAATGCTGCTTAAGGCTAGGCTTATACCTGACTGTGACACATAACCTGAGAGCTCAATCATGTCTCTCTTCATATAGTCCAGGGAGGTACATCTCAAGTCATTCACCCCGACATGGACTATGACAGAGTCATACTGGTACTTGTGGTTGAGTAGTCTGAGTGCTTCAGTGACTTGACAGAGGCTGGCACCTCACTGGTCAGGGGAACATTCATGTGTCTCACTATGGAGTCTCCTATGACAAACACATTAGGTTTCGGGATATTATGCCTTATGGGTTTATTTGTTGAGACACTGGTGTGTGTGTGTTATTATGTGTTGTGGTTGTTTTTTACATTGTTGTGTGTGTAAGTGCTTTACATTTAGGAGACCTCTGATTTTTTGGTACGTTACTAGTGGGTACCTCCACATATGTGGGTTTATGTGTCGTGTCCTTATTTAGTGTGGGAAGTGATCTGTGTGTGCTGACAGCCTGTTTGGCATTCGATGTGTCCTTATGTGAGAGTCTTGCCTCCAGTTTCATAGTGTAACTACATCTCTCACATAAAGTATTTCTTTGTTTCAGAAGTAAGTGGTTCTCAATATACATGAGACAATTGATACATTGCCTCAGAATGCCCATGTTATGGGCATGGCTAGGATGTAGACTGGTTGGCAGCATCTTTTCTCAGCTCTGCACTCAAAAGATATTTCTGACAGGAATTTTTAAAAACTAGATATTGTAGACAAACCTATTTTGTTGAATTACTTCTACTAATATCACTAGAAGTCTACAGTGCAAAAAATTTGGCTTTAAACATTATTTTTCCTGTCAAAAACAAGAAGGAAGGTATCTGAATCTACTGAAAATGAGCTTTTCTAAGCATACCACACAGGACCAGATGATGAAAAAGGAGATACAGTCTTTATTAAATGCTATACAAGACTTGTCAGTGAAATTTGACAAAATGAATACCAAACTGGACACTTTTGAGGAGAGATCTACAAAACAAATACAGAAACTACAAGAAATAATGACGCAACAGAAGTCTCAAATAGCTGACATAGAGAGATCCTTAAATAATACTGAGGGCAGAGTCTCAGAACAATATTTTCAGCTACATTTTTTATCACAACAAAATGCTTCATTACAAAATAAAATAGAGGATCTAGAGAACAGGTCCAGACGAAATAACCTTTGCATCTATGGGCTACCAGAGAAAACAGAGGGAGATAACATGGTGACTTTCCTTACTACCTGGTTACCAGAAGTTTTAAAATTGCCTGAAGCTCTTTCTTATGGAATTGAAAGAGCCCACAGATCCTTAAGAGCTGCTTCATCAACCATCAAATCAAAAAATTACCCGAGATCAATAATAGTAAAGTTTTTTCATCACAGGACAAGGAACTTATTTTAAAAACAGCATGGTCAACTTCTCCAGTTAAATACAAAGACAACATAATCAGATTTGATAATGATTATTCTGCTGGAGTTATAACTGCAAGAAAAGAATGTCTCCCTCTGATAAAGGAATTGAAAAAAGACAACTTAAAGTCCACTTGCTGTTCCCTGCAAGAATAAAAATATTTTTTACTGAAGGTCCTAAAACTTTTGACACTCTGCAAGCAACAGTTTCTTATCTTTCAGCTAATAAAACCTTGGATAATGTGGAAGAAATGGATTTCTCCCAATTTGGGGTTAAGCGTCACTTAGAAAAAATGAATGGAGCACTGCTGACAAGAAGAAGAAGAAATGATAAAAGACATATGAAAACACAAACATTATTGTCTTCTATTTGCTC